>NW_026695243.1:9272500-9872500 GCF_021218885.2 Marmota monax | reverse complement strand
TAGTAGCTCATCTACTCCTTATGACAATATTACAAGGGGGTACTTTATCATCACTCTCATTATACAGATGATGAAAAAGGTAAAGAGACATTAAGATCACATAATTTCTAAAAAGCAAAACTATGTGAAGCAAAATATCTTGTTCCAAAGCTTGTACTCTTCCTTGCTATGCTAGCTGTTGCTGTTCTTATCGTTGTTATTTATTATTAGTGGCAGGATCAAGAACAAAGTTATAAATTGACATCAGGGTACACCAAGTAGAATGTTCTAGCAAGGTATAGAGGTCAGGGCTCCCTCCATATACAGGTAACATATGGAAGTCGCCTTGAGAAATATTTGTACACCCATTCTAAATATGAAAGAATAATGGATAGGTTGAAGCCAGTCTGTTTGGTAGGAAAATCCAAGCTTGCTTATTCTTGCTCCACAACAAATGAGAAAACCAAAAATCTCTGAGTTCACTCCAGAAACATGTCAGATGGCACAAAGTAAAACCGCTACTTAGAAAATAATTGGGAACTGGATTTCAAGTATTCTGGCTCCTGCTCCAGAAATTTGGAATGTATTTTGGATTAAACGATAGCCTCAAAATTCTTAACACTGGGCATCTTTAAAACCAAACACTGAGTATATTGGATGGGGATCGCTAGTTTATCTGACATTTGTGTTGCCCTTCAGAGTTTTCAAGGACTCCATCTGATGTGATCACCATCTGTCTTTGGTAGCTAGATCTCTTTTCCCTGTTTAGCAGATGAAGAAATCGGAGTCAAAGACACATTAAGAAGTCTTAGCAAGTTTTCTGCCGCATGTTCTTGTCCCATGCCATGTCTTTGTCACACTGTTTAAGATACCCACCATTAGACCAAAATGAGTAAAAATAAAAGATAGGTGACCCCTAAACATTACAATTTCTTTTCCCCCATGATATTTATTGGATGTTTCTCAACATTATAGAAAACTACACATATTTTAGACTTCAATATAATTTTTGAGGCTCACAGCTTGCATATTTTTCAGATGTTCAGTGAACTTGATTAATTAAAATGTAGACTCTGAAGTCCAGGCACACAGATTAGATATATTCGGCTCTGCTTATGTATATTACTGTGAGGCCAACTGGGGAAGTTTGGAAATTCCCATTGTTACTAGTTTTTGCTGTATAACAAAAACAGCTCAAAATTTTGGTGACTTACAACAACAAACCTCCATTTGTTTGTCACACAGACCTGATGATGGCCTAGAGAGGTTCTGTTTCAGGATACAGAAGACTTCAGGTCAGCTCCGTATGTCTTTCTCCATTTGTTTGTCACACAGACCTGATGATGGCCTAGAGAGGTTCTGTTTCAGGATACAGAAGACGTCAGGTCAGCTCCGTATGTCTTTCTCTCTGAACCAAGAGCTACCTACACTGTTCTTCTCAGGAACAGTGACAAAAGCATTAAGGGAAAAGAATCACACAGTGTCCTAAAAGACCTCTGCTTGGAACTGGCACATTGTCACAGCACCAGAGGGTTGGGAAGGATGTTCCACACCTTCTAGTGAGATATTCTGCAAAGTCACATCACAAAGGTCACAGATGTGTAATGGTATTACCCAGAGAGGGGAAGGAAATAGGAACAGCAATCCCACCTAAAGCACTATTTTACAGATTGTTGTGTAAAGCAAGTATTTAAGATATCTTTGTGTTGATGATATCTATCAGGTCCAAAAAGGGAGTGAACCCTTGGGAACATAGAACTAGTGGCTTGACTCCTGCTGCTCCTTCTAATTTGGAACAATGAGACTCAGTATTTATTCCAGCGGAACTCACGCATGGCTCAGTATTACAAGAAATATGATCTTGTCACTTCATAAATTAGAGTTAATTTGTACTAAGATCTTTCCTGGAATCTTAAGGAAAATTGTTCAGTTCAAAGAATGATGAACTCTGGAAAAAGTCATTTAGAGGCACATCTAATGAAATTTAACATTCATATTAGATCAAGATTGCCTATAAAATCCTAGACTGCATACAAATTGCTATGTACTCCAAAACAAAGAGCACACTCAGTATTGGGTATTCTGTACCCATAACCATCAACACAAAACAAATTGTCCCACAGAGCCACCATGTAGGGAGCAAATAGATTTCAAATTCATAGAAATACATGCAAAAGAATTTAAATATGAAATAATGAAACAAAGGAGAGTCCTCTTCTTTTTTAAAGCAGAAAAAGGTAAGGTTAGTCCCATTTGATGTGCCACTTTTGATCCTGGCTCCTTTCAATTAAAAGGGACACAACAAATTGAAACAATCTCACCTTCTTCTGCTTAAAACAAAAACTAAGCTAAAAATTTTAAAAATTTTAAATTCTTATTTCTAAATAATGAATTGTGGGATCTCAGTGTCTTTTTCACTTTAAGATATTGATGGTAAAGATCCATTTTGGATAGCAGACCTATAAATGGACACAAAGAAACTTCTAATTCCTGCCATGCATGCCCACATGTCCCATATTTACTCTGCCTTTGAGAAGAAAGCTTCTGCTAAACAGGCATCATTGAAGTATTATGTTGCCATGTAAAGTGTCTAACATCCACAGCCTGAGCACAGGGCCTGGTCATTTTCTATCTGAGCCATTTGTAACAGTGTCCAACCTCTTCCTGCTGACAGCAGCTTCTCTCCATGCACTGGATCTGCCATTCTCCCAAAGCACAGACCTAATTATGTCACTCCACTAGAATAACTGACAGTTCACCTACTCCTGACCTCTCATGCCTAATTGCTTAGTACCTCTATACCTCCCCATATGAGACAGGCACATGGGGAGTGAATGAGGAAATGAATTTATCACTCACTCTTATTAATCTCTTCAGTTAATAAATATATCTGGCAAAGCACAATATCCAATAGACTTTTCTCAGGTAGCATGGTCTGTGATGCCTTATAACAACTTCTACCCACACCTTAACATTTTGTCTTGTTTTCCAAGAAATAATTTTCTAGTCCCTCTAAACAAATGTGTATCTTTGGCTACTGTCTCCTTCTTCTCTATGAAAATGATGGCCAATTTTTTTTTCTTTGGCTCTCTTTGAAGCTCTAGACCTTCATTGCCCATTGTTTACCTGATATAGATGACTTCCTTAAATTGAGCATGTATAACAAAATTCATCATCTTTCAACAACTAGAAAATTGCTTCTCATTCTAGCTTCCTTCTTGTGAGCAAAGGCAACATTATTCTCTTAGTTATCATGGGTCAAAATCCTGGAGTTGTGCTTAACTCGTTCTTTGCCCTTGATGCCTGAAATCAGTCACCAGTTGAAATCTGTCTTACCTGTATCATTTTTAATGTACTTGCCAGTAAATTTCCAGGCCCCTCACTACCCTGTGAACTGCTAAAATAAACACTGAATGAGCCTCTTTGCCTCCTCCTCTCCCCAATCCGTGCCACACTTACACAGCCCTGGCTGATTTATTCTCACAACAAGAGCTCCTTTTACATATCAGACCCACTCTACATTTCCAAGGATGTACTAAATTAAGCCTTAACTCCTTCACTAGTGTTGAGAACCTCCTACCTCTCACCTGTTTCCCTCCCACCTATATTTCCAGCTTTCTTTCCCTTTAATTCTTTAAGGTACCCAGAGCCTCATGCATACTTCACTGTTTGCTCTTCCCCAGTCTTCTCCTAAGACTGGAACCCTTTTATTATGTTGCATCCGCAACTCAGGGTTCTTTTTACGCCCCCATCTGAACTTGATCCAATAGAACTGACTCTATATTGCATTTTCCAGTCCCTCTGTTACAGTTTAGATATGAGGTATCCCCAAAAGCTCATGTGTGAAACAATGCAAGAAAGTTTAGAGGTGAGATGATTAATTGGGTTATGAAAACCTTAACTGATCAGTACCTTCATCCACTCATATGAACTAACTGGGTGGTAACTGTAAGCAGGTAGGGTGTGACTAGAGGACATGGCTCACTGGGGTGTGCCTTTGAGGTTTGTATTTTGTCCCTAATGAGTGGAGCACTCTCTCCTTTCTGATTGTCATGTCCTCGGCTGCTTTCCTCCCCCTCACCTTTTAGCCATAATGTTCGGCCTCACCCTGGCCCAGAGTACTGGAGTAGGCTGTCTATCGACTGAGACCTCTGACGCTAAGAATGCCAAATAAACTTTTCCTCCTCTAAAATTGTTCCTGTTGGGCCTTAGGGAAAAGGATCACAATTTTGAAGCCAGTCTCAACAACTTAGCTGAGAGCATGTCTCAATTTTTTAAAAAATGTTTAAAATGGCTGGGAATATAGCTCAGTGGTAGAGTGCCCCTGGGTTCAATCTCTAGTACCACCAAAAACAATTAAGAAAAAAAAAAAAACTAAAAAAAAAGTCAAAGTAGTCCATTAACTCTTTTATTTTTTTTAATTATGGAATTCATGTAATCAAAGAAATTGTCATAGCCAAGGCTGAATTCTACTTCCTCTACCTCCAGTCTCAGTGGTTGAAACATGCAACATGCTGTACTTTAGAAGCGGTGGATCCAGGAAAGAGGTAAGAGTACATTCAAGAACAGGAAATTGCTTAGCCCTTCCAAACACTTCCTGGAACTGAGAGTCACATGATCATGCATCTGCCAATAGCTTGATATATTTATCAGGATGACTTTAGTTGTACTAACTCAAACTGGGTTGAACCATAGAAAAAATGTATTGATTCACATGACTGAAAAAATCCAGAAACAGGTATTGTTTCAGAAGATTGATGAATCTTCAATGATGATTCATGTGGTGTAACTGGAATGCACCTGTTTCCTCTTGTTCCTCAGTCATGTTTTCTCACTGGTATCTCCTCCATTCCCAACCGGATTTCCCTTGAGGTTTCAAGAATCTCTCCAGGCTACATGTTTCCATCCGAAAAGAGAGAATCTGCTTCCCATAACCAAAATCCCAAAACATGTTCTTATTGATCCTAATGGGCCTTGCTTATCTGCATCCCTCTGGACCAATGTGCTACTTGACTGAAGACTACCGAGGGCCACACAATCCACACGTGGACAGAAAATTTGAAGTATTTCTAGAAAAGAGGATGGAGGAAGGGATAAAGGGAGTAACCAACAAAAGCACACACCATTGACTATTCTAATATGTTGTATCTGAATCTACCTGAGCAGCTCAGCCACTTTATACTTTCATTCAATCAAATGTTAATTGAGGCTATACCTTCTATCCTGCACTGTGTTCAATTTCTGAGATACAGGAGGGAAAAAGAACATGGAGGTTAAATTCTAATGGCAGCAACGAAGGTTGCATAATAGCTTTCAGTGAGGTAGGTACTTCTATGTGCCTTTTCCTCCACTAAAAATAATAATTATCAGACTTGGGAGATAGCTCAGTGGTAAAGCATTTGCTTAGCATGCAGGAGGCCCTGGGTTCAATCTCCATCACCACATAAAGTAAATAAATAAATAAAGAACCACAATAAAATGATTTTAAAATAATAATGATTATTATCTATATAGATGAATATATATAGACACACACATATATATACTTATATGTATGCAAGTTTATATACATACGGAACTACATTATATACAAATGTAATTACAGGGAAGGGTCTGTGTGTTTGTGTGTGTGTTTGTGTATATACACATATATATATAAAACAAATTATATTTTATGGCCATGTTAGCATAAATATTAATTATTAATATTATATATTATACATTAAACCTAGAAACTCAATTTTTTATTCTGATTTTAAAAGAAATTAAAATATCATGGGTTTTAGGCACAGGCTGTGCCTGATGGAGAAGGCAGAACAAAGTAAAGTGGATATGGAAACAAAATATTCCAAGTGACTTTTATTTTTTAAATATTATTTTAGTTGTAGTTGAACACAATATCTTTCTTTATTTATTTTTATGTGGTGCTGAGGACCAAACCCAGTGCCTCACATATGCAAAGCAAGTGCTCTACCACTGTGCTACAGCCCCAACCCCTACTGGCTATTTTTTTTTTTTTGATGAACCATTTGTAAGTATGTTGCAGACATCATGACATTTCACATGAAATATTTCAGCATACAACTCCTAAAGAAGGATATTATGTGCACACACAACCATTATCATGCCACAAAAACTTAAGATTAATTCATGAAACTATAGTATATTTAGCTGACACTATAGTGCACACTCAGTCCTATATCATATAATTTTTGTACTTTATATTGATACTTTTATTTCAAGCCAAAATTATGTTACCTAATTTAACCATTCACATTATTTCCTAGATTTATATTTGGATGACATTTGATTGTTATCACAGTAATCATTCATTTTTATTGTGTAAACTGTTTCCTGGACTGAATTACTGTGATGCTTTACTGTGACACAAATTTCTCTATTTCATACCATTTCATAATCTTCCTTCGATAATTTTTTTTTCTTTCTGCCAAAACTCCTTAGCCTATTCTCCTCTTTAGAGGTTTTGTCATGAATCCAGTTGCCTAGACTGAAATATTAGGAAAGGAAATTGTCATATTAAAAAAGAAAACAGAATATACAGGATGTAGTGCTGTCTGCAATTTCAGGTATCCACTGGGGTCTTGGATCCCCCATGGATGAGCAGGGACTATAAAATAGACCATTTGTTTTGAAAAATGTTCTTCAGTTTGGGTTTGTCTGATCTTTTCATGATTAGATGCAGGTCATACATTTTGGGCAGAAATACTATGTAAGTGTGTTATGTCTTCCTCAGTGCATCACATTAGAGAATATATGATGTCAATCTGTCCCAGAGCCCATCCAAAATTATCCAAAGGTCAAAAAAAACTTTGTGGCTACTATTTTTGCAATGTGTTTATGGCAGAAAGGTTCAGTGGTCCCATTTTTTTTTCCTTTAAATGTGTTTTGCCTAAAAGTGGAATAGAAGAAATGAATTCCTACATTACATGGAAATCTGCACATGAGCACTCACAGCAGTTCTATTTGAAATAGCCAAAAACTGTTAAAAGCCCAGATAACCTTCAGCTGTTGAGTGGTTAAACAAACTGAGCCACAAACGCTCCATGGAAATAAAAAACAGAAAACAGAAATAAAAAAGAATGAAGTATATTGACACACTCAACATCTTGGATAAATCTCTAAGGAATTATGCTAAATGAAAAAACTCAATTCTAATAGATTGTATGATTCCACTTACATAACATTTTGGAAATGACAGAATTATGAACATGGAGAATAGATCAGTGGTTGTCACGGGCGAGGGATGAGGAGGGACAAAGGGAGATAAACATTGTTATAAGAAGCAACAATAGGGAAAAAATAAAGAAGCAACAGGAGTAAGTCTTTTGAAGATAGAGTTGCTCAGTGTCTTAAATATAGTGGCAAATACAACAATGTCAACCTGTTGCAAAATTATATAAAACTAAGTACAGATGACTACATTTAAACTTGGGAATCTGAGTGAGGTTAGTAAATTATATGAATACCCATTTCTTGGTTGTGATACTGTACTACAATTTTACCAACTATAACCACTGGAAAATACAAGGCTAAGGGGCACCCAGAATCTCTATTATTTCTTACAACTGCAGGCAAATCTATAATTACCTCAACAAAATTTTTAATTTAAACAAATACAAGTGAGACACAGCAGAGTTCATTTATGATGCTGATGAACCTATTATAATCACATATACCAGCTGTATGATGAAATTAATGGTAGCTTTTACGTAGTTTACTCCCATCTCTTTTATTGTAGTATATTTATGTAGAATGTGCATTTCTGTGATACCTTTTTTTTTTATTTTCTCAGCCTTTAATTTTTGGCATTTCTCATCTCCTCCACCTAGTATAACTATATAATTAATTTTTCTATTGAATATTGCTAATGATATTTTTATCTGTTATTACTGCTTCATCATAAAGGAACAGAAGAAATCTGCAATACAGTGGCATTTTAAAACAAGAAAAGAAGTGAATACAATATATTAGAAAGGAATGTGAAAATTCTGGACTGTTGTATTTGGGCATTCATTTTAACACACCAAGCACTCATCTATGTGCTAAAATACGCCTCATGTCTTTAATAGTAAATTAGATAAAGACCCTGCCTTCACGGAGATCACAGTCAGCCAGATCAGAAAGACAGGCAAATAATTACATATTTAATATTAGATACCACCATAAGAACATAGCCTGGCAGATATTGGTAGAGAAAAAATGAAGACCTTAAGGCATATAGACTAGTGGTCTGGCAGCTTGTCTGACATTGAACAAAGACTTGTGTGGCATGGTGGAGAAAAGATGGTAGGCAGTTCATGGTTGTTAAGACAGAGCTACTATTGGTTCTTCTAAGACAGATGTATATCAGTTCTTGATTATGAGATTCATTGAGAAAAATGAGTCCCCACTCAAATTTCTTTATCTTTCATCCAAAAGGTTGATGGATTTGGTTAGAAAAAAAAATCAAATACTTAATGCCTACTCTTTCATTCCCCTATTCTTTGACATTTTTTCCAACACTTGTGTAGATCTAAAAGGGAAAAAAACTACATTTTAATGAACATTGCAATTAAGAGATGCATCACCTGGAAAGAAGCCCCTTTTGCACTGCTGCAATGTCAGCCTTTTCTTGATTTGAGGTCAATATAGTACAGTGTTTGTATAGCCCAGAAAAAAAAAAAATCCTTCCATGTAAAGCATTTAACTCACTCTGGCTTCTCGAACTCTCCTAAGGAGCTCAATCTGCAGATCAGAGCAGGCTACTCCTTTTCAATTAACTCTCTTTCAGACCTGATCATTGTCCTTGTCTTCATTTATGTCAAATGGTGTTCCCTGTGGAGAAAGGCAGCTGGTTATTCTGGGCTAACTCAGATAAACCTTATTGAAATAACTGCCTCCCTGGTGCAAATCTGTCCATCACTTTGCCTTGACAGCACCTTGTCAGCCTAGTGCCCAATGCCATCTCTGGGTCCTCAATGGTAAGCCTCTCATCACCCCAACACTGCACCCTCAATATTAGAACACTGTTTGCAAGATGCAAACTTCATATGGAGATTTTGATCCATTTGCTTCTTAGAAAGTTTAAATCCACTCAGGAAATATTAACTGAACAAATACTGTTAAATTCTGGGAAAATGGGTGCGGGATCACAAGATGATTTTGCCTGAAAGATTTCCTTGGAGACAACAGGGAATTCGGGGTAGTTTTGAGTTCTAGGCCGATGCGATGCCAGGCCAATGATCTGTGAGTCAATTTCACAGCAAGTGACATGAAGAGAAATGAGAGGTTTTCAGATCTGATAAGCCCCAGGTTCAGTATGAATAGCTATGTAGGAAGATAAGAGTTAAATGCTTTCTGTTCAGAACAGAAAAATGTCTGAAAAGAAGAGGAACCACTTGTGGGGAAGGAAGTTACTGCAGCTCCAAAAACCTCGCCCAGCCCCTCCTATCACCTTATTCCTGGTTGTGAGCCAGTCTCTTTTGGCTTTAGATGTGAACTACCTTGACTTCTAAATTCAATCGCTGGGACTATAAACCCTAGTGTGGTTTGTGTGAGGATTATTTCCCAGAGCTCTAAGGAATAAGTGAGGCCTGAACTAGCTATGGAGAGATGGAGCCTTTTGTGGTCAGTGAGGAACTAGTGAGCCTTGGCAAGTGATTGTTTCTATTTTCCCTTTGTTACGTGGGGAGACGTCTAAGGACATTTTACTTCTCATATATGTAGACTTCGCACAATGAGTCCTAAGGTGGATGAGCAGACACCATGGAACAGGGCCATGCATCTTTGGACAAGTATAATCAATCCTCCTGGAAAAGTCAGTGGAGGGCTCATAAACATGGGATTGCATATAGCTCCCACCCCATCCCCAAGTGGACAGAGAATTAAAATCAGGGACTCTAAGTCAAGAGTCATACAATAAGGGATTTCAAAGGAGGTAGACAGTTTTAGGCTACCAGATAAATATCTGAATGTTCAAGAGCTTATAAACTGGAACTTGGAGAGATAGAATCTTCTTGGGTAACCTGGGAAAACACATCTTTTTGCTACAGCTGTGACTATTGCTACCAGAACACTCCTATAATCCTAGAGACTTGGGATGCCAAGGTAGAAGGATCACATGTTTCAGGACAGCCTTGGTAACTTAGTCAGAACCTGTCTCAAAATAAAATTCAAAATGGCTGAGGATGTAGCTCATTGGTAGAGTACCCCTGAGTTCAATCCCCAGGACCACACACACACACAAAAAAAAGTGAGACATTACAAGTTTAGATGTAATAAGTCAGCCATGCCAAGCAGCATGATCTTGTCCCTCTGGGAACTATAACAATAGAGAATCCTACTTTTGAAACTTGGAAAGACTATGAAATATGGTTACCAGGTAAGTAGAATGTCCAACCGTTGCTCATCTGCTAAATAAGATAAGATCCCTTCTGATTAAATGAGGCTAAAGAATTTATCGGTAGAAAGCCCAGGCTGTGGCAGGTTTGAGGTGTTGGCATTTTGTCTAAGCTTCTCTTTTCTAAAAAAGAAAAAAAAATTCTTGTAGTTGTAGATGAGCAGAATGCCTTTATTTGTTTATTTTTATGCAGTGCTAAGGATCAAACCCCGTGCTTCACACGTGCTAGGCAAGAATACTGCCACTGAGCTATAGCCCCAGCCCCTCCAAGCTTCTCTTAATTTTACATAATCCAACATCTACACCCCCGGGCTGAATGTATTCTATAACATAAACTTTTCTTTCTCATTCTTGTCCTAACAAATATGCAACTGTTTCTCATTGCAATAAATAGCAAGCCCCCAAATCTTTAATATCACTTATGAAGTCCTGAACAATTTTTCTTTGCAACTTCTCTCTCCATTATCACAGCATCCTGTGCATAAACAGCACTGTTTTTTCCCCTTGAATGAATCAGATTTTCTCACCTCAGATTATTCCCTCTGCCTGATTCTCTCTTTCCTTCACTAAGCTAACTCCTTTCCACTCTTTGTGTTGCACATGAGATTTTGCTTTCTCCAGAAGGCTCTCTTAGTCCCCACATGCATCATTAACCTCTCCTCTGTGTTCCCACAGAATCTCGGGCTCATTCTCTAATGATTCCTACCCCACTTTTTATTATTGTGTATTTATTTATAATCCTACATAGTTTGTAAATATCTTGTGGGAAGATACTACATCTGGTTTATGTTCACACTCTCAGCACAAAATAGGATCTCCTGAATGAGCAAATGTATGAATGGAAACTTCCCTGTCACTAAGTGGCAGAAGACCTGCACTCAAGTCAAAACTTCACTGTGTACCCTTGATCTTCAGTGAACCTTAAAAATCTCTGCAGAAGAGAATCTGGAAGTAGAAATGTGATTCTTTGTCTGCATAAAACCAGGTGGCTGGACTCGGCAATGCCCTCAAGATCCTTTCAACGCTATACCAATAGGTCCATATGCCAGAGGTGACAAGATACATTGGGTTTCTCTGAAACATATGCAAGGCAAGCACCCCTGGGAACTCAGAAGAAGAAGAAAGATGAACATTCTCTGTAAATTCACAGATTCGAAAATTCTCTATTCTAATTGTTATGGGAAGGAGGGAATTAATTCAAAGAACAAGTCTAGAGACAGGAATACTTGGCCAGACTAGGTCAACTCTTCTCTCTTTTAAGATCCAAGTGTTATTAAGAAACTATCTTTAATTAGTCAGGATTATGCTCCATATTGACTGGAATTTACTAATTTTTAGCATAGCTTCCAGTTTTTACTCTGGCTGTTAATTGGGCCTCTTTTTCACTTCTTTTCACTTCTTCTTAAAGTGAACCAGATACACATGTGCATAACTTGAGCCCCTCTTTCACCTCTGTCATGTTTAGGCAAGGGCAGGATTCTCTCTGTTCAAGCAGAGCCTTGGCTCTGTTTTAGCTGGCATGCAAATGTGGAGTGTGATCCATCATGTTTTATTTAATAGAGTCACTGAGAGAAAGGGAAAAGGAAATTGTTGTGAATTAAATGTCCTTGTCTCTTCAGGCAACAAGATAAAAGTTCTGATTGATTGCCGAGATGGCTGGAAATGGAAGTATTAATGCAAAACAATGATTTTGTTATGTTTCTATTCTCTGGAGTGTTGCAAATGGCAGAGAAAATTTTATTCCAGAAACAGATTAAGAGAGATAATTTCTTCTTTGCCAGAACAAGCAAATTTGGTGAAATCAGGAAGAAGGGGATGGCAAGCCAAGGAGTGGGCCCTTGAGGTCTTTGTCCCCATCCTAGTCCTGTTACCTATATTGCCATAGTGGACTTGGACAGATCACTTGCTGTTCCTGCCCTTAAGTTCCTTAATCTCTCATGGTTTGGTTGGAGGTGAGATATAAAGTCTCTCTCCGTGCTTACAGTTCTATAAAATTCTTTCTCCTTCTGAATGGAACCAAGAAATTGTCTTTTAAGATGATGCTGTTCTCTCAGAGATGCCACTGAGAATCTCTGGGGAAAATTATCAACAGGATTTTACCAACTATTGCCATTTCTCTTCAATGATATATGAAGAAATTATCCTACCGAGAATCTTATAGTAACAAATGTATAAAGTTCAAATATAACACAATGAATTGAACTTGACAATTTACCACAGTTAAGACAGTTTACCACGTCTTACTCAGACGTGGGCACTGCTGAAAACTAAAGGAGGTTTGGTTTTCTTCAGTGTGGGTTTCTTCTGCAAAGCACCCAAGACTGTTCCCTCCAAAATGTCTCCTGGGGTGTGTGTGTGTGTGTGAGTGTGTGTGTGTGTGTGTGTGTGAGAGAGAGAGAGAGAGAGAGAGAGAGAGAGAGAGAGGAGAAAGACAAACACATAAAGATCCCCTTTTTTGAAAGTTCAGAGATAACTACAAGATTCTACAGCTCAAAACAGAGTCTGTATCCTCATAGACCACACCTAATATTACCCGCAGAGTCAGAACTTGAACCCAATATGAGGTTAAATTTTTAAATGGAACTCAGGAATTTGTCTTAAACAGCAAGCCACTTTCAAAACCCATTCCAGTAAGGTCAAGCTTTATTCACCTGGTCTTGAAATGTTCTTTTACTTTATGTATGTGTCTGTTTCTTTTTCATTAAATATCTGATGCTCAAAACACTAGCACAATTCACATCCTACAATATTTAAAAGATAATTCTGTTTGAATCACAAGAGATGTTGACTTGACTACTGCTTCGTTCAAAACAATTATTTAATAATTTATGTGCTAAAATGTCCATATCTTAAAAACAGTCCCCTGAGTACACTGATTTCCTCTGCTGCTTTAATGGTTTCATTTTATTCAAAAGTTGTTTCTGGATGCACAAAGTCAAATGTAGAAAGTTGATATTCTAGTGTTATGGATAAAATGTAGTCAAAAACCTTCCCTTTGTTGGAATGATTCTTAGATAATAAAGAATAATCATTCTCTCAGGCTGTTGAGAGGCACAAACACACACACACACACACACAAACACACACACACTCACACACACACACACACACAGTGTAAGTAATTCCCTGGCAGAGTAAATTAACAAATGTAACTCAAATGAACTTAACTTGTTAGTGTATAGAGGTAATGAGCCTGAAACCTGTGAGATTAGTGTAGGAGAGTGAGCTTGGGCAGGCTCCAAAGCAACATACTGCATCCCAAACAGAAAGAAATCCAAGCCATTTGTCCTAAGGAGTGCGAGCAAGAGAGCCGGCAGCAGGTCAGGGTCCACCCTTGGGAATGCATAGGTAGTGTCAGGAGTTTGTACAGCTGGGCAGTTTATGGAAATGTGTGGAGCATTTTCAAATATATTGAGTGAGTTTGGGATACACATCTAGACTTAGATTTGTCAATGTATATTTGTATTTATAGAACTATCTTTACGTTATACTCTATAACTTAGCCGTCAATATCCTTAGTTTTTCATAATTCAATCTGAAAGCACATTAGATTAACCTTTGCCCCATTTTTAAATGCCTAAAAAGGAAAATAAGGATAAAATATAATTATAAGGAAAATTGTATCCTAATTGAATCTGAGAATGAACCTTAACATCTTTGACCAGTTTCTCAAGTCAGTTCACCTGCTGAGAGGTACTGGCCTCCCTGATTCCTAAAGCCAAATATTAGTGCTTGTATTTCATAAAGGTACATAAACTTTCTGTGCCTTAATTTCTTCTATTGGAAATGAGAATAAAAATAACACCTCATAGAGTAAATTTACAATATACATGGTAAGTACTACATTTATTTGCATTATTTCAAAGGGTAGATTATATTCAAAGTGGAATAAAGTTAGATTCTTATTTTGCAACATCCAAAAAATAATACTTTGAAAACTTTAAGGTAAACAATGAAGACTGAAAAACATCCCTAGCAGAAAACACAGAATTTTTTTTTACAGTTTTGCAATAAAGTAGTATATGTGAGAAAACAAAACAGAAATAACTAGCAGGTTCAAATTTGTAAAGATAAACATTTTTCTATGTAGAAAAAGGTTTTTCAAAAGTTGATAAAGAAAAATTTTAAAACATTTTTAGAATATCTGAAACATGACAAACAAACAGGTCATATGCTTAATTTACATAAAAATAGACAGAGAACTTAATAAAGAAAAGGAGACTTTCCAATGGGGTTAAAAAAATAGGTAGAGAGCATGAACAGGCTATTTAACAAATAGGTATTATATATAATAACAAACAAAGTAATGAACATTAAAGCAACATTGAGATTGGTAATATCTACGGTAATATCCATGCTGATATGTGAATCTGGTAAAGATCTGAGCAATGAGAAGATGGATTCAAGAATAAGAAAATAAGTTAGATACACTGGTGCACATCTGCAACGCCAGCAACTCAGGAGGCTGAGGCAAGAGGATCAAAGGTGGAGGCCAACCTCAGCAATTAAGTGAAACCCTATCTCAAAATAAAAAGGGCTGGCTCAGTGGTAAAAGTACCCCTGGGCTCAATCCTCAGAACCACAAAAGAATAAGAAGGAGAAGGAGAAAATGATACAGAAAATATGGAGAACAGACTCAATATGGAGGAAAGAAAGAATCAGGGAGAAAAGCCTGGCATAATTTAGAAGGAGGCAGCCTAGAAGTCTTACAGAGAGAAATAGACCTGGATCTGAGTTTTTTCCTCTGATGATGACATTGACATCCCTTAGAAATTTACTGGTTTACATGATTCTTAACTGTCTTCATCTAAAATTTAAAGTACAGTTGTGAAGATTGAATAAAACAACATATTAAACTCAGTCAACCTCATTTCTCCAGCAAACAACCCGGCATAACAACAAACCCTGTTGACTAATGTAAGCAGCTCCCCTCCTGCTTTGCACAGACCTCCCGGCCCCTATCCCACCCACCCCTTGTGCTGAAGGGCCTCCAGGCCTCTGTTCTTCCTCATGCCCCAGGGATAAAACTGGCATCAAGGGCCGAAACAGCAGGTTCCTTTGGAGGTTAAAAGCAAAATGGACATGAGGAGGTTTTCAGATCTCAGCCTGAGCTGTCTGCTCCAGAAACCAGAAAACCATCTCCCGTTGACCGGTGAGTAAAGCAAACACAGTCAATCACTTTTTTGTAGGAAAAAAAAAAAAGCAGGATGGATTTTCCAGGGAGCACAGGAGATGGATTATTCTCACATTTGGTCTCTGATTATTTAGTGTTGTTTTCTTTTGGGTGGGGGGATTTGGGGTTGATGTTTTGGTTTGGTCATCTTTTATGCATTTGTTCCATGGACATTTTATTCACTGGAACAGTCCCTTCTGCCACAGTGACATTCAGAAACCCTCGTCATTATTTCAGAGATGGAAAGAAGGTCGTGACAGTAAGAAAGTTAATAAATAATAAATATATTCATAAAGATATAAATAAAATGTATCTTGGGAATGAGAGGCCAAAATATAGCATGAAAAAGAAAGAGGGAGGGGAAGAGGAAGAAGGGGAAGGAGGAGGAGGAGGAGGAGGAGGAGGAGGAGGAGAGGGACCATAGCAACCAGTGGTTGCAGATGAGAGGATTTTTTTTCCATCCAAGGCTGCCACCTAGTGGAATTGTAACTGATCCTGCTACTCAGGCCACAGTTGGTCCTGGAAGGAGGCCAGAGCAATTAGAAGCAGCTGACCTGCCCGCCTTCAAAGCAAAATAAAAAGCAGATGAATAAATGTTGGTGCATCAGTAGATTCTAAATCTTGACAACTCAGAAGCCTTATTTAATTTGATCCCTGTGCATCAGAGACTTTAAACTGCCATTAGTCAGGCACGCTGCCACTCCCTTCTCAGTTGCAGAAGGCTAGTGCTGTTTATGGGGCATAAACCAGCTATATTTCATGCGAGCAAGCGAAAGGAAACAAAATCTTTTGTGATAAAATAAAGAATAAATATAAACATATCCTGCATAAGCCTCATGGACCTTTATTCAAGCTATTTAGTTTTCTTTTAAAAAATATGTGTCTATATATTTGAAATTTTTGAACAAATGAAATGACCATTGGCATTTTTTAAACGCCACAAAATGGTTTAAGTTAGACTAGATTTTTAAGAGATCGAAGATAATATCAACAGAAAGAAAAATATATTCACATTTAAGGTTTTCTCTCTATTCTACCAAACATAACAGTAAAATCATATGTCTGAAGAATTTATCCTAACTTCGTGTCTCCACACTATATTGCTGACTTAAACAAGGATTAGTATACCATATGCCAAAATTCTGCTTAAATGCCAAAAGCAACTTTGCATTTCTAAGGCTTTTTGTATTGCCTTTTTAGCTGGTAGAGAAAAAAGCAAATAAGATTTGTCTCTTTTTTTTAACTCTAGCCCAGGAAAAAAAAAATAAATAAATATATATATATATATATATATATATATATATATATATCTTAGAAGCTCTCATATTCTCTTTAATCACATTTTCTACCTCTAGGCTCCAAATTCAATTCTCATTTACAGATTTCTAAGGTTTGCATAATTTCCAAAGCACAGCACTATGTATTTCTGTCCCATGAGTTGAGTATTCTGGACTCAGCTATTTTAGTGCACAGATTTGATGACCATCCAACTTTGTGCAAAAAGAACAGGTAAACAGATCCAAGAGGATTCTTTCCCCATTAAGCTCATGGTAAAAGTAAAACATTAATTGAATAAAATTAGAATCATGACCTACTTTAAAAAAAGTTAACAATAAGATTTTCATTTGGATACCTAACCTAAAAAGCTTGACAAGAAACAAGAAATAGCTGCAGCGTGCATACAATATTTATCATTTGTTTAGATGAGCCATTAAATCTTTTCCAAAAGGCATATTCATGGAGCAGACAATAAAGAAATAGACTGGGTAGCAGAAGAAGAACCAAGAAAGTAAGATTTCTCAGTACCCAAGGGTGCAGAGCTTTGAAAAAAGAAGTAAATACAACTGAGAAATTCAGTAAAATAGTCTTAGAAAATGTCAATGCCATCAGATACAGCAATTAAGAAGCCATTGTGCCTTAGAGAGAGCAATCTCAACAGAGTGTTAAAAGCAAGAGGTCAGGACACAGTGAATTGAGGAGGAAGCTAGAGAAGTAGCAATGGTAGTAGTAATATTACTCTTTCAAAAAATGTGGATAAAAAGAGGAAGCAAAAAAGGGGAGAATCCAGAGTCCAAAAGAGGAAATTTTTAGGTCTGGAGAAGCATGAACATGTTCATTCACTGCACAAAGGAATACAAATCCTTGGTGGCAGTGGAAAGGTAGCCATGAGGATGCAAGGAAAAAAAATGTCTTCAGAGGACCTCATCTTGAATACAAGGGGAAGGTATGTCAAGGGCAAAGGGGGAAAGGGCTGACCTGGAACAAAAGGAGGAATTTCTCACTTGTCTGGGATGGAAGGCAAAGGCAGAAGGGATAGTTGTGGATATGGATATGTATCTTGGTACAAGAACACTCATGACCTCCACGTAGGGGAAGATAAGGACCTGTTAAAACCAAGGTGCAGTGCAGATTGACTAGACAGTCTAAGGCAAGTAGTGAAGATTTGGAACAGGAGAAGATGCTGACCAAAGAGAGTCCTTTGCATATAAGAGGAACGAAGGCAAAATATTCCATGGATCACAAACTGGGTTTTTCTAAAGAGGTGTAGGAGAAGGAAATATGAGTAACATATTTTCTGCACCCAAAATTATTCTCAAAAATTGTTCACAGAATAAGATGATGGCCGCTAATTCTTAATGGTTGATCTTTCACTTTAAGTCGAATTATACACACCACCTACTCCCCATTATATTAATATCAGCTGTTACTATCACAAAGCTGCACCTGATGCTAACTCTCCTCTCTCCATCACTATTATCCTTCTGTTCTCAAAAATACAGATATTTATGTCAGGGTTTTTTTTCACCCTTTCTTTCCAACAAAGTTTTGAAATTCCTTCTGTCTCTAGTTTGCTACTTATAACTATCCAAGCCTCTCTTAAGTTTCTTAAAACAGGACTTTGTCCTCACAATATTAGCATATTGCATACACTAAGGATAAGTCATCTACATTTGCATATTTCATTATCATAAAGTGGGCAGATAGCCAGAATTTAGAGATTTGATACTAACCAAGAGATTTTCAAGGAAAAAAAATTTTAAAAAATTTGCTTAGATACAACTCCAAAGTTACAGATCATAAAAGACAAATCTAACAAACATGACTATATCAAAGTTAAAAACTATTGTAGTGCAGAAGATAAGCTACAGATGGGGGAAGAATTGTGGCAAAGGATAGACTTTTCGACAAATGGCACAGAAACAGTTGGATATTCCTATACAGAAAGAAAAAGAAACTTGAATTTGAAACTATTCTTCATATCATACAAAAATTAACTCAAAGTAGATCATAGGCCTAAATGTAAAGTTTAAAAATTATTAAACTACTACAAGAAATCACAGGAAAAATCTCTGAGAACTTGAATCAGGCAATAATTTCTTAGACTAACTACTAAAAGCATAATCAATAAAAGAACAAATTGACAAAGTAGACCTCAAATTTAAAACTAAAGACAGTGTCAAATAATGAAAAGACAAGTCATTAACTTGGAGAAAACATTTGTAAAGTATATATCTGATGAAAACTTGTATAGCATAAAAAACTCTCAAAACCAAACAAGAAAGCAAACACCCCACTTTTTCAAATGGGCAAAAGATTTGAATACACATTTCATCAAAGAAAAATACACAGATGCCAAATAAACACTTGACAAGGCACTTGACCTTAATAGTAATGAAGGAAATACAAATTGAAATGATTATCACATACTTTGACACACCTATAAATGGCCCACACTGTAAACACTGACCATACTAAGTATTGGAGAGAATGTGGAAGAACTTGAATTCTCTGCCCTTTTGATAGAAATGCAAAATGGTACAGCCACTTTAGGAAACAGTTTAGTAGTTCCTTAAAAACCTAAATACACACCTACTACATGATCTAGTCACTCCATTCAAGAGAAATGAAAGGATAGATTCACACACATACTTGTTCAAGAATGATTAGAGACAATTTGTTTGTGATATCTAAAACCTTGATACCACCTAGTGTCCCCCAGTAGACGAATAAATAAGTGAATCATGGTACATCCTTATAACAGAATGCTGCTCACCAATAAAAAAGGAAAGCACTATTGGTATATGAAACAACATTGACGAATCTCAAAAGCAATATAATGAGTGAAAGAAGCCAACCAAGAATATATATTATATGATCCTACTCATATAATATTGTAGGAAATGAAAACTAATCTAATGGTGATGGGAAGAAAATGAGTGGTTCCCAGGGGTAGAGAAAGTACAGAGAAATTAAAAAGACAGATTACAAAGGAACAAAGAAAATTTGGGAGATGATGAATATGTTCATTTTCTTAATTGTGGTAATTATTTTGCAACTGTATACATATGTCAAAACTTCTCACATTGTATACTTTAAACATGTGCTGCTTACAGTATCTTGATTAAACCTCAATAAAGTTTTAAAATTCCATTGCCACATGTTTTCTCCATTTAAAAAAGTGTAAGTAAAAGATATAATGGATACCTATATATTAATCACCCAGCTTAAAAATAAATTATTACAAATATATTGGATGCTCCCTGAATATACTTCTTGCACAGATTAGAGGTTCTCACTACCTCTATAAATAAGAGGCCCTATAGGCATCCCCAAACCCCACATTTCCCTTTTGTGAATAAATGTGTGTGACCAATTATATATGTAGTGCTCAAGCAGAATAAGAGTCCAGTCATTTCTCACAAACTCTCTGCTCTCTTCACAGGATGTCAAGGTCAAGACCCATCTAGATAGCAGTAAATAACCCCTTTATCTAACCACACAGGCCTCTTCTCACTTTGAAAGAAACATGTTTGGGTCTGCCCCACACCACACAGCCCAGTACTGCTTTGCTCCAGAAGCTAGCAGCTTGGGCAGAGATGCTCTGGGCAAACGTTGATGCAGGTGCAGCCTCTTTTAACTTCCTAGCTGACGGAGAAAGGGAGGGCAGACTCTCCACTTCAGTGTTATCACTCTGTGCTGTCCCTCTTTTCATGCATTATATGCTCCCTGTTGGAAATGACAATATCTCTGCTGGAAAAAAAAAATAGAAAGAAAGAAGGAAAGGCTCAGCCTGTCAGCAGTAGAGTGAGAAGGAAATGCATTTCACATGTCCCAATGTTATCTAGCAACTGCTTTTCTAAACATTTTGCAACAGTACAAGAAAAGCCTTTTTTCACAACGATATGACCCCAAAACATCAAAGAATTAGTGTCAAGCTAAAATGGGAAGCATAAAGCCTGCCCTAAGACTGCTCTCTGGACATAAAATAAGCAAGCGGATTCCTAAGTAATTATGCTTCTTACAGAGAATTTTAGAGTGTGGAATGCTCTGGAGCCTCAGAGACCACTGTCACCAAGATGCTCACTTGACAAACAAGGAACTGAGGCACGACGGCTTTATTACTTTTCAGCTCAAAACATTCTAAATCTCTAAACAGTCACCAGAGTATGGCCACATTTATTGTGCCCCTTAGTGCTTTGTTAATGGCTTTTCAGCACTTTCCAATTGTAGAACAATGAGGCTTTGAGACAGAAACAGTGGGATGTTCTAAATCGGTGGGGCTAAAATGAACAGTGGATAAAAGCTAATTAAATTTTATCCCACCATGGGACAAACCAACAACTGCTTCTGACCTATGTTTTCCCTGTTTCCCTGAAATCGATGCAAAGAAGAGATCAGTTGCCCATCCTTCTGCCATTTCTCAACTAGCACAACACACATGGTCTCATAATCAAGTGACAGATTATTGATGGCTCCTTGCATAGCCTTGAAACTCCTTGTATTCACAGACCAGAAAAGCTGACATGCATGTTGGTTATGAGGGTCTAAGGGGATCAGCTGTAAGCAAGATAAATGACCCCTTTGTCAACACTGCCGTAAGAGTAATCTTTCAACAGGGAATGTGTAATCACGTCTCTCTTTAAAATTCCTAAATCATTTCTCAGCACCTTGAGTTAAGGTTCAATTTTCTCTATTTCTTCATACCAAGCCCTTCATAACCTGTCTCCCTATTCTTGACTGCATTATTGGGTTATAACTGATAGACAAAAGATAGCACATGGCTAGGATTGTGGCTCAGTGGTAGAGCGCTTGCCTGACATGTGTGAGGCACTGGGTTCGAATCTCAGCACTACATCTAAATAAATGAATAAAATTAAGGTCTATAAACTACTACAAAAAGAATTTAAAAGACGGCATATATTGAATCTATATAGTTGGATGCATTTGTAAATTTTCATCATATGGTATCATCATAACTGAAATGCCAACACCATGATTATGGTAATAAATATATCCATCACCTCCCCAAGATTCCTGTGTCCCTACAGGATTTGTTTTGTTTTGTTTTGTTTTGAGGTAAGAATATATAATATGAGATTTTAAGTACACAATAACACTTTGTTAACTATAGATGCTCTGCTGTACAGCAGATCTCTAGGACTTATTCTTCTTATATAAGTGTAGATTTACACTCGTTGAACCTGTATCTAACTTCTCTTTTTACTGTCACTTTCTGCTATCACCACTACCACCATTACCAGGCTTGATCCCCTGCACCCAGTCAACTCTCTAAAGTTCTCCAATCAGGCCTTACTTATGTTTTCACACCTTAGCTCACTTACGTCTCCTTTCTTAAATATATCTCTCCTCTTCCACCATCCCAAGACTGCTTTGAATTCTTATTCATCTGTAGTAGGAAGTTCAATATGCACCCACCGCCGTCCCTACCTCCTGGTGTTTGTGACTTTGTATAACGCCCTGCCCTCAAATGCAGGCTAGAGTCTGGCTTTAGTGAGCAGACTATGGCAAGAGTGACTGAGGAATGTCACTTTGGAGATGAGACTATGACTTCAGTCTTACCTTCTCTCTTTACCTCCTATTGCTGGATCACTCTGAGGAAGTAAATTGCCATATTATGAGCTGCCCGAAGCAGAAGTCCAAGCCGCTGGAAACTGAGGGGAGCCTCCAGCCAACAAAAACAAGTAACTGAGGTCTCGAGTCTAACAGCCTGTGAGGAACTGAACCACAACCATGTGAGTGAGTGACAGCAGGTTCTACTCTAGTCAAGTAGTAAAGCTGAGGGTGTCCCCATGGGGACAGTAGTTTCCTGAAAAATTCTGAGCAAGAACCACCCAGCTATCCTACACCTGGACTCCTGACCTACAGAAACTAAAATAAATGTTGTTCAAAGTCACAGATTTTGAGGGTTATTGTCTCCCATCAATTGAAAATTAACGTTATCATTTCTTGACACTCAAATCCTAGTATCTACCCTTCTAAAAAGAATTAACTCCTCTCTCCTTTACAACAAGCTGTGCCCTGTACCCTGCCTCTATCATAGAATTGTCATGCATTTGCATATTGTGATCTATCTGAAGCTCTTTAAAATTGGGAATATAATATTCATTTTATCCTGAGATCCTAGCACAAAGCTTGACATGCAAGGACTTGATAAATGTTTATGAACTGACAGATGGAAACAGAATCTAATTTCAGAACTGATTTTTAAAAGAAAAAAAAAACAAGTAAATTTTGCTAGAAAATGTTCTAGGAATTATCAGAGTAGCACACAATGCTGTTAAAGGTCTCATATTCAAAGAGGACCTTTACAGATCATGTCATTATCCTGTGCAAGGGATGGTTAAGGTGACCCTTCCTAGAGACTCAGTTAAAAGCATCTAAACATTCTCAGAGATATAAATCACTTTGATCACTTAGATCACTTTGATCTGCTTTGTCCCTTTGTATCTGCTCCAACTCCTTCTACAAGGAGGACATTGGGAGGATAGGGACTGTGCTGAGCCTTCCCCAGTACAACAGCATAGGTTAGGAGTCTAACAGAGCTTCTGGTTACTTTTCAAAAGAAAAAAAAATATTTCACAAAATCTTTATTAGTGGTTATGATTATTAAATACACTACCTTCTATTTTTGTTTCATATTTTAATTAGGATTAAAATACAAAAAATCAAAAAACCCTGGATTTATCTTCTATAAAACAAATAGGGTAAGGACTGTGGGCCACTCTACTGTTTAAGGGTCTCTTTTAACTATAGACAGATTAAAAAGTTGGAAAGCAAGTTAATTTTCTAAAGCCAGTAAAAAGTAAAAATAATCCACTTTATTTAACCACCTAGCTTATATCCCCTTTGTGACCACATCCATCCTATGCTCCAAAATTAACAATGTTTTTTTTTTTTTTTCTTGTCATGGTTTTAGAATCTAAGATCCAGGGGAGTTAGGAAATTTGCCCTAGGTACGCAGCTAGTAAGCAATGGGATATGAACTTAGGTCCAGTTCTCAAAGGCTTCAACCCCATAATCTTTCCTCTTAGACTGTGTAAAAGATGTCAGCCTAAACTTTAATTCATTCTTCCTTTCTGTTAATAATCACTTATTGAGCATCTTCTTTGTGCCAGGATGTTTGCCAAGGAAGGCACCAGGAGTCCTGACACTGGGGTATCACAGTAGAAGATCCAGCACCCAGAATGAAATCCCTACCAGTGGCAGCCCTTATATTTAAGAATTTTTTTTCTTTTGAGAATTTTTCTGATACAATCTAAATTTTTTTCAGCTGTGTCCCTGTTACAGGAGCGCAAATATTCTAGCACAAACAAGATTGATTTTTGTCAAGTATAGGAAAGGCAAGCTAATGGAGTGCTTCAGTTAATGATGTTTCCAACAATGAGGTCTATTTAGTGACTTACTTTATGGTACAAACTGTGCCCAAAGTAATAAAAAATTTACTTCTCTCACATCTCTCTATTTACAGCACAACACTTGGTAGCTTGGGATTTTAAAATATAAATAATTTCCATATGAAAATCTGAAAATTCAGTTAAACATCAAGTGGCTCCCAAATATATAGATGTTGAGTGGACATATGTCAGCCCCTCTCCAGACCCATTATACAACACAAAGCTAAGCATTCAGAAATGGTGCTTGATGAGTCAACATACCAGAAGCTACATTTCATAACCTATCCCAATTAATTGCTTCCTCGACTCTGTGAAATAGATGTTAGTATATCCAATCTGTAATTATCTAACATATATTTGGCAGTTATTTGGGCCAGGCACAGTGTTAAGCTAAATTTATTTTATTTTATTTTATTTTTTAATTTTTTATTGTTGGCTGTTCAAAACATTACATAGTTCTTGATATATCATATTTCACAATTTGATTCAAGTGGGTTATGAGCTCCCATTTTTACCCCATATACAGATTGCAGAATCACATCAGTTACACATCCATTGATTTACATATTGCCATACTAGTGTCTGTTGTATTCTGCTGCCTTTCCTCTCCTCTACTATCCCCCCTCCCCTCCCCTCCCCTCTTCTCTCTCTGCCCCCTCTACTGACATTCGTTTGTCCCCCTTATATTATTTTTCCCCTTCCCCTCACTTCCTCTTGTATGTACTTTTGTATAACTCTGAGGGTCTCCTTCCATTTCCATGCATTTTCCCTTCTCTCTCCCTTTCCCTCCCACCTCTCATCCCTGTTTAATGTTAATCTTCTTCTCCTGCTCTTCGACCCTACTCTGTTCTTAGTTACTCTCCTTATATCAAAGAAGACATTTGGCATTTGTTTTTTAGGGATTGGCTAGCTTCACTTAGCATAATCTGCTCTAATGCCATCCATTTCCCTGTAAATTCTATGATTTTGTCATTTTTTAATGCAGAGTAATACTCCATTGTGTATAAATGCCACATTTTTTTTATCCATTCATCCATTGAAGGGCATCTAGGTTGGTTCCACAGTCTAGCTATTGTGAATTGTGCTGCTATGAACATCGATGTAGCAGTGTCCCTGTAGCATGCTCTTTTTAGGTCTTTAGGGAATAGACCGAGAAGGGGAATAGCTGGGTCAAATGGTGGCTCCATTCCCAGCTTTCCAAGAAATCTCCATACTGCTTTCCAAATTGGCTGCACCAATTTGCAGTCCCACCAGCAATGTACAAGTGTACCCTTTTCCCCACATCCTCGCCAGCACTTGTTGTTGTTTGACTTCATAATGGCTGCCAATCTTACTGGAGTGAGATGGTATCTTAGGGTGGTTTTGATTTGCATTTCTCTGACTGCTAGAGATGGTGAGCATTTTTTCATGTACTTGTTGATTGATTGTATGTCCTCCTCTGAGAAGTGTCTGTTCAGGTCCTTGGCCCATTTGTTGATTGGGTTGTTTGTTATCTTATTGTCTAATTTTTTGAGTTCTTTGTATACTCTGGATATTAGGGCTCTATCTGAAGTGTGAGGAGTAAAGATTTGTTCCCAGGATGTAGGCTCTCTATTTACCTCTCTTATTGTATCTTTTGCTGAGAAAAAACTTTTTAGTTTGAGTAAGTCCCATTTGTTGATTCTAGTTATTAACTTTTGTGCTATGGGTGTCCTATTGAGGAATTTGGAGCCTGACCCCACAGTATTTAGATCGTAGCCAACTTTTTCTTCTATCAGACGGCGTGTCTCTGATTTGATATCAAGCTCCTTGATCCATTTTGAATTCACTTTTGTGCATGGCGAGAGAAAGGGATTCAGTTTCATTTTGTTGCATATGGATTTCCAGTTTTCCCAGCACCATTTGTTGAAGATGCTATCCTTCCTCCATTGCATGCTTTTAGCCCCTTTATCAAATATAAGGTAGTTGTAGTTTTGTGGATTGGTTTCTGTGTCCTCTATTCTGTACCATTGGTCCACCCGCCTGTTTTGGTACCAGTACCATGCTGTTTTTGTTACTATTGCTCTGTAGTATAGTTTGAAGTCTGGTATCGCTATACCGCCTGATTCACACTTCCTGCTTAGCATTGTTTTTGCTATTCTGGGTCTTTTATTTTTCCATATGAATTTCATGATTGCTTTCTCTATTTCTACAAGAAATGCCTTTGGGATTTTGATTGGCATTGCATTAAACCTATAGAGAACTTTTGGTAATATCGCCATTTTGATGATGTTAGTTCTGCCTATCCATGAACAGGGTATATTTTTCCATCTTCTAAGATCTTCTTCTATTTCTCTCTTTAGGGTTCTGTAGTTTTCATTGTATAAGTCTTTCACCTCTTTTGTTAGGTTGATTCCCAAGTATTTTATTTTTTTTGAAGATATTGTGAATGGAGTGGTTGTCCTCATTTCCATTTCAGAGGATTTGTCGCTGATATACAGGAATGCCTTTGATTTATGCGTGTTGATTTTATATCCTGCCACTTTGCTGAATTCATTTATTAGCTCTAATAGTTTCTTTGTAGACCCTTTTGGGTCTGCTAGGTATAGAATCATGTCATCTGCAAATAGTGATAATTTAAGTTCTTCTTTTCCTATTTTGATGCCTTTAATTTCTTTCGTCTGTCTAATTGCTCTGGCCAGTGTTTCAAGAACTATGTTGAACAGAAGTGGTGAGAGAGGGCATCCCTGTCTTGTTCCAGATTTTAGAGGGAATGCCTTCAATTTTTCTCCATTCAGAATGATGCTAGCCTGAGGCTTAGCATAGATTGCTTTTACAATATTGAGGTATGTTCCTGTTATCCCTAGTTTTTCTAGAGTTTTGAACATAAAGGGATGCTGTACTTTGTCGAATGCTTTTTCCGCATCTATCGAGATGATCATATGGTTCTTATTTTTAAGTCTATTGATGTGGTGAATAACATTTATTGATTTCCGTATATTGAACCAGCCTTGCATCCCAGGGATGAATCCTACTTGATCATGGTGCACAATTTTTTTGATAAGTTTTTGTATCCGAGTGGCCAGAATTTTATTGAGGATTTTTGCATCTAGGTTCATTAGAGATATTGGTCTGTAGTTTTCTTTCTTTGAAGTGTCTTTGTCTGGTTTAGGTATCAGGGTGATGTTGGCCTCGTAGAATGAATTTGGAAGTTCTCCCTCTTTTTCTATTTCCCGAAGTAGCTTGAAAAGTATTGGTATTAGTTCCTCTTTAAAGGTTTTGTAAAACTCTGCTGTATACCCATCTGGTCCTGGGCTTTTCTTAGTTGGTAGTCTTTTGATGGTTTCTTCTATTTCCTCAATTGATATTGGTCTGTTTATGTTGTCTATATCCTCCTGACTCAATCTGGGCAGATCATATGACTTAAGAAATTTATCGATGCCTTCACTATCTTCTAATTTATTCGAGTATAAGGACTCAAAATAATTTTTGATTATCTTCTGTATTTCTGAAGTGTCTGTTGTGATATTGCCTCTTTCATCCCGTATGTTAGTAATTTGAGTTCTCTCTCTTCTTCTCTTCGCTAGCATGGCTAAGGGTCTGTCGATTTTGTTTATTTTTTCAAAGAACCAACTTTTAGTTTTGTCAATTTTTTCAATTGTTTCTTTTGTTTCGATTTCATTAATTTCAGCTCTGATTTTAATTATTTCTTGCCTTCTACTTCTTTTGCTGTTGTTTTGCTCTTCTTTTTCAAGGATTTTGAGATGAAGTATGAGATCATTTATTTGTTGGTTTTTCCTTTTTTTAAGGAATGAACTCCAAGCAATGAATTTTCCTCTTAGAACTGCTTTCAATGTGTCCCATAGATTCCGATAAGTTGTGTCTGTGTTTTCATTAATCTCTAAGAATTTTTTAATTTCTTCCTTGATGTCTTCTATAACCCATTGATCATTCAGTAACCTATTGTTCATTCTCCAAGTGATGTATTCTTTTTCCTTCCTTCTTTTATCGTTGATTTTCAGTTCCATTCCATTATGATCAGATAGGATGCATGGTATTATCTCTACTCCTTTATATTGTCTAAGAGTTTCCCTGTGACATAATATATGATCTATTTTTGAGAAGGATCCATGTGCTGCTGAGAAAAAAGTGTAACTGCTTGATGTTGGGTGGTATATTCTATATATGTCAATTAAGTCTAGGTTATTAATTGTGTTATTGAGTTCTATAGTTTCCTTATTCAACTTTTGTTTGGAAGATCTGTCCAGTGGTGAGAGAGGTGTGTTGAAGTCTCCCATGATTATTGTATGGTGGTCTATTAGACTCTTGAACTTGAGAAGAGTTTGTTTGATGAACATAGCTGCACCATTGTTTGGGGCATATATATTTATGATTGTTATGTCTTGTTGGTGTATGGTTCCCTTGAGCAGTATGTAGTGTCCCTCTTTATCCCTTTTGATTAACTTTGGCTTGAAATCTATTTTATTTGATATGAGTATGGATACTCCTGCTTGTTTCCGAAGTCCATATGAGTGATATGATTTTTCCCAACCTTTCACCTTCAGCCTATGTATGTCTTTTCCTATCAAATGCGTCTCCTGTAGGCAGCATATTGTTGGGTCTTGTTTTGTGATCCATTCTACTAGCCTGTGTCTCTTGATTGGTGAGTTTAAGCCATTAACATTTAGGGTTATTATTGAGATATGGGTTGTTCTTCCAGCCATATTTGTTTATTTATGTTACTAAACATGGTTTGTTTTCCTCTTTGATTATTTTCCCCCCTTTAGTGTCCTACCTCCCACTGTTGGTTTTCATTGTTATTTTCCATTTCCTCTTCCTGTAATGTTTTGCCAAGGATGTTTTGAAGAGATGGTTTTCTAGCTGCAAATTCTTTTAACTTTTGTTTATCGTGGAAGGCTAAATTTATTTTATATGTTAAGCTAAATATATTGTTTTCATTTGTTTTTTTCCTTCAATAAGAAAGTCCTTCAATTTTTTAGTCCCCTTTGGTGGCACACACCTGAATCCCAGCTACTCAGGAGGCTGAGGCAGGAAGGACCTCAAGTTCAAGGACAGCTTGGGCAACTTGGTGAGAGCCTGTCTCAAAATAAAATTTAAAAGGGGGCTGGGGATGTACATCAGTGGTAGAGAACCTTGGATTCAATCCTCAGTACCACAAAGAAAAAAAAACAATATTTTCTGAGAGTCTACTATAACCTAAGTCTACTATAACACTAAGTGTACAGCAACAAACGAACTAATAGATAAAGCACTGTCTTCATGGAACTTGCTTTCCAGGTTACTGAAGACAGCAATAAATAATAAATAAATAATAAGACAATACAGATTATGTTAGTTCCAGGAAGGAAAATAATTAAGTGAAGAGATAAAACTGCCTGGTGGTGATCAGGGAAGTTTCTGTGGTGGAGAGATAATGTCCCACCTGAGATTATGAAAGAGACGTCCATCCCAAGACATGAAGGAAAAGGTCCAGGACAGAATAAGTGCAAAGGCCCTAATGGGGAAAATCATCTGGCTTGCCATTTGAGTAGAAAGGACAGCAGAGGTAGGATGGTACAAGGTGGGTCTGAAAAGGTGGGTGAGAGTCAGAAGATCCAGGGCCTTATGGTTCATGAGGAATTTTGATTCCATTTTACTTATTTATGTATTTATTTATCTTTCTATCTATTTATTTATTTATTTTTGCAGTACTGGAGATGGAACCAGGGGTGCTCTACCGCTGAGCTACATCCCCAGTCCTCTTTACTTGATTTGATTTTGATAAAAGGTCTCGTTACATCCCATATTGACCTGGAACTTGCGTTCCTCCTGCCTTAGCCTCATGAGTCACTGGGATGACAGGTGTACAGCACCACACCAGACTAATTTCTACTTTTGTGGTCTGAAATGTTTATTCAATTCCAAAATAACATTAAGTAAATAGTAATTCCTTTATGGTACTTCAGCCTGCTTTTTGGCTGTCGGGGAATTTTTTTTTATTTTAATTTCTACTTTTTAAAGTTGATTCTGGTTGCAGTGAAGGGAATGAACCTTAGATAAGCAAGAGTGGAAATGAGGAAACCAGTGGAAGGACGTCATTGCCAACCAGATGAGATGATGGAGAAAAGGAGGTAGCCATAGGTATGGAGAAAAGTGGATACCTATGAGGTATGTTGTAGTGGCCAAATCAGCAAATCCTGCTGACAGATTTCATGTGGGAAGCAACTTCGCAGGGTCAGCAAGATCACTGTCCATTTATAAAGAAACTGACACTTAAGCCTGAGGCCCTTAACCTCAAGTTTGTCCCACCTTTTACTCCTACTCCTTGGTCTCCTGGTTTGTAACCAGGACTGTTATGTACAACCATGCAAATTGTACCCTGCCCAACTAGAGGAGGGAGGGGACACAGACTACTGTGAAGGTTTTAAAAATAGGTTTAAAAATCATTACTCCTTCAAAGTGCTTAATTCCCCTCCTTTTTGAGTCTGTGCTAGACAGTTCACTTGTGGTGAACAGAGTCCCTTAGAAGTAATAAAATGTCACTCTTAAGATTAGGCTACATTGGCTTTTGTCCTGGGAGTTTCTTGGAGTTCTCTCCACCTGCCTCCCCACCCACCTACCCACCACTGACTCAATAGAAAGCCCTCCCTACAACACCCCTTCATCACTGACTCAATAGAAAGCCAGCTGCTATGTCAAGAGAACACTCGGGCAGTCTGAGGCCAGGCCCAGACTGCATGGAACCAAGGCTATCAGTAACCATATTGGAGGCCTGCCCACAGCACCATAAATGTCCTCCAGGTGAACTTCAAAATGACTCCAGCACCAACCAACAATTTGAAGACAGCCACGTGAGAGACTTAGATGTCTCACTCATGGAACCTGTGAGATAATAAATATGTGTTGTTTGGGTGATTTGTTACCCAGCAGCAGAAGACTGATACAACTGGTGTTGGTTCCTGGAATTATGCAGCATGGCACCCTTTCTTCTGTCATTTTTACAGCCCTGTCACTAGAACTGTTCCTCTACTCCAAAGACTAGTTTGGATATTTTTATTCTAGTTCGACTTTAAACACTTTCTCAGATAAGATCTCCAGTCCATTTGCTGACTTCACATTTCTCACCCATGGGTAAGAAATGCTCCACCTCCAGCCATCTTAAACACAACAGATGATTCTAGATAGAACTGTACCTTTTGTGCATATTTGCCTGGATTAAATAAATACAGATAAAAGTTTTTAATTTCAATATTTCTGTTTCTTGCCATTGTTAAGATACTGATTGTCAAACAGTGTTCCAGGGAATGACTATATCAAAATGTCTGGGCCTTAGCACTACAGAGACCAATTCAGTAGGTTCTAGGCAAGGCCAGGAGCTGTAGTTTTGTAAACTCTGGCTCAGTAACTGTCCCTGACTTGCTGTGGAAACAAAGTACATAGCTTGAACCAGAAACTAAATTCCCTGTGTCCTCTTTAATTGATCTCTCTCATATTTGTATGATCGAAATAAAGCTTATACTTTTTCTGATGCATTTTCTTGAAGGCAACATTGGTTAAAAACTGAATTATTTTGCTGAAAATCTGCCAAGATGATTAGCAATAAGAATATATTGAATTTACACATAAGACCTTTGTACTTTTATGAAACTGGAATTCAGCTCAATGTAAGTAAGTACTCTGAGCATACAAATTCATTTTCTGTGATTTCATTTTTGCAGTGATGACTTTAATTGCCATTTTCTCCGTCTCTGTGGATAATGTGAGGAGCACCTCAAAAAATTAATAAATGACAGCTTTAGGTATATCAGCAATTGAGACTGCAAAACTAATAGCTCAAAAATATATAGCAAAGCAAAAATAGAGCCATTTATTCTGTTACAAGTTAAATTCAGAAAAACAGGGCAGTCAGCAAAATTGCCAAATGGAGTCAGATGCTACTGGAGAAGGTTTCTGGAAGGAATAAAGGAAGCTTCAGTTTTCTAATTAACAGTGCAACGAATACCAAAAATGACCTTAAAGTAGGGCTTAAAAGGTATTTTAATGAGTTTTCGGCAGGGACTGCTGATGAGCCCTTTTCATAAGTTAAGGGAAATGTCTTAAAATTAACCAAGGCTTATGATCATCACATTGGAATATTTCAGGGAAATAAAACCCTTTGCCAAAAGTTAAACAAAAAGCCCAGCAGGAATACTAATCAAGCTTATATCTTATTCTAATAACTCTAAGAAGCAGATTCCAAATGTAAAGACTGTGGCAGGGCTGGGGTTGTGGCTCAGTGGTACAGCACTTTCCCTGCACCCATGAGGCACTGGGTTTGATTCTCAGCACCATATAAAAATAAATAAATAAGTAAAGGCACTGTGTCCATCTACAACTAAAAATATTAGAAAAAGAAAAAAGACTGTAGCATTGTCTCTTTTCACCTTCCAAGAAATTAATGTCACTGATTTGAAAAGTATATGCACGCACGCGCACGCACACACACACACACACCCCTGCTTCTTACTCCACACTTACCTAATACCTCCTCCACTACCCTTCCCTTCTTCAATGGTTCTTCAGGTGCTTTCCCAATGCCAGTTACCTTAAAATGTAATAATTTTCTAAAATGCTTTTTAATGCCTTTTCTTGCACTCACTTCTAGTTTGGTTTGTTGTTGTCGTTGTTGCTTTTGGGAGGGGGGCGAGTATCAGAAATTGAACCTGGGAGCACTTTACCACTGAGCCACTCACCCAGCCCTTTTTATATATTTTATCTTGAGACACGGTCTCACGAAGTTGTTGAGGCTGACTTTGAACTTACGATTCTCCTGCCTCAGCCTCCCAAGCCACAGTCTGGACTCAACTTCTAGTTTAACATAGTATCTGCCACCAACTTTCTACTAACATACCTCTGAAGATGGAGGAAAGCAGCCTGCATTCTAGCTTGCAATCCAGTGCCCAGAACAAATTGTTAGGTAGTGAGTCGGCCATTCACAGGTGAGAAGGATGACTAAAAACCACAGGAAACCCTATCAGACAGGCAAACACCTGGAGGATGGGGCCTGGTATGTCTAAACCATTGCCAACCATAATTAGTTACATCCCCTTAAGAAAAACTGTTGTTTCAAGATCATGTCATACCTTTCCAGGTGGCCAGGACCTTCTCTTATCACCAAAACTATGACACAAGGCCCTAACCATTCCTTATGACCAGGACATCCCAGACCCTCGCCAAAAAAGGTTACTGAGAACTGTTCAAATGATAATAAACAGATTAAGGTCGTATGGGAAAGTGAGACAAGAGGACCCAGAAATCCTTAAAAACCTTCTGACTTGGTGAGAGTTATTGTCACTCTCCTGTCCAAAAGGATCCATTCTCAGCCTGGAGGATGTCCCTGTCCCTTTCCTTTCCTCCTCTTCCCTTCCCTTATAATAAACTTTGCTATTATTTTACCACGTCTCCTATCTTGCCTGGATCTTCTCAAGCAAGAACACAGGAGTGAAGGGTATGGACCTCCAGGGATGCCTCTCTGGGTTCTGCAGGTGGGTCTCCTCTACAACACAAATCGTGCCCCAAAACATACCCCCCAATGGCAATTTCTGGTTTCCTGTAAAGAACTGATCTCACCACAGTCACCAGCCAACTGGGTCCACAAAACAAGGTGATAATCCACCTCCCACTCAGGCACCACTGAACGTGAGTAGAAGCACTCAGCCACAGCTGCAGGGTTCCTTCCTTTGTGTTGTAGCAAAGGATGCTCATATTAAAACTATAATATAGATTTTTGATTCCTCCAGGACCACTTAGTGACTGGTTGGGAAAAATCTGTATTGATGTTCAGTATTGCCAAGGACAAAAGAAAACTCTTATGTCTCAATTAAGTTGGGGCAAAACTGGCCTTTGATCATCTGTAGTAAGTGCTCTGTCTTCTGGAAAACTTTAATATGAACAGCAAAAATGTGAGTAGGAACTTTTATTTTAGATTTAAAACTAAGTTGCATAAGTTATTTCAAATGAAAACAAGTGATTTGCCATTAGGAAATTAGAGGTGTTTTTAGACATTTTATTCATACCTGTAAACCTAAGTACCTTGGAGGAAATCCCCTCAGTTAAATAACTTTGCCAAATAAAAGAAAAAATATAATCTCTCTTTTAGAATTCCTTGAAGGGTTCCATCATCAGTATGGGGTCTCAATTGATTCCCTAAAGTGAAACAAAGATGTGAGAAAACATATATGTGAGTCCCCAGGGTTGTCCAGATGCTACTGTCCAGAAGGAGGTCTTGGTTCATATAACTGAGAGGTCCAGGTTTACATCAACTCTGAGCATAGCTGCTGGTCTGTGTGTTTAAACAATGTCATAGAAAGCTACCCAGCATTTTGAAGATCTGTTTTTCTCATGTCTTAGCGTAGGTTCTATTTCCAGGTCTATCTCTTTTTCTCAGTTCTAAATCCACAGTAGGGAGAAGTCTTCTCTCACAGAATTTTTTTTTTTTAAATTATGCAACTGAGCTTAATTGGCTCTGTTTGGTCTAGTTTGGGTCACATTCTGATCACAAAACAATCTTAGTGGACAGGAAGATGTGACCCTTAAATTAAACAGACCTGACTTGCAAGCCTACTCTAGAAGCCAGAGTGAGATGGACCCCAATCCAAGTGCATGGATTAAAGTTATGGGAGGGAAAATGGAGAAGCTTTGTGGCAAAAGAAGGGGAGATTGATGCTGAGGGGTGAAAACTGCAGCTGTTCCCATAGATACCTTTCTGCTGAAATCCACCACTGCTCTCCCCTGCACAGAGATGTCCCCAACAGGAGCAACAGCAAGGCCATTCTTCAGAACAGAACCACAGCAGGGCAAGGAATTATAAAGCTTCCACCCCCAAAGTATTTTTGTTGTCATTTGAGGGGTGTCTATTACTCCATTTTGCTACCTACAATATAATAAATTTGAAATATATTTAAAACATGAGGATTCATAGCACTTCTCTTATTTTTTAGCATGTCAAGTCTTGACCCAATAATCTGATGTAAGCCAATTTTCCCCATCATCCCAGATATGAACACATATAAAAATTTAAATACAACAGTATCATTTAGTTATATGATAATAAGAATAATAAAATTGTATTATAGTATTTAAAATATTTTATAGTTAATGTTAATTATTATAACATATAAGCTCTAAATTACAATCTCCAATCTATTATTTATTAGTGAATAATAGTTATACATAGTAGTTGTGTTCATTTTGACAAAAATCATGCATCTGTGGAATTTTATTTCAGTCCTGTTCCCCACCTTTTACCTCCCCTCCCTGCCCCCCGTTCTTCTTCATGTACTCTACTGATCTTCCTTTTGCTCATCTATTTTTGATTGGTATTTTCTACTTAAAAAATGAAATTCACACTATTGTCATGTATGAAAGAAATTTTTAAAAATGAAATTCCCTGTGGTATATTTATATATGCACATAACATCATTTTGTCAAATTCATTCTGTATTTGCACCCCTTTCTCCTCTTTCCTCCCTCTTTTGATCTTCTTCTACTCCACTGATCTTCCTTATATTTTTATGATATCTGATCCTCCCCTCCTTCTTTCCCTTATTTTGCTCTAGCTTCTGTGTATGAGAAATAATATTTGATCCTTGACTTTCTGAGTCTGGCTCATTTCACTTAGCATGATGTTCTCCAATTTCATCCATCTACCAGCAAATGCCATAATTTCATGCTTGTTTATGGCTGAGTACAATCCATTCTGTACAATACATACACACACACACACACACACACACACACCACATTTTCATCTTCTTCCTTTTTTTTATTGGTACTGGGGATTGAACCCAGATGCACTTAACTACTGAGCCACATCCTCAGCCCTTTGTATTTTTTATTTTGAGACAAGGTCTCACTAAGTTTTCTTAGGGCCTCACTAAATTGCTGAGGCTGGCTTTGAACTTGTGATCCTCCTGCTTCAGCTTCCCTAGTAGCTGGGATTATAGGCATGCACCACCACATCTGGCTTGTACCATAATTTCTTGATCCATGCATCTATTAACGAGCATCTGGGATAATTCTATAATTTGACTATTGTGAATTGTGCTGCTTTAAACATTTAGGTGACTGTGATTTTTTGTTTTATGTTTTTTTTTGTTTTTTGGTTTTTGGTTTTTTTGGATAAATACCAAGGAGTGGGATAGCTGGGTCATCTGGGGATTCCATTCCTAGTTTTTCTCCAACCTATTTTAATATATCTATGTCAATTTCATTGAAATGTTTGCAGAATTTAAAATTTGGGACTTAATGGGTTAAGAAATGTGAAAATCATGAGCCAGTGAAAATGCAGGAGAAATCTCTGATGGCAACTGAGCTCTGGGTGAGGCTAAGACATGGGTTGATTCTGTCCTCCTGAGCATCCAGTACAACCTCCTTTGAACTCCTAACATTGAAGGTTTCAGTCCTAGTCAAAGTTCCCAAAGATTTCTTAATGCCTCTGGTTAGGGTGACTCTGCCTCAAGGAAACACTGATCTTATGTCTCAAAAATGTGGATACCGAGCTGTGGGTCACATTTGGAGATGTTCAAGTTTGTTCTTTACTACTCAATTCTCAAGTGAACTATTCTGTACAAATCTACTTTAATTATGTATTAATTCAATATTATTACATGCAGTACACAACTGCTGCTTATTAAAAATTAATCAGTATCCTATCAGTTTTATTTAGTATTCATTATAAGGCAATGTTCACTTTTTTTAAAAAAGGCCTCCAGATAAATGTGTTGCTCTACATAACCAAGCAGTGATTTGCCAGAAATAGAAATGCCCTAATAAGAATTCTGTCTGCCTTTTCCCTTCCCTCCTCTCTTTAATGGCTCCTTTCACGACTACCAATAATGAACTGGTGGAAGGGACTGGCAGGGGCTGGCTGGGCACAACACATGAGGGCCGCCTGTTGTAGGCCGCTGTTGGATTTGGAAGGCCAAAATCCTATTCTCATTGGCAATTAAAATTATTCTGTGTTCTTGTCTTCAACAGCCCCACTCTAGAGATTTTGCTTCAGCAATGTCTTTGTTTGGATGCTGATAAGAAGCCACAGAGTTTCATTTTTTCATTTCCATTACAGCACTTTCCCATGCAGATAAGTGCAGGGTAAAATAATAAGACTTAAACAGTTTGTAGAGAGAGTCACATGGGACTGCAAAAAAAAAATAAAATCTTGAGCTATTTTCTCCTAATCTGAAAATAACGGTTAATATTTGTGGAGACTTTATTATGTGCCAAGTACTAAGTACATATCTTATTTAATCCCAGGTGTCTACTAAGTTATTCTCACTTACTGAATTCAGTATTTTTTTTCATTCCTTAGAAGACTTTATACACATATTCACAATTACTGAGCAATACCTTAATGCAGAAGAAACAAACCCTTAACCCTGCATTCACAATGCTAAACAATTTACAGTGAAAAGAAAAGGTACAAGTGTGGTCTCTGCTGATTATCAAACCCAAAGCAACATTTCAAACCCAAGTTTAGTAATGCATACTGGCCTGATATTACTTTTTAATATAGGAGGTATTGCAGCACATCAGGCTATTACTTTAACATATTGGCCTCAAACTAGAATTGACTCAAAAAGAAGTTTTAAAAAAGAATATTTCATGGCTCCTTCTCAGTGAGCCACAACTCAGTGGGTTCCCACTCTAACTTTTCTTGACTTTCTCTTTGGTTCTAGTTAACAAGTAAAAGAAGTTTGAAATGTGATCAGCCAATTTATTGTATGGGCTATTGAGTTGACAAAAACTAACCAAGTCAACATAAGTAAGCAGGGAAATAATGGGTATAGGGTGGGGGATATGATTCGGGGCTCATGAGGAGTCAAAAGCAGGTTAGCACCCAGGCTTTAGGAAGTAATGGCAAGTGAGGAGGATAGTCAGGAATCTCATCTCCTTTTTCATCTGTGGTATTTTCTACTCTCTTCGCAGACCAGTTTTCTTTGTTTCTTAACCAAATGATAACCACATGTTGGTCAAATAGGAAACACTGTTTTCTCCCTCTCATTCCCTGTTTCCAATACTCAGATGAAATACTTGCAGAAATGAAGTCAGGCATTCACCTCTGGACTATTTAACTGTCAGTGACAAGTGTCATGGGATCCATTAATACAGGTTGGGAAATAGTTGCCCAAGTAAGAGGCAATGAATGAGGACTGAATAGATGCACTAAAAGAAATTGTGTTAGAGTTCTCCAGAAAAATAGAACTAATAAGATACATAGAGATAGACAGACAGAGACAGAGGAAGACAGAGAGAGGAAGAGAGATTGTAAAAAATTAGATCATGCAATTATGGAAACCGAGATGTCCCAAGATCGGCTGACAGCAAGCTGGAGACCCAGAAGGAAAGCCTATTCTGTAGTTTCAAAATTATTTCAAAGGCCTGAGAATCAGAAGAGAGCCCAGAGTGTCATTTCTAGGAAAAGACTGATGTTTAGCTTAAGCAGTCCAGAAGATGAAGTTTTCTTATTTTGTTCTTCAACTGACTAGATGAGGCCCACACACATTAGAAAGGATAATTGGCTTTACTCACTCCATTGATCCAAAGAGTAATTGCCTCCAGAAAGAATTTTACAGACTAGAATAGTTTGGTCAAATATATGGGCACCCTATGTCCCAGTCAAGTTAACATGTAAAATTAAACATCATGGGTATCCTCCACCACAAATAACACAGTCTTTTCTATTTCTAAAATTTTCTAGAATTTTAATGAATGGACTTAATTAAAATATTCATTCAGCAATATGTTAATCTCCTATAACAATGTAGACAATCATATAAAATATAAAAATTTTGATAATAAAAAATTGACTGCTACATACTTGAAAGGAAAGTGAAATGCCAAACCGAAGCCTTGGGCCAAAAAGCATTTCTATAATCCAATTAATCACAAACTCCTCTTAGAAAAGGCATAGGCACCAGGAACCCCATCCCACTTTCCTTACTAAAAACAATGAGGTAATAATGAAGTATTTGTTTACTTTCAGATTTATTTGAAATTTGTATACTTATTATGTTTATTATATTCTTCTTTGCTTAAGGATGTATGCACACTCTGATTTATAAACCAGACTATAGGAATTAACACTTACCACAGTGGTGGATGTGATGACTTTTTGCATTATTAAGCAGAAGCAGAAGGTAATTAAAAACTTGATGTTTTAATCCACTAATGAAAGGATAACTGATTACTCTGTGGTTTACATTATTAAGCAAGTTTGAAAGGTTAAACATTCATGTTCTGAATTATAGAATAAAGGTTACTCTCATCCATTTCTTGCTGCAAAAAGGAAGTGTGTTAAGAAGACACTTTTTTTTAGATTTTTTTAATTGGTTGTTCAAAACATTACAAAGCTCTTGACATATCATATTTCATACATTTGATTCAAGTGGGTTATGAACTCCCATTTTTACCCTGTATACAGATTGCAGAATCACATCGGTTACACATCCACGTTTTTACATATTGCCATACTAGTGACTGTTGTATTCTGCTATCTTTCCCAACACTTCCTAAAACATAAACAATTTTGCAATATTTACTCTTTTAAGTTATTTATTACCATTTATTCACTGGATACTTGAATACCTACTGTGTACCAGAACTGGATCTTTTTTTTTTTTTTTTTTTTTTTTTTTTGAAGTGCTAAGTATTGAACCCAAGGTCTTGTGCATGCTAGGTAAGCACTCACCACTAAGCTATCCCACTCCTGTTGGCCTTAACTTTAAGGGATTCATATTCAAATGCAAAGAATGCTATTTTTTATTTTTGAGCTAGTTGACTCTATTAAATATTTCTGATATTTAGAGTCCTGATATTAAAGCAAACCAATAGTATTGGTTTCAGTGTATGTCAATCCTTTAAATATTGATCATTTACATACATACCAGGAAGTACTTAGTCTTTTGGGTGCTATCATTAGGGATTAGCTACCAATCCCCACACTACTTTTTAATCTTTTTTGATATCTATAATTAACTTCACAATTTCTAGTAAAGTAATAAGAATAAATACATATTTGATCCCAGACCAGGGGTTCCAATACACGAATGAGATTTAATGTCCTATCTGCTCCTTTGTGTAAGGGTCAAACCATGTTGTTATGACATAAAAAAAATTTAAAAATTGTCATTTCCTGTACTCAAATGTCAAGGAAAAATTTTATTGGTGTTACATAACTGTTGCATGATTTGTCAAATCAGTGATGGTGTGGTGTTGGAACAAAGGAATAGATCCAGAATCATAAGACTGTTTGTCATACCTTCGTTATCAGATGTTTGTGGGATCTCCATTAAGTAACTTCACCTTTCTATGCAGTGGTTTTCTTCATTGAAAAATGGGTAATATCAACCTGATTTTCTCGGACTAATTGTGAATATGTAAATGACACTTTTTTTAAGGACAGCAAAAAACAATTAAAAAGTGGTGTGGGGAGTGGTGGTAGCCAACCCCTAATGAAGGCACCCAATAGGCTAAGTACTTCCTGGTATTCATAACCTTTTTATTCCCCACCTACAATGAATCCGGCTAACCCATGACTCACTTTAGCCACTAGCATGTAGCAGAAGTAAAGCAAAGCCAGTTATAGCCCTAAACTTTAGGAAAACATGTACTTTTGGGGACCCCAAACTACCATGTATGAAATCTAGCTATCCTGCTAGCCATGATTATATGAAGAGACCTTTGGAGATCGAGGCTCCGCTGAGCTCAGCCTTCTAACTGCTCCCCACAGAGTGCTAACCTAAGAATCAAGCCACCCTGAATAATAGAGTCTCAATCATTTGATCAATTGCAACTCTATGAAAGACCCCAAGCAAGACCATCAGCAAAACTTTCTAGCTAAGCCAGGCAACCCACAGAATATTTGAGAAATCTATTAACTCTTTATTATTATATCAATAGAAACTCAAACAGCAGGTTACAGCATCTTAGCCACCATAGAAATTACTCCTCAAAGAGTATCAAAAGTTACATGTGACTGCACAGTGAAACAGAATCATCAGACTTGCTCAGTGGTTCTACCTCAGAATCCATCCTTGGCCCATTTCCTATGATTGGCCACACTGTTCCTTGTATGACTCCAGGAACCACCATTTATTTTTAAATCATCATAGCTTTATTTTATTTATTTGTTTGTTTGTTTTGGCAGTTCTGGTGATTAAATCCAGGGCCTCACACATGTAAAGAAAGTACTATACAGCTGAGCTTCATCTTCAGCCCCCAATCATTATATATTTATATAATCATTAGGCAATAGCAAAGTTTATTGAGGTAAGGGTACCATACTCTAATTCTCAGAGTTCTCATTTGGATTTGGGAGAGAAAGCAGTGTAATTAATGGTAATATATGCTGAAGTTAATTAAATAATTGAAAAGCACTGATTTCAAGTGGCCTCTGAAATTTTGAGACATAGGTCTATTGTGTTCTGTCATTTCTTCTTTTTCTTTTAAATACTTTGCCAACTTAAAAAAAAGTCATCATATGCAAAATGTCAGTGAAATACATTTAGTTCATTTCCAAGTATTCCCTTCTTGACCTCTGGAATTTTTTCTTAGTTTTACTAGTTCTGGTCCTTTCCCCAACACCAGACTTAAATGCAATAGTGCCACCAGGGAACACATGACAAAAACTACTTAACCTAGTCAAGGAAGACGTCACAAAAGAGGCAACCTTTGATCTCTTTCTTACATAAAGTTGGAATTTTGATTTGCTTTCCCACACTGTACAGGATTGAGGAGATGGTATAATAAGATACTCAACCTCCCACACAAAAGCCAAAGAAGACCTAAAACAAAAAAAAAAAATTAAGCCTCCTTTTACCACCCTAAAGCCCATGTTCAAAATAAGGATGGAAGGAAGAAGACATGTGATTTAAGTGTTGCAGTATGGGAAATTCCTATTTTGTATATAGAATTCATATATTTATTTAATCAAACATTTACTGAGCACCATATATGAAATTCAATACTAGACTCTGGGGTATTGGTAAACAACATCATCCCTAACGTCATTACAATTACAATTCAGTAAACAATTCCAAGAATATGTGCCAGTTGCAAAAAAAAAAAAAAAAAGGAATATGTAGAGAGTTAAATCAAAGTACAGAAAAGGGAATGGACATTTCTACATAGAGACCTCAGAAAACATGTCAAGGTGTGTTGAGCACTGAGAAATGAGCAGTATGGGTGAAGGATGTTCCAGGCAGTAAAACAAGATGTATTAGTCAGCTGTGCATCTCTGTGATAAAAAGACCTGAGAAGAACAACTAAGAAGAGGAAAGTTTATTTTGGCTTATGGTTTAAGAGGTTCAGTCCATGGTCAGCCAACTCCATTTCTCTGGGCCCAGATGAGGCAGAACATCATGGCAGAAGGGCATGGTGGCAGAAATCTGCTCAGTTTACAACAGTCAGGAATCAGAGAATTCCATTTGCCAATGACAAAATATAAACCCAAAGGCACTACTGAAGTGACCTACTTCCTCAAGCCTTGCCCTACCTACTTATAGTTACCACCCATTAATCCATTTAAATTATTAATCCATCAAATGGATTAATCCACTGACTAGGTTTTAGCTCTCATAATCTAATCATTTCTCCTCTAAACATTGCCTTACTCATGTGCTTTTAGGGGACACCTTATGTTTTAGTCAGTTTTTTTTTTTTTTTTTTTTTTTTTTTTTTTTTTTTTTTTTTTGCCACTATGACCAAAATATCTGAAAAGAACAATTTTGAAGGAGAAAAGGGTTATTTCGGGCTCAAGATTTCAGAGGTATCAGTCCATAGACAGCCAACTCTGTTTTAGGGGCACAAGGTAAGGCAAAAAATTATGGCAGAGAGTGTGATGGAGAAAAGTAGCTCAGGACATGGCCAAAAGAACAGAAAGCCCCTCACCAAAAACTGCATATACCCCAAAGGCATGACCCACTGACTCACCTCCTCCAGGCCTACCTTACCTGCCCACAGTTACTACCCATTTAATCTCTCTAAGGGAATTAATATGCTGATTAGGATAAAACTCTCATAATCATTTTACTTCTAATCCTTCTTTGTATTATCTCACACTTGAGCTTTTAGGGGACACTTTATATCTAAACCCTAACACCTTATATCCAAACCACAACATTCTGCTCCTGGCCCCAAAAAACTCTTGCCAATCTCACAATGTGAAACACATTTAGTTCATTTTCAAGAGTTATAATCTTAACAGTTAAGAGTTATAATCTTAACAGTTCCAGCATCACCCAAAAGTCTAAGTCTAAAATCTTATATATAAGACTCAAGGAAAATTCTTGACTGTAAGCTCCCTACAGAAATCAAAAGCAAGTTGTATATATCCAGCACATAATGGCACAATGTAAACATTTTTATTCCAAAGAGGAGAAATAGGGGCATAGAAAGAAGTGGTGGGACCAAAGCAAGACAAAAATTCAGCTGGACAAACAAGTCCTGTAGCTCCACATCCAGGATCTGGGGCACATTGACATTATGATGTTCTCTCCAAAAGGTTTGTGTGGCTCTTCCCCTACAGCCTTGTTGCTTACATCCTATATACCCTCTCTCTTGGCTTGTTTCTGCTTGATTTCGGCAGCTTTTCTTGGCAGATATTCCAAATTTCTGGCATCTCTCCACCTTGGAGTCTCCCCTGCAGCTTCAGTTCTCTTCTAATGTCTTTACACAGTGTCCTCTCAGGGACTGCCTGGAAGGATTCCAACCCTACTACACTTTGCCTGGCATCCCAGGCCTTTCTTTGAAATCTTGTTGGAAGCCCCCACCAAGCCTCCACGACCTCCAAATTCAGTATCTTGCATTCCTAGAGAACCACCAAGATCTGACACCAAGATCTGACACCATCTTGAGCAGTAGCCAGGTCTCCTGGGACCATTATTGCAGCAGCCTCTTGAGTGCCTGGGCAGCTGAGCATAGTGAAACAATTTCTTTGGCTCCCCTGTGCAAGCAAAGTGACTTCCTGGTCTCTTCTCAAAGAACTTTTACTTTTACACCTTGAGCCTGTGATAGGTGTGGGGTCTTACCAATTTCTGAGATGCCCTCAAGTACTTAGCATTCCTTTAGTGATTATAATCTCTTCAACAACCACACTGTTTTGGCTCCAGTTTTATGTGCACTTTTCTGGCCAAATCACAAGTTTTTCAAATCTTTCTGCTCTGCTTCTCCTCCTTATTAGGGCAGTAAACTTGGCTAAAAGATGCCAGCAATATTCATGTCACTGCCTGAATACTGTGCTGCCTTCAAATTTCCTCTGTCAGACTAATTAGTTCATCTTTAAATTTCGCATTGCAGAAAGTCTCAGGACATAAGCAAAATATAGACAACTTTTTTTTTTACCAGAAAATAACATGAATAGCCTCTAGTCCATTTTACCATAGAGTCCTCCTTTTACTCTGAAGCCATATGGGCCCAATTCTTACTGTTTGCAGTCCTATTGGAAATCTGGTTTTCTGAGCTCCCACAAAAATCACCCATTAAACAGCACTTACAACATTCTAAGTCTTCTCCAGCCTGCATCTTCAACCTTTGACAAGCTCCTCCCACAAACCAGTTCCAAATAATTTGAAATCATATATTAGTCTCAATGATGACCCCACTCGTGACATCAATTTCTGTGTTAGTTAGATTTGTGTCACTGTGAACAATATAGTTGATAAGAATAACTTAGAGGAGGAAAGTTTTATTTGGGTCTCACATTTTCAGAGGTTCAGTTCATATCAGCCAACTTCATTTTTCTTGCCCAAGGTGATGTAGAATATCATTGCAGAAAGGCATGGCAGAGGAAATCTGCTCAATTCATGACAGCCAGGAATCGGATAGAGTTCCACTTGCCAGAGGCATGCCCCCACCCCCCAGAGGCTTACTTCCTCTAGCCATGTCCTACATGCCTACAATTACCACCCATTAATTCAGTCAAATTACTAATCCATCAAATGAATTAATCTACTGATTAAGTTATGGCTCTAATAATCTCATCGTATCACTTCTGCATTGTTTCCCACATGAGGTTTTAGGGAACATCTTATATCCAAATCATAATGCAAGATCAACACAATGATGGAAATGTTGAACAGCAAAAGAAACTTTAGGATCTCAAATGACTCATCATGGCTGGAGCATGAGTGGGAAATGAGGACCACGGGAAAATGGTTCTTATCTAGGTCAATGATTTTTGGCAGATTGCTGCATGTTAGGGTACTTCAAATTACTTTTAAGTTCCTTTAAGTTTAAAAATAAAGGACAATCAAGAGATTTAGAATAGATTTTTGTTCCCAAGCTAAGAAGTTTCAACTAAATCGTGAAAACCCTAGGGAGCCCTTTCAATGTGGTAAGCAAGAATTGCATGATCAGATCTGCCTTTTGTGGATTAGAGATTGATTTGGAAGGTAAAACTGGAGTCAAGTAGGCCTAAAGTTGCTACATACAATTTCTGCTACATAGAAATTGTAGAAATTTCTTCAATTACTATGATTGAAGAAATTTGCTGATAGCAGAACGTATTGCTTACTCCCTTTGTAGTTTATAAACCAGAAAAAGGACATAATAATGACATATTTATTTACTATCTAACCTGTACAAAATGAAAAGACAGACATATGTGGGATAGGTCTTGAGAGAACAAAGGCCTGGACATTAAAACTAAGATCATCAATAGGTCATAAAGTCAGTTTATATGAATATAAGTCAGGCTATCATCAGGGAGATGGAAGGCTTAATTAAATAATAGCAGTCACTTTCATTGAATTCAATTTTAAATTTTCTCTCCAAAGAAAAATGTGTAAGAGGAAATGTTTACTAATGTATAGCCATGGTCCCCTGGGAAACTCCAATTCATCTACAACTGTAGGCCAGGGGCCCAACTCTGGATGCCCCAGTGCATCAGGTCTGGCCACTGACCCCAAAAACCAAATGGAAAAAGAATTAAGGAAAATCAGAAAAGGAATTTATTCAATATAGCTGAATTAGAAAGACAAGGGGCATCAAGAATCTCAGTCATGTTCTTTGAGGGATTGGCATGAACTTCAAGTTTAAATATGGAAGAAACAAAATTGAGAGGCAAGAAGTGTGTATGGTCAAGCAGTGGCAGTTAAACTGGGGTCTGGTTGATCATTGTCTCATAATTGGTCAGGTAGGACCTTGTCCATGGTAAGAAAAATGCTTTCTGTTACCTGGGGGATACTTGTCACAAGATGTTTATCCCCCAGATCTGTAGTTCCTGAAATCCAAATTGACTTCAGGAGAAAATGACTCTGACCAAAGAAAACAGATGCAAAATTGAGGCAGAGATGCCAGGGTTTTCCTGCTTTTAGTTACCCATTGGGTACCAGCAGGTCCAAGTGAAGAGTCAGTACTTCTAGCAAAAGCACCCTCTAAGTCCTTGTCATGCAACCTCAGAAAGACAAAGGGACTCTGAAGCTGTGGATGGCCAGCTAGGTTTGACTTCATCTTTTCTTTGGAAGTGTTACTTCATCACATGGGCCTAGGGGTAGGGGAAACAGTGAATCTATGACTAAGGAAGACATCAAGTAGAATAAAATACACATTTAAACTTAATGCTACTTAAATAAAACAAAGTTGATGAACAAAATGGGGGGAAGGGTAATGATTTTTTAACCTTATCATGTAGAGGGTAGGAGGATTAATAGCTTGCTTTTGTAAAGTGTTTTAAAGATAAATTGTGCTGTTAACTTGCCAAAATGCAGTCTTATTATGATTATTTGCTGTGTCCTGCATAAATATTTAATGATTACCCTGGGAAAGTAGCTCTTTTTTAATCTGTCATCCTTTTCTTATTAGTAGATTATATGAAACAGCCTAATTTTTTTCCAGAACATATTATTTTTTAAAAAAACACCTCCAAGAGAGTTTCCTATCAACCAAGCAGTAATGTACAAATAAATCATGATAGTTGTGGTCTTTCTGATTAATGAGAACCCCATGATATAGTATAAACTGTATGTTAGAGTTCGTTTAAGGTAAAAAGGAGTTAATTTTTCTCTGTGCCTCTACGGAGGCAACCAAACTTGTCATTGCCAAAGTAAGCTTTTTACTAAAGAAGAAACAACACAGTTCTAACTTATTCAGCTCTTTCTCAGCATTACTAACCACAAAACATGCCTTATTTATAGAAACACGGGTTTCGCAAATTAAGAGAAAGTACTCCTGGTGTCACCCAAAGTGGTGATTTTTAGCCAGCATGCTTCATATCCCAGTAACTAATCTATTTGCAAGAAGGAAGAAAATGAATATCAATGCCTCTTTTATCTGGACTTTTAACCCTTAAGTGAAATCAACACAAGCCCTGGGATCTGGTTAGGGTGCCCAACCCTGCCTCACAGAGGATCCCTGGCTGACTTTTTTCTTCTTGATCTGCACATCCTGGACCTTTGCCTGTAACCCTGGCAAATGAGCATCTTGGCCTCCTACAGCAGCAAGCATGGTCCCACATGCATACACAACACCTGGCATGGAGGGCAAAAGGGCAGAAAGCCAGTGGACAGTTCCTGGCAAGTAAGATTGTCACAAAAAAATATCAGGAAATGAGCAAAAGGATAATCATGAGGAGAAATAGCATGTACCTGGTTATCCTTCACAGACCATAGGATTACAGTGTGTTTGTCACACTCACAGGTGAATATAGGTACAGAGAAGAAGCAAAGTCTGAATATGTTTTCAATTGTTGCCAGGAGAACCCTTTGTCCCCAGTACACTAATTCTGGGTCCAATTAGTTCTGAACCATTGACCCACAGAACATGCTATTAATTCCAAAACACTGGCTAATTTCTTTCCCAGCTGAAGCCTTAATGAATTGCCTAGCTCTGCCTCCATCAATGAGAAGCCCTTATCTGGAAGATCAGTCCCCAAGAGATGACTTTTTTTTCCCCTACCACGTTTGATATTGCTCCACCTTCCCGTGCTGTGCCTTTCTGCAGAGCTGTGACCTTAGATTTGAGCTCATCCATAGACAAGCAGACTTCTTTGGGTAGAGGAAAGATCCAAGTATGAGTCCTTGAGTCAAATTCCCTCAAAAGAATGAGATGGTCTACAGGTTAAGCCCTGAACCTCACTGAACAAGCGGAATTTGAATCTTCGCCCTTTCACATAAGAGCTGTGTGACCTTCAGCAAGTGAGCATTTCTGAGGCTCAGTTTGCTCATTTGCAAAATGAGGAAATGGCATTATAAGGATTAAATGCCAGCTATTACCATATTCTTCATCTAAAAATGCATTCAATCGTATTTTAATGTAGAAACAGTGAATTTAGTGTGAATGAAAAAAAATTGCTAACCTTTAAGGGTAATAATTATTCACACATTTATACTTCACTCTATCCTTCAGTTGCATGACCAAAATTTAAGTGAAATAGTTTTTAATTGAGAATCTAAAGAGGTCTTTCACTCATTTGTGTCCGTTGTCAGTTATGCATTTATCTTTTTCAAAACCAGCACTCATGATTCTGGTTTTGTAGATGATTTTATGTTTGATATTCCTTAGTATTTGGGTCTGCTACATATGGTTGTACAGGTTATGTACTCACGGCCTTAAAAAAAAAGTCATTTTCATAGACCATAAGGATGTATCTAAAAATGCCAGATTTCTTTAAATGAATGAGTTATGCTAGAAACAAACCTCCTCTTCATGAAAGCTCCTAGAACCTAGTGTAAGGCAACATTCAACACCTGCAGGGTCAACATCTGTAATCACGTGCAATTTGATTATATTAACTCTCTTTGCTTTAAAGATTTCGATTTATAATATGGGGCTTTTAAAAAAACAAAGGATATAATGCTTACTGATATTTTAATGAAACAATTATTTATAACCAAAAATAAAATAATTTTACACAAGAGACAAAAAAGAAGAATCATGAACTTTACTATGAGTTTCAAGAAACATTTGCTCTGTCAAACGTTCTATTGTTGAGTGAACAACAAATAGTCCAAGCAACTTTTAACTCCTATCTTTGCTTTCTAAATTATACATATCATTTTCAAAGTTCATTCAGCTTGGAAGAATTATTTTCTACAAAGTCATATTAGATCACTGTACTTAGAAAACTATTTTTAAATGTACCCATTTAAGCAATCATAAGATATTACATACCCAACACAAACAATTTTGAAGGAAAAAGTAATGTTTTAGTTAGTTTTTGTTGCTGTGACCAAAACACCTAACAAGAACAACTTAGAGGAGAAAAGGTTTATTTAGGGTTTGCAGTCTCAGATGTCTCAGTCCCCAGAAAGTCAACTCCATTGCTCTGGGCAGCATATCCTGGGGGAAAGCAGAGGAAAGTTGTTCAGTTGGTGGCAGGGGTCAGAAAGCACAGAGAGACAAAGGGGGTAGGGGACTGCCAGGAAAATGCACCCTTCTAGGGCATGTCCCCCAGTGACCCACCTCCCCCAGCCACCACTGCCAACAGTTACCACCCAGTCAGTCTGTTCAAAGTAGGATGGACTGATGAGATTACAGCTCTCACAATCCAATCATTTTAACTCTGAACACTCTTTCAATAACACAGGAATTCTGGTGGGGAGACCTCATATCCAAACCATAGCAAGTAAGCATAGAAAAAAAAAAAGACTATGAAAATCGTCCATACTATTAACACCCCCAGAGATGACCTCTTTAAATATTTTGCTGTATGTATTCCCAGCTTTTCTTAAATTATATACATGTACATATGTAATTTTTTCTACAAATTCAAAATTATTCAATTATTTACATATAGTAGTCTTCAGTGTCCATGGAGGATTGGTTCCAGGACTAATGCAATTTAATCCTGTGTAAATAGTTGCATTATTTACAAAATAGTAACAAGAAGTTCACACAAGTTCAGTTAGAGGCACAGTTTTGGTTCATATTTTTGATCTGCATTAGTTGAATCTACATATGTGAAATCCATGGATATGGAAAGTCAACTGTTTTTTTTTATTTTAACAATATCATCAACATTCTTTGAAATACCTTCAAAAATATTATTTTAATGACTCCATGTTCGTACATTATTGAATATTTGATTGCTATTAATTTTTAACATTATACATTTCGTGAAAAATGTCTTTTGCTTGAGTTTTTGATGAAGTATCCAATGACTTTGTAGACGAGATCCCTAGAATTTTCAAGGCACATGTTAAGGACTTTCTCACATATTGTCAGTGTCCCTCCATACTAAATACGTTTCACTAGAATAGTTAAAAAAAAAAAAAGGAGAGGGGGTATTTTTCTCATATTCTTATCAAGCCTAGATTTTTTTTTTAGACTGCCATAATTCTTCTGATATTTACCATATGCTTAAAATGATCAGGTCCTGGGGTATGGCAACAATAAATGCAGCCTAGTAGAAGACACAAAATTATAAATGAGTGAAAGGGTTCATAAGTAAAGGAGTAAATGCAATTTATGCTTTCAAAGATGGAAAGAGCTCTGCTTAAGAAAAGGTGAGACAACTCCCTGATTAAAAAAAAATATGAGCAAATAGTTCCATAGACTGGCTGGGAAGATTTTCTTCCTTAAAAATACCTTCTAGATTTTAAAATGCTTTTCTGCTAGACAATATTTTAAATGTCATCTCACAGATGAAGAGCAGGCATACCACTTCCAAAAGTTGGCCAACCACTGAGAAGAAGCCAAAGAGAAGTTGAATCAACACTTTGTGGCTGCCAAGGAGATGCAAACCCTGTGATGAGTGTGGGATGGCAAATTCAAATATGACCCAGTGAAGCTCTTTTTTGCAGAGACGGCCTTTAAAATAAATTTAGCAGTACAGAGTGTTACCGTTTTTGTAGGCCTTCTAAAATCAGGGAACACTTATTTAATGTAGAAATAATGCAGACATATTAATACTTAAAATTCCAATACAGCATAGAAATTTAACAACAAAATTTTGGTGCTAGTCAAGAAAAGGCATGAAGCTAAAAATCAGCAAGCTTCTCAAGTCTAGAGCAGTGAATGTGGCCAAAAGCATTCAACTAAAACACAGAGCAAAACTGAATTGAATAAAAAGGAATCTAAAACACTGCCAACATGCAGAATTAAGCTCTCTTGTTCTTTAATTTTGCAGTTAATTTGCCCCACTTTATAACCCTTTGGTCTGTTACTTGCCGTCAGTTTTACCACCAGGATTTTAGTTGTTCTTTTAATATATTCTTGGTATGCACGTATGCATCTGCATGCATGCATGTATGAACTTCAGAGCACAAATGACACCTTGAGGGGACAGAAAAGAGCAAGGAAAGAAAAGAAATATTAAACCCAAAGTAATACAGGCCTGGCATACTCTGCAATTTCTTCTAATACCCAGAAATATTTCTTTATGAATAATCCTGCCTTGGGCTATTATTCAAGTATCAAAAGGCAAAATCTAGATGTTAAGGCATATTTAATGAGACTCTAAGAATAATTCTGCTTTAAGTTACAACACAAGTAGCTGTACTAAGAAGGCAATAGAATGTATTTAAGGGCATAGAGATCTGTATTCAAATTCTGACTTGATTAAAATTTGTGTGACAAATCTTTTGCAAATCACTTAATTTTATAAGCCTTTAAAATGTGTATTTTTTAAATAATACTCAACATCTAGAGTTGTGAAAATTAAATGAGATAATGCAAGTAAAATATCTTAGCATGTAGTACAATGTTATTAGGAGTAGTAGAAATTGTTTTTATAATTAAGGACTATACTTACAAAACAATTTCTTTTCCTCTTGCATTTCCCAATTTCCTGTTGAAATATAGGGAATCATAGTCATTCAGATCCTCCTTCACCCAAATCCAAAATCTGAAAAATATAGTTATCTCTTCAGATACAGTTGATGTCTATTATTCATGATATCCAAATTCTACCTAATATTTCCCATTCCTATTCTTCAGTGTATTAACTTCAATAAGCTTCATGTAATGCGAGTGAGAATATAGATTCATAGCCTGTCAAATTTATTACTCAGGGTAAATAATTTGCTCTAATGATTTAAAAGGAGGAGGAAGAAGAAGTGCAGGAGGAGGACAAGGAGGACGAGGACAAGGACAAGAGAATACTCAAAAAAAATGTAGAAAGTGGGACTGGAAGTGTAGCTCAGTGGTAGATTATTTGTCTAGCATTCAAGAGGCCCTGGGTTCAATCCCAACACTGAAAAATATATTTAAAACACACACACACACACACACACACACACACCAGACTATCTCTGAGAGGCTGTTTGCTCAGATTCATATTGACACAGTCCTTTCTCCAAAACAGTTTATTCTGGAAGGATGAGGACCTTTGGCTCCAGATCCTGTCTCAGGTGAAGGCTTTCAGAGGCCCCCTGTATTGATAACTGGGGCAGTGACAGAGTACTCTCATTTTAATTGTAAGGATAATATGACACCTTGCCTGGCTCTTTTCTGGAGATTTCTACTGTGTGGAGGCAGCAAAACATCCAAGGTCCTGAATCACTAAAATAAATGAGAAAATGAGGGACCTTTGGATGTAGCACCAAATGGTTTGTTGAATCAAAGTATACAGAGGACCTTGTCAGAACCTGACATGTAAGGAGACATGAGTTTCTCATCCACCATGACAAGAAGAATAATTCCAGAGGAAATCAGATAGCAAAATTTGTCTCCATTCTGTTTTGAGGAAGGCTCCCAAAATGTATAATAAGGGAATAAAATTTCTAGGCAGGTTAAGGCTCTTAGCATTTCATTCTTTAGTCTGTTTTGCCATCTAGATTCTCATCCCAGAGAGATGGGGAGACCAGAAAAGTTTCACTTTCTTTCACAGAGAGTGAAACTTGGTTTAATTGCAGGATCCGCAGCTCACAGGAAGTTTGAAAGCCTGAGTCCTTATTGGAAGTACAATCTGAATCTCCTTTACAACGGTTCCACTTCAGACAGTTTTATTTCTACCTTGGCGAATGAATTAATCCAGAAAAATGCATTTGCTTACTATTCTCCTGGACAGACAGATTGTCGGTGTGCCTTGGCATTTTGGAATAGTAACCCTCATTATTTTCTCTGTTGTTATCCGCAAACTTTGACTTCTTCCTGTCAGTAGCATTATCCATGTAATTCATCAAAACTTCAGCTCCAACATAAACTCCTCGAACACACCTCGCTTGTGAAGTCTCCTCACTGGCTTTCTTCTGTTATATCCCTTCGAGTTAACTTCCAGCTGACAGACCAAGTTTTTTTTCCTTTTCTGGAATCATTAATCTTCACTGAAAAGCTATTCAAGTGTCTTCCAACAGCTTCAGGGGCAGAGCCTCCTGCTGGCACTCGTAACTCTCATAAATATTATTGGAATTGTGCATGTACATCAGGGAGAGATTTTTAACCTCAGAGAACATGAAAGGAACTCCAGCAGTCTCATTCTGAATGAGTGTAAGTTGTGCAACTTAACGCAGGAGAGAGTGCATGCAGGTAATTAGGTAGCGATTGAAAGAGCAAACAGGTGTTCCATGCAATCTCTGCTTCTAAGGAGCAATAAGAATGTCATATGTCATTGTGTATTATTGTTACTTATCATTACTTTTTATGTCCTCTAGTAAATTACAAACTCCCTGTGAGCAGAATCTTTGTATTATTTACAATGTATTTGGTGACAGGCCTTCAAAAGATGTTTGTTCAACAAGTGAGCAAATGCCTAAATAAATGGATAGATGGGTGGAAAGTGAAAATCTTGTGAAATAAAGCTTATATTACTAATAAGTCAAAAACAGTTGCTAGTAAGAACATACTCTCCAATATTAACATGAGCAAGATTTTCCAGGTCTTTTACTTTTTTTAAATGACAACAAATAGATTTTCTATTTTTTAATACTGTTTTTTTTAGTTGTAGATGAACACAATACTTTTATTTATTTGTTTATTTATTTTTACATGGTGCTTAGGATCGAACTCTGTTGCCTCACATGTGCTAGGCAAGTGCTCTACCACTGAGCCACAACCCCAGCCCCTCAAGGTCTTTTTGAAAAGAACTGTCATCAGGTAAAGTGTAGTAGTACATGCCTGTAGTCTCAGATATTCAAGAGTCTGAATTAGGAGGATCACTTGAGCCCAGGAGTTCAAAGACAGCCTGAGTAAAATAGCAATGGGCAACCATAGCAAAACCCTTCTCAAAGGAAGAAGGAAAGGAGAAAGGAGGTAAAACAACTGTCAAAGTGTGAATGTGCATGCTCACAAATACTTCTCCTGCAAAGCCACCCACGTAATTTTTGAGGCATGACTACTTCAGAGATTTAAAACATCAGTGTATTTTTAAATACATCTTGATGCTAATTGTCTGGGCATGCATTGGAGCCTTAGATGTATTTTCTAAATAAATACTGCCTACAGAAATGAGCAAGGTAAAGTTATGACAGGGAAAAAGAAACATTTTAATAAATGGAGTTGAAAAAAAAGCTATGGTACACTTTTATAAAAGTATACTTACATTAAGGCTCAGTATATTTATATAAAAGCTGGACGAGAGATAAAGCTCTTGTGATAGATTATGAATTTAGAGATGAAATTAGGCTTATCACATTTGAATATTATAATGAGAATCATTTTCTAACAGAGAGGGTGTCAAAGTAATTCTTCCATTTAATTATTTCAGTTTTACTCCTGGAAAGCTGGCCAAGTCAGCTTGCTGGTCTGGGATGGTTCTCAATAAGCCTCCACAGTGATAAGCTGCACAGAGCACTCAAAACCCTATGCAAATCCCGGATTCTTCCCAACATTGAAATTATTTGACAGAGAATTTAAAACGACTTTGATTAGTACGTTTAAGGTTTTAATTAAAAGATAGAACACATCCAAGATCAGAGATATAATTTCATTAGAGAGATTATATAAATAAATAAAACAGTAATCGAGGTAAAGAATGCCTTCTATCTGGGAGGCTAAAGCAGAAGGATTGCAAGTTCAAGGCCAGCTCTGGCAACTTAGACTCTCTCAAAAAGTAGAAGGGACAGAGATGTTGCTCAGTGATAGAATGCCCCTGGATTCCATTCCAGTACCAATCATCATCATCATAATCATCATCATCATCAAGAATGCCATCAACAGCTCATCAGTAGTATAGACACAGCTCAAGAAAGAATAAATAGACTTGAAAAAAAGTCAACAGCTATGACTCAAACTGAAATCCAACAAGACAAAAAGAATAAAAAGTTTTTTAAAGAACAGATCATCCAAAGGCTGGGTGGGATACAGTATTCTAGAGGATAAGGAAGGGGGACAGAGGCAGAAGAATATGTTTAAAGAAATAATAGCCAAAAGTTTTCCAAAATAAATGACAGCATGCATCATCATATCCATGCTAAGAAAACACCAAAGATAATAAATAAATTTTTAAAACCAAGAAATACTCAGCCAAAAACTTGCCCCAAGTGTCCATTCTGAGAAGGGGGCAACTCTCAATCATGCATTTCTGAGAAGCATAGCTTCTGATCCTTCCGTCCCAAGCAGCACCTTCACCTCACCTTGGAGTCCAACCTGAAGACTTACCTAGCAACATATCACAATGAGCAGGACTTTCTATCCAGGGAATACACCCTGTGACCATCATACTATCCAAGTAGCAACTCTCCCTAATAGCATAGACCAACCAGTGTCTCCTAAGACAGCAGAATACAGATAGTAGCCCAACCCAATATCAGAGCAAAGGCAGTGACTCAACTAGAGAACTGACAACAAGCTCTGACTGCCTGGATTACTCACCAACTGACTCCTCCAGAATCACCTACTAGACTAAATAGTAAAAGTCTAACCTTGAACTCCCCCCCCACCAAAAAAAATTATTAAAGCCAAAAGAGGGGGCTATCTTCTCAGATAATAACTCAAGACACAAGAATTATAAAAAATCATTAAATCTTTAAAAGAAACTAATAACATTTCAATAATAGACTCTAAAAAATGAAGATCTATAAATTGACTGATAATGAATTCAGAATATTCCTCTGAAGAAGATCAGTGAACTACAAGAATATACAGATAGAAAATTAAGTAAAATTTGGAAAACAATACACAAACGGAGCTAGCAGTTTGACAACAAAAGTAGAAACAATGAAAAACAACCTAACAGATATCCTTAAGATAAAGAATATATATTGTTGAGAGCCACAGCCGAAGGGGCCCCAGCAAACTTCCAGCTGCCAGCAAACTTCCAGCTGCCGGCTGATGATTGGCTCACAGCGGCCCCAGCAACATCTAGCTGATTGGCTCCTCGGCCCCAGCAACATCTAGCTGATTGGCTCCTCTGCGGTGATGCTCATTGGGCTGTTTCCCTGCCCTTTCAGACCACGGAGCTGCTCATTGGGGGACTTTTTTGGCTCCGCCCACGTGACCCAGCCAATCGGCCTCAAGAGCAGGAGGATTGTGGGAGGTGGAGAAAAGCTGGTGGGAGAGAGAGGCTTGTGGAAAGCCGGTGGTGGCAGTTGAGGCTCTGAGGGTTTTTCCTGAGAGGCTGTTTTGTTTGGCGTGTGTGGTTCTAAAAATAAAGTTAGTTTCTTTTGACAAGTGGCTCCTGATTGTGCCCAGCCAGACTGCGGCATTTGGTGGCTCGCACGGGGAGAGACTGAGGGTAAGTGAACTGCTCGCCCCTCAGGACAGGGCGAGAGGATGGGTAGCCATTTTAAGATTCTTCTTTTGTTATTTTGTTTCACTTTTGTTTTAAGTTGCCTGTCCCTGGAGATGTGTAAGATGGAAGAAAAACCGCTCACATCTGAGGAACAGATAGGGAGAAAGGACGGATGGACATTTCAGGAGGCTATTATAATGATTTTGTGTTGTTCCAATTTTGTTTCACTCAGTTTCAGTTTTGTTAGGCGTTATCTTGTTGGGTTGTATTATAGTAGAAATACGGGATCGGAAAATAGTAAAAAACAAACTGAAAGAGTGTTAAGTAAATTGTTAGAGGAAGGAGGCATCTCAGTAAAATCAAGAACAATCAGGGCATACGTTGATACAATACAAAAATGTAGCCCATGGCTTTTTAAGGAGGAGTTGTTAAATATATCACAATGGAACCATCATGGTGAAGATTTAAAAAGAATAGAAAAGAAAAGCCCAGGGACTCTGCCAGTTGGCATATTGCCATTGTGGATGTTCATATCTTGTTTGCTTAGTCCAAAGTCTTCAGTTCAGACAATGGTAGAGGAAGAAGAAGACATAATGATTCAAGTAAAAGAGAAGGTCTCTCAAGTTAGTCAGACAGAGGAAAAGATTCAAGTAAAAGAGAAGGCCTCTCAAGCTAGTCAGACAGAGAAAGAAAGTGTAAAACAGAAAAAGCCATCAGGGGGAAAGTTACAACAGGAGACTGCTACTAACACCTTTCTATCACCAGAGGACGTAAGTGTCCAACTAACAAGGCCACCTCCATATGCTGGGAGGTCCCCAACCCCCGCAGTTGATAGTTGGGATCCTGAGACAAGATCTCAAATATTAACATGCCCTGTATTTGAGGCAGGAGGGCAGCGATTTTGCCAAGTTTTAAATTTCAAAACAGTGAAGCAGCTAAAAGAGGCTGTAACAACCTATGGTCCTCAAGCACCCTTCACTGTAAGCATGGTCGAATCCATTAACAACTTGAACATGACGCCAGCAGATTGAGCTAATATGTGTAAAGCTGTGCTAAATGGAGGACAATACCTGTTATGGAAGGTTGCCAATGAGGAATTTTGCAAGGAGACGGCTAGGCGAAATGCAGCAGCTGGTTATCCTCAGAGAAATCTAGATATGTTGTTAGGAAAGGGACCTTATGAGGATCAGCAGCAACAAATTGCATATGATCCTGGCGTATACGCACAAATTGCTGCAGATGCAATTAAGGCATGGAAGACTTTACAAGGACATGGAGGTTTACAAGGTCAATTATCTAAGGTAATACAAGGAGCTAATGAACCTTATGCTGAATTTGTAGATAGGCTTATTCAAACAGCTACCAGAGTTTTTGGGAATACAGAACAAGCAATGCCATTACTAAAACACCTGGCTTATGAGCAAGCGAATCGTTGGTGCAGAGATATCATTAGACCATGGAAACATGAAGATTTAAACACATATATTAAATTATGTAGAGACATTAATGAACAAGAGCAAGTCGTGGCAGCTGCAGTAAAACAGGCTTTAGATGCCAGAGACATTAATGAACAAGGGCAAATTGTGGCAGCTGCAGTAAAACAGGCTTTAGATGCCAGGCCAAGAACATGCTACAATTGTGAACAAACAGGACATTTTAAAAGGAATTGCCCCATTGGAGGAGGGTTTAACAAAACTAGGTATCAAAGGAATAGAATACCAGGTATTTGCCCACGATGCCGTAGAGGGAGACATTGGGCTAATGAATGCCGTTCTCAAACCACCATAGAGGGTACTCCATTATCAAAAAACGAACAAGGACCAGGTGTTTATCCACGATATCGTGGAGAAAGGCATCGGGCTCCATTGCCAAAAAATGGACAGGGGGGCCCAATGCTCCGGGGCCCAAAACCACAAATATACGGAGCACTGGAGGAACCCAGCAACCCCATCAGGGTAGTGCCCAGGACACATTGTCCATCAGATCCCTCATCAGACAAACCAGAGGGAGCGCAGGGTTGGACATCTGCGCCTCCGCCAGAGCAGTACTAACTCCAGAGATGGGAGTTCAAATCATTCCCACAGGGGTGAAAGGACCTCTTCCCAAAGGAACAGTAGGCTTATTATTGGGATGCAGCTCTTCTACTCTAAAAGGACTTATGATAAGTCCTGGGGTAATTGATCCCGATTATGAAGGTGAAATAAAAATTATAGCCAGTTCTCCAAAGGGTATATCAGTAATTTCACCAGGAGATAGAATAGCACAGTTACTAATAATACCCAGCCTACATGATAAATTTTCCAGTTGTACTGTAGAAAGAGGTTCCAAGGGATTAGGCTCCACAGGTGTAGATTGGGCTATGCTTTCTTTAAATTTAAATTCTCACCCCATGCTAAAACTAAATATTCAAGGACATGAATTTAATGGGCTACTGGATATAGGTGCAGACCTTAGCATCATCTCTCGTCAAGAATGGCCAAAACATTGGCCATTACAACAAGCCACTCAAACGCTTCGAGGCCTAGGAGTGGCAACTAATCCCCATAGAAGTGCAATGGTATTAGATTGGAAGGATCCTGAAGGATGTGAAGGAACTATACAGCCATATGTATTGGATCATCTTCCCATAAATTTATGGGGACGAGATGTCCTAGATCAATTAGGTTTGACATTAACAAATAACATCAACCAAAATGCACCCACTATTATGACTAGACAAGGTTTTAGGAAAGGAAAAAGATTAGAAAAACAAGAAGAAGGTATAGCAGCACCAATACAAATAGATCAAGGAACAGACAGACATGGGTTGGATTTTCAGAAAGGGCCACTGAGACAATAAAAATTACTTGGAAATCAGAAAGACCAGTATAGGTTCTTCAGTGGCCCCTGACTAAAGAAAAGATACAAGCAGCCCATGACCTGGTCAAACAACAATTAGCAGAAGGACATATACAACCTTCTGTATCTCCCCATAATACTCCCATTTTTGTCATCAAAAAGAAATCTGGTAAATGGAGATTATTGCAAGATTTAAGAGCCATTAATAATGAGATGGTTATTATGGGACCTGCTCAATCAGAGATTCCTCAATTGTCTGCTTTGCCAAAAACCTGGTATGTTTTAGTTATAGATATTAAAGATTGTTTTTTTTCAATTCCAATTCATCCTGAGGATAGTCCACGTTTTGCATTTACTATCCCTGCACTGAATCATGAAGGTCCTGATCAGAGATATGAATGGAAAGTACTCCCTCAAGGGATGGCTAACAGCCCAACTATGTGTCAAATTTATGTTAACAAAGTAATCCAGCCACTTAGAAATCAAAATCCTGAACTACAAATATTTCACTATATGGATGATGTATTATTAGCACACAAAGATAAAAACACATTGCTAGAATGTTATGCCACACTTACAAACTTATTAAAAAAATATAATCTAGAGATAGCAATAGATAAAGTACAATTAAATTTTCCAATTAATTATTTAGGAGTTCTATTATCCTCAACCATGGTCCATCCACCAAAAATTCAAATACGAGTATATCAACTCAAATCACTTAATGACTTTCAAAAGTTATTAGGAGACATAAATTGGATAAGGCCTTATTTAGGTATACCAACAGGAGAGTTGGGACCTTTATTTGATATCCTAAAAGGTCCATCAGAACCAAATTCACCCCGAATGTTAACGCCTGAAGCAAGAAAGGCATTAAAAATCATTGAAACATATATGGAAAATATGCATTTGGATAGAATTGATATAAGTTTGCCTTTATTATTTATTGTACTACCAACAAAAAATATTCCTACAGGAGTATTTTGGCAAGAAGGTCCATTATGTGAGCCAATCATCAGCCGGCAATATATAAAGCCTGAACTGAAAAATAATTTGGTAGAAAGCTTGAATAGAAGACTTGATCTAGTAGAAGAAACAGTATGAAAGCTATAAGGTAGAACATTTGAAATTATCCAAAGGAGAAAACAAAAGAAGAAGAAAGAAAGACTATGGAACTCCACTCAGAGACCAAACTTGTGCATAATAGGAATTGCAGGAGAAAAATAAAGACAAAAGGACCAGAAAGCATATTTAAAGAAATAGTGCCTGAAAACTTCTGTAATCTGGAGATCAATGCCAATATTTAGAAAGTACAGAGGTCCACAATAAAATTCATCCCAAAGAAGAGTTTACCAAGACATATAATAATCAAATTATCAAAAATCAAAGACAAAAGACAAACGATTCTGAGAGCAACAAGAGATAAGAAACACATCACATACAAAGGAGTGTTAATACAACTATCAGCATATTTCTCAGCAGAAACCCTGCAGATGGATAAAGAGGAGAATGGTATAATCAAAATACTGAAAGAAAAATACTTTCAAGAATACTTTACACAACAGAGCTCTGTAATGACTTACCTTTGCCATTTTATTAATTGTTTTTTGAGGTGTTTTATACATTCTTTGTTCCTTTCTTCTTCTCTTGCTGTCTTCTGTCATAGTTTGATGGGTCTACAGTGTTGTTCTTTGAACCCTTTCTATTTTTTGCTTTGAGCTTCTAATAAATACTTTTTTTGCTTTGTGGTTATCTAGAGGCTTGCATAAGCCAGGCGTGGTGTCACATGCCTGTAAGCCCAGTGACTGAGGAGGCTGAGGCAGGAGGATCACAAGTTCAAAGCCAGCCTCAGCAAAAGTGAGATGCTAAGCAACTCAGTAAGACCCTATCTCTAAATAAAATACAAAATAGGGCTGGGGATGTGTCTCAGTGGTCGAGTGAGTGCCCCTAAGTTCAATCCCCAGTACTCCAAAAAAAAGAGGCTTGCATAGAACTTCGTATGCTTTGAACAGTCAATTTCAAGATGGTAACAACTTTGTATATAATGCTATACTTTTATTACCACCACATTTTACATTTTTGATGTGAGAATTCATATAATTTTATAATGTGTATTTCATTACAACTTATTTTAATTGCAATTGCTATGAATAGTTTTGTCTTTTAACCTGCACACCAAGACTAAATTTCTTTGTACACATCATTACAAATCCTAAGCTATTATGAATATGACTGTTGTATTGTTACCATTGTTTTTTGTGCTTTCATGTGTTTCATTTTACTAATTAATGACCTTTTGTCTCAGCTTAAAAAACTCCCTTTAGCAATTCCTGTAGGGTAGGATTAGTGATGAAAAATTCTCTTAGCTTTTCTTTGCCTTGGAAATTTTTATCTCTTTCTCATTTCTGAGAGGCAGCTTTGCAGTGAATTGTGATAGAGAATAACAAATGGATTTAAAAAAAAGAAACTCAACTATAGGCTGTATACAAGAGACTTCACTTTCAAGGACACACATAGGCTAAAAATGAAGGGTTGGAAAAAGATATTACATGCAAATTAAAACCAAAAGAAAGTAGGTGTAGCTATATTTATATCAAAGAAAATAGATTTTAGTGTAGAAACTATAAAAAAGAGATTTAAAAAGAGACTCTGTCATTATATAATGATAAAGGGATTAATTCATTAGGAGAATGTAACAATTGTAAATATATATGCATTAGACATTGGAACAACTAAAATACATAAAACAAATATTCAATGATATGAAGCAAGACATAGTTTGTATAATAGTATAATAGTAGAGGGCTTTAATATCCCACTTACAACTTAAGGCTCTTTATCACAACCATTTCTCAGGTTTGTGTTTGCAGCAAGCATCCTTGATGGATAAGGTAATGTCTACACCCAGACAAAAAGTGGATTCTCTTACTGCTTAGTATGAAACATTAAATTCTTCTCCTGTAACACAGCTCACTGCAGGTGTAGATTCTATCGAGGCCCATCTGTGTCACCCCACAGGACTGGAGGGCATGGAGGAATGGAAGCAACAGGATGCTCATGCTGTTGCTATGCTGCTGTGTCTCTGATTTCATGTCATCTGCCAAGATCTAGAAAGCAGTAACAAGCTAATTTGTTACCTCATGAGTAGAGTAAAATCTCAGAACCTTCATAATTCATGATAAACTCTTAATTTTCTCATTTACTATAGAAAAGTAGAACCTGTCCTATTTTCCTCATAGAATTACTGGAATAACTGAGTAAAATAATAATTGTGCAGATACACTGTCAATTTGTATATAAGATGAGATGTTATTTTAACCCAAATGACTATAGACCATAAGTAGAGCCCTGTGTCATAGCAATGAGACTTTCAAAATAGAATAACACTCTATTGTTGATTACAAGTCAGCAAGTGTCTACATTTTTAGGCTCTATCTTAAAAACCTTTCATGTGGTTTTGGCATCAAGACACAGAGAATAATGGTATGTGAGTGATACACTCCTGTGTATGCATGCAAATGAACCTTCTGGCAACTCAGGAAGTGAAGCAAAGACAAAAATCTCCAAAACATCAATTTTTTTTCTGCTGTGATTACATCATCCCTTTTTATTGTAGCCTGGATGTAATCACTTACATATTCATTTTCCACTTACTTAAAGCAGCTTTATACTGAGGAAATTCTACACTGTCTTCCCAAAAGACTTGTCTTTTCATTTGGACTAAAGACCAGGAAGATTCACATGGAAAGACAGATTTCTGCTCCTCCTACCTCAAATGCATCAAGGCTAAAGGAATGGGGGGAGGGATCTGCTCTGAGACTTAAGGCCAACTACATAGAATCAATGAAAAACCAGGGCCTTTGAGTGATGTGAATGCTAGTTGCACTTTGAAGCTATCAAGTAATTACTGGATATGCAATAGCCCATATGCTGAAATCTTCAAATAGCCAGATGGATTCTGCCCAGAATCAGAGAACCACTGAGGGTCATTCAAAATCACTACAACTAGTACTCTTGACATTTATCAAACCCGACCTACATGAAAAGTGATTAAGTGAAAAGTCATTAAAATAGCTTTAATATTTCCATAAAAAGCCTTTGATTTAAGGGTGGTCCTTTTTTCCCAATGGGTAAACCAGAATCATCAGAAATCCATATCACATGAGCATGATGAATATTTTATTAATAACAAATGGACTCTAAACATGGATCCAAACATGTCTATCTGCAAATGTCTGGTGAAAGAGCAGGAAGCCAAAAGGAAGCAATTTGCATGAATCAATGTGCAAATGAAGTTTTTTGGTTTTGACTGATGAAGGAAGGAGCAGTTTTTGTATGGCACCTTTAAAAGGAATATAATGCATACCCCTTCCCTTTGCCACTGGACTCAGGAGTACAGGCAGAAGCTGCCTATGAGGCTATGGAAAATATCAGAGCAGAACAACTATAGTTTTGATTCTAAGTGGCAGAATGAAGCTTCCAAACATAGTCTCCCTGGCAAGAAGAAATGGCATTCAAGAGCTTTCACTGCTGTTACACCAACACTTTAACAATGTGCCTGAGTGTCAATGGGTCTATTTGCTCTGGTTCAGTGATTCTAGACAATAGATTTTAATGTGACACACAGATAAACTGCTCAGCATTACTAACTGAACACTACCATCACTTCTCCATCGATGGAGAGGATCGTTTGTGATCTGTATGTTCTCATAATAAAGCCAATCAAGAAAATAAATTTAGAAAATTTGAATTTACTAAAACTTTCTAAGACACATATCACATTTCAATTTAAGGGGAAAGTAGGAAAAGAGAATAGATAAAATGAAGGAAGAAAGGAGACAACAATGAAGAAGTTTAATTTTTAATGTACTATTTTTTAGGGAGTCTCTGTGAAAGCCTTATTTTTTTAATTTCTGCTATTTAGCTTTAATTTTTAAAACTCTGATTCTGTCCTACAAAATTTTCTCTTTATTTGGCCAAGTTTTCATAACTCTAACAGACATGGGTCACTTCTAGTATGACTTAGTATTTCTCAGATAAAACCGTCCCTTCCTTATCCTGAATTTTATAAGCCTCTGGCACTGGATCCGGGACCCTCCCCTGTTCAAGAGATTCTTAGGATAGATAAACACAGGAACCAAGAACTTTTCTTTCTGGGACAAAGAATCAGGTGACAAAGGCACCACAGGAAGCTGAATGCGGTGACCTTGCACTCCTTGTTTCCAAGTAGTTAGATAATTCCTGTCTAACACAGGAATCAAGAACTCCTCAAGGTGATTCCTCCGTTTTACAGGAGGCAAGTTTGGAATTTTTTAAAAAAGTCAAAGACTTGTAGCAACAAACTACAGAGAAGAGGGAGATGATTTTACATCATTAATGCAGATACTCTTCCCCATCAGAGCTTTGGGTACAGTGCAAGTATATTACATTTGTGTCTGTCACAAACCCTGCAGTATGGCTGCATTATTGAAGGAGCAGAATTCTGTAGTTACAAACTTGTTGCTTTAATTATATTTTGTCATTTTTTTATTACTGGTATATTATGTGTCAACGTATCTCCAATATTATGTGTTGTAAACCTTCATTCCCAGATCACATCAACCCAGACATTCAAATTAGAATATTCAATAAGATCTGATAATAAATACAGTCTGAGTTCCTCCCAGTCAGTGCTCCATTTGGTTCCACTGTGTGACAACCAGGGACTTCATTTTTTGGAGCTCACCATTTCTGGGACCCATAATGCCTGTATTTATTGTCAGTGAAACCATTGTTTCTCCCTCATAGCAAAGGGCAGGAGGCTGTCAAGTGGTTTGAACTGATAAAGATTATAATGTCTTAGTTCATCTCTCCACTGCTTTCTGTTATTATGTTTGGAATTTTATTCTTCCTTGTTTGTACATTCATCCTCCACAAAGAAGATCCAATTCCTAATGGTTTGGGTGTTTTCCAGCTTTCTATACCTATACAGTTAGAATAAACCTCTTTTCCATCATTTATACTGGAACACCATTGCTGGACTTTGACAAACTTCCTCTGTGGGTTCTTATTCTCATCTCAGTGGGATGTATATTTTCTGTACTTTCATCACTTTGTTCTTTGTCTTGGGATGAAGAGAAAAATCAAACAAGAAATGCAGTGTAGTTCTTCTGAAAGTCCCTTAATGGGGAAAAAAAGAATAGCTTGAAAAAAGATCATGAAGAAACAAAGCTGTTTCTCACTATTCTAAATAGGAATCCTGCTTCTGAGGTAGAATCTGCCACTGTGCCCCTCTGGGCTGTGGTGAAGGACAGAATAGTCTCACTCAAACTCAGAGACCTGTTGGAAACTCCAGAGGATGAAAGGCTCTCCCCTGCCATGGATCAGAGGAGAGAGATCAACAGAGACAGCAACATAAAGAATGCAGCACAACTACTATCTAATGGGTACCCCGTTCAGTTCTATCAAGCCATCAGCAACCAAGTAAACTCCCGTGGCCACCATAAGCATCACACCATGCATAAAGATCCTGGTTTGTACAAATAGCTGCTCCATAAATTACACCTGGATAAGGTAGGAGACTGCATGAGAGATTCTGCTGGCAATCGCTTGAAAGGCAAAAATAACTATGATTCCTACATCATAGAAATTTGTGACTTGCACCTAGATTCATTCTGTGCCAAAGAAAATTAACATAAGGGCGAAGAAATGGAGGAGCTGGCATGGCCTGCTACAGACATCAAGGAGTAAAGTTGAATTCAATGTCATGTCTGACCATCACTTTGCATCTGAGATGAATATGGGTGTCAAGGCAAAGATGGGTATAGATGGCAGAAAAAGAAGTAGTAGCTCTCTGTAAGAATGGTATGATCAGAAAAAAATCTGAAGTTTGTCTCCTCTTTGGGTCCCTGCAGACCCTTACAGCCTGCTTCAGGTCATTCACCTACAGAGTCATTGATGTTAGCAATGACATTTGTCCTCAAATTGTTTTGTATCTGGTTTATGATCAGGAGATATTTCTTTGTAAGTGGTGACACTGATATAGCTTCTACTCTATGGTCTTGATGGAATCTGTATTGGTCTGTGGGTTTAGGGAAAAAGAGTTACCCAGATCATGGAGAAGGATTTGACACCAATTGCATCCTCTAGTGGCTTCAGTATTGAACTGGCATCTATTCTCACTGTGGAAATTGCATTAAATATTGGCTACTCCATCAATGCAGCACATTGTAAAGTGGGTTCTTATGTACCCGCTCACTGGCTCCAGTCAAGATGGCTATTGACTGGCCACTCTCTCCCAACATATTTATGGCCTGGTTCATCACAGTTCTCATTTCTGACATTACTAGTGTTGCTACCATGGCAGTCTTCAAATGTGTCATCCTCAGAGTGTGAAGCTGGTTGAGGTTAAAATTCATGTCAATGTTTGGGACCACCTTACACATTCCTGCTGTCTTGAAGAAAGATTACAGTGTTACTGAAGACTGACAAGAGTCTTTTTAAAGTTTGGGAGCTGTGGGAGGGAAGTGTTACTTATGCTATAATTGCTTTTGTGCTAAATATGACTTGTCTCAAAATTAGCTATGTAAAATAACCAGGTTTCCACTGGTTCCTACTGAGGTCTCCTTTCCTTCTGGGCTGTGAATTCCTATGCATATTTTTCTACTTTTTGTGTCAGACTTCAATTCCACAGTGTGTTAATGTTGCCTCTGAAGGTGTGTGTGTGTGTGTGTGTGTGTGTGTGTGTGTTAACCATGCAGAGTCATTTGGCAGAGCACAATCTGCTTTGTTGGTTCCAACAGTTTCTGTCCTAACATCCACCAGGACTTAACAACAAAAAATGTAACTGTTGTCCCTTGTAGTCATTGGGAATCTTCCCTCCCATCAGTTGTGGCAGATCCTATTGACAAATATGGAAACTTCTTAGGGGATGAAGTTCTTTAGACACAGTGAAAATTTCAGTAATAACTTCTTTGCAAGTAATCATCGCTATTAGTGCTAAGCAGAAGTAGGAAGAAAGAGTGTTTTGGCAATCTTGGCTATTTCTTTAAGATTCTGGCAGTGTGGCATAGATGAGAATGAAGTGGAATATGAACTTTAGACAAGTTGCAACAGACAGTCTCCCATGCTCATCTATCTCTTCCCAAAATAAAACGGTCTACAATTTTCAGGGGGAAAAGAAGATAAAGAAGCAACATCTACAGAGTTTCAAAGAAAGAGTATTGTGATCCAGCATTAATTTGTGTGAAAGGGAAAAAATAAAGCATTAAAGAAGTGCTGGTGAACCACATATCAAGAAGGAGGAAGAGGAGGGCTGGGGTTGCGGCTCAGCTGTAGAGCGCTCGCCTAGCATGTGCAAGGCCCTGGGTTTGATTCAGAGCATCATGTGAAAATAAATAAAATAAAGGTATTGTGTACAACTACAACTAAAAATAAATAAATAAATATTTTTTAAAAAGAGAAGGAGGAAGAGGAGCATGGGGAAGGAAGAGAGAAAAAGGAAATGGAGAAAAAGAAAAAAGAAGGGAAGAAGGAAAGGAAAGATACTAGTTTGAATATATTTGATGAAACAAGACATATATCAAAAATAATCCCTGAAAAAGGCAACAAGACACAAAATTTTAAGTAGTAATAATCTGGATCTAAAATACTAAATCATGTTTTAATATCTTAAGATGAACTATTAAGATGAGAGAAAATAAAAATACACTAAATTTCTCAGCTTTTGCCCTCTACCATAAATGATATGGCTTACATTTTCAAAAATCAAGGACTTTCATACTACTAAATACTATATAGTCATTTTAAAACATGTACTTCTTGGGCTGAGGATGTGGCTCAAGTGGTAGCGCGCTCACCTGGCATGCGCGGGGCGCTGGGTTCGATCCTCAGCGCCACATAAAAATAAAATAAAGATGTTGTGTCCACCGAAAACTAAAAATAAATATTCTCTCTCTCTCTCTCTGTCTCTCTCTCTCTCTCTCTCTCTCTCTCTCTCTCTCTCAAAAATAAATAAATAAATAAAGCATGTACTTCCGGTTATAGATAAAAAAAAATCAATCTATTTCTCCTGAGGTCACATTGACCAGACTTGGTTCTCATGTCCACATTTACAAAAACCAATCCCCAGTCATCCTGGGCTTCATCCTGAAGCCAACCTTCCTAAAGACCAAGAGAGTTTAGCCACAGAATTATGGCTATGTTTGCAGGAAAGAGAGGCTGGGAGGACTGGCTGTTGAGAAACCAGTGAATAAAGTCAATATCCTCCTGCCAAAGACCACCAGGAAAAACCTACAGATGAGCCAGGTGTGTTCAGTGCTTACGGCAGTAAGGAGAATTCATGCCATGGGAAACCATGGACATCTCAGTAAGAAAGAGTAAGAAAAGATCAATTATAGGGTTTGGACATGGGCTAGGGAAGGGTTAAAGGAAGTGGGACTTTTCCATGGAAGGAGGCTTTCAGGAAATGGGGGCAATTCTAGACTGGTTATCTCTCTACCTCTTAACTGTAAGTCAAGAGGAATGGATGGAGGCCAAAGCTGTGATAGTCACTTATATTAGCCAAGCAGGGAGATGTTTGTTATCTTTGTGGTTTATTTTTGTGTGTGCTTAGAGGAAATTATTAAGTCATCTCGTTTGTTTTTTTCTCTCCCTTCACCACCATCACAGAGTGGCCTTGTCCTGTCAATGTTCTGTGAGATTATTCGTGTCCAACAGAACACCATGAACACGTTGCGAATGTCAGGCCAAATCCCTCATGTCAAGAGCTGCTTTTCTCTTTTTCAGTGGTTATATCCACCTAGTGAGATTGAGGTGAGAACTCATCCTAATAGTAATTACTTGTACTGAAAATTTTTGAGGCTTGTTAGACCTAGTAAGAGGGACAGGCTTAGCAAGATTTCAGTAGCAACTAGTTTTTAAAGAAAAATAGGTTTATATCTAAACAATGAAACAGTTAATTTTCTCTAAGCAGGAAATGATGACCTCTTTCACTCTTCTTCCCCTAGAGAATCTCAAGGGCATTTCTGTTTGCAATAAATATGTAGGGCTTTGTTTATTTACTTGGTCTTTCCTAATACTCACAAACATTGATTTATAGCAGTAGGTTATTTAAGCAGCAAACAAACAAAAAAAAAGCTTCCCCAAATGAGCATTTCTAAGCCAACTTTCTCGCCAGAGGGAATTTGTTTCCCTTTCAGTTATAATTCTCTCCAAACAAGGTTCTATCAGGGGAAGGCTAAGAAACAGCATGTGTAGCTCAGATCAGTGTGGTTTTATTTCAAGTTTCAGCTCCAACCAGGACTGAACCACACAACACAGAAACCAATAGAAACAGAAGATTTTAGTCCCACCAGAAATAGTAGCTTCCAGGTCTCAGTAGGCAACAAAAAGAAGATAGTACGTCTCAGAAACAGAAGATAAGCCTTTTTGTAGCCCAGTTCACCTTTCGAGTGCTGCCATCCTGCGCTTTCATAACATTTTAGCTCCCTGAGTGCAAGGAATCCACAATAAGAAGAAAAAGTCCAAAGTCGCCTGTTTGGTAACTAATCCTCTACAATCTCATGACTGAGTTAGAGACAGAAGACAAGAGGGGACACAGACAGGATTCTGTGCCTCTGAGGAACTGAAGCAGAGCAGGGTGTTGGCTGTGTTGGCCAATAGGCAACACCTGCCTGTATGAGGACCTGTCCCTGGAGCATGAGTGTGGAATTAGCTGAGAACTCATTCTGCAGCTTTCCACTGTTTTCCCATCCCCTACTGCCTGGATCATCACAGGCATATTTTCCAATCCATGATCAGTTATTCAGAACAGGCCTTCTTCTGGTTTCTAAACCATGATGCCATGACAGACTTCCAAGAGTAACACAAGCAGGAAGCTCCTGCCTGGTTTCCCTGATCTTCCCCAGATCCTCCCAGCTGGATACTAGATGACACAGTTACAGCCCCAGGCTCATTGTGGCAGAGACAGAAAGTATAGCAGCAGCTTCAGATTCCAAGAGGCTGTACCTCAACCTGATCTCAAGGACTCTGGGTTTGCACTGGACCAACTGGTAAACCCACAGTTCCAGCTCTCCTTTCTACCCTCACCCATCCCCACCCTGAGTGTTGATCCAGACTCTGGGACACCACTTCTGCCTTGGTTTTCCTGCCTTACGATCCCCATTGGGAACTCCTTGAGCCCATGGATACCTAATTATGGTGCAGAGATTATGCCATCCTCTTCTGGGAATCTGAGTCCTCTTTCCTCTCCCAGCCCTTGGTTGGGGACCTCGTTTAAATTGAACTTTCTCTATCCTCTCCAAAGTCAGACTTTTCCCATTTCTTCTGATCTGAACTAGAGGTCTCCAACCCTCTATTCTTCTTCAGAATATTCCATACTGTTTGGGAAACAAAGTCAAATCCACAGCCTCCACCTACAAACCATAAATGAATAATATGATGAAAGTATGTTGCCATTAAAGAAGGGTTCAGAGGATATGAAATAAAGGGATTGGCTCTGACTAGCAATATGAGACCAATTTCCACTCAACACTGGTCCTATAGATGGCCCTCAATCAGCAGGCAGTGAAATCAAATGCCTGTCTGAAAAAAAAAAATCCATTATGTGATTAATCAACTCTCTACAAGGGTCAGATGATAAATATCATTATCTATGTTAAAGGTCCCTTCTACTATGGAGACTCTTCCATCCTCCACTTAGAGCTAAATCACCATTCCAAGGAGCTTGTACTTCTCCTTCCCTTCTCTGTTCCTGGCATCATTTTGAGGGTTATGAATTTGCCCTTCAGCAATGATGAATGGAGTGTTGTGCTAATGCCGGGCTGCCCATTATTCACGTCCCCATCCTCTGTTCAGGCCTTTAATTGCAGCATCCTGGAAGTAGAAGCAAAAACTGTATTCCAGAGGAAACCTTCATCTTCCTGATTATAATACCTGACAAAGGCAGGCTTTTCTATTAATCTCAGGTACCTTCCACTAGGAGGGTATCCATTCACTCCTCATATATGCACAGGGACCACATCCAGGCAGCATCACACAGAAACAGAATATGTGGCTCATGGGATCTATAACTTCAGCCTGAAGAAGCCGAGCTGATAATCATATCACTCCACTGCCACATCCTTAATCGGCCTATTACGGGCATAAATTAAGAGTTTTACTGAAGAAAATCCATGTCCCAGAATTCTTGACTGCCAGGACCCAGATGAGCTCTGCTGAATATAAAGTATCTCGCCATATCCTAGCACTCTCACCGCAGTCCATTATAATCCAATTCATGCTTATTCAGAAATGCCCTGGATTTGTCAGTCATCTCTTTCCTTTCTTTTTAGTTCTTAAAGTGATACTCAGAACAGTGTATTCAGTCATACAAATTATATCCAAAGGATATTGACCAAAGATTTATTGTTCAGAATGTATAATTATAGTGATTTTTGTCACAATTAACAAAGAAGCAGAACAAGTGACAAGCCCATTCACAGCACAATAAAAGCATCAATTTGGGTTACAAGACAGTCCATTACTGTAGTTGATCATGGCTTCTATTAAGTCTTGGAGCTACAAAGGTTGTAACTTTGCCATCTGCTACTTCATCAAATGGTTTATAGGAGAGCTTCTGGCCTGGAGAAAAACTGTACTGCAGCTGCAGGCTTTTTGCTTCTATCTTTTAAAATTAAGACTTTTCAAGAAAGTCTAGGGTCAAATCCAAACTATAGGAGAAAGGTAAATTATTTTTTGTAGTATAATGCCCATAAATCCTAGAATTTACAACTGAAAAAGTTCAAACACAATTTACATAGAATTTATTGCATAGTAGGCATTGTTCTAGCCACCCAATAAAGGAAATACAAAGGGACCTGGCCCATGAACCAATTGAGAAGTGTTTATGGTTGCCCCTTTTCAGATGGACAGAAAGCCTCCTTTTCGGTTGCCCACCATGGAGGCCACTCTCCAATCTCTTTATATCTATAGAGACCTTGTTGGAGAAAGGTGAATGCAGGATCTTTTCTCTCCCATCTGCCCTGGCTTTCCTTGGACCCTCCTTTTCTGGGTCCATAACAGAGACCCCTTTAACCCAAGCCTGAGTCCTAGAGCACAATCAGATAGAAGAAAGTCAGGATCTGTCCCCGTTCTATGAGGACAATTGCCCCTCGACGGGCAACTTCAAGGCTTCTTGAAGTGGCTTAAGGTTTTTTTGAAGAGCCCTTGTAGCTCTCAAACAGAAGAGAAAGGGCAATGAACCACAGCTTCAATTGATCCATTTATAAAAGAAACACAGGGCCATAGATTAAAGGTGGAATTATGTAGCTATAGCACCAAGAACTGACTGCTTTCCGACAATAGGTTCCCTTTTCTTTCGAGCTGAAGATGATTGTGTTCCTTTGACATCTAGGGCAAAATTGGCAACACCACTTTGTGGTGGGAGACAGATGTGGCAGCCAGAAAGAGAGCCTGTTGGTGGAAGAGGCCCATATACTTTGAATAGTGGTTTTCTTTTCTATTCTGTGTGCTCCTTTATGAAAGAGATGTGTATGTGCATGTGCGTAGAGACAGACGGGCAGGGGAGGAAATAAACAACCTTTTAGAGAGTCTCCATCCCCCCAAGAATCTCATGGCCTTATCAGGAAGATAGACCAGTAAATTAAAATAATTTTTAAAAACAGCACATTACAGTTCACAACAGAAATAGCAAGTAAGAGTGGTTGACCTAGGAGTAGTAAACTGTCGACTGAAGACAGACACGTCTTTTGGGGGAAGAAGTGATGATTGAATTGATGCTCTAAGGATAAGTAGGAAATTCCGGATGCATTAGAGGTTAAGGACATTCCACACAGCATACACTGCACTTGCTTAAGTGAGTGGCCCTCAAATTTTAGGTTGCCTCAGAGTCACCTAGAGATTTGTTAAAGCACATATTGCTGGACCACATCCCCAGAGTTTCTGACTGAATAGATCTGAAGTAGGCCACAAATTTGTATTTCTAACAAGTTCCCAGGAGGGGTTGATGCTGAGAACTGCTGCCTTAGATGCAGTGTGAGAAGTAGAAGTAGAGAAAGATGTGCTGGAAAATATGCAGGGCCTGAATCAAGGGGCTCTGGATCCATGTAGAGACCACTCGCCATCTGGACAGTGAGACCCATTGACAAACGTCAAGCTGTAGAGTGCAGCAATCACATCTGTGTTTTAGGAAGGCAACTCTGATGGAAGGGGAGAGGGAAAGGGCAGTTACAACACAGTTCCAGTCAGCCACTGGGGAAATAACGAAGTCAGAACAAAGGCCCAGGGGAGCACAGGAATGTAGAGCATGAATCTGAGATTACTTACTTGAAAACAAAAGCCTGGCCTCTTGAGCTATGCTCTCAAAGGAGGAAAATAAATCATCTGTTTCCTTTGCCTCTGGAAGCTGTTGTTTGTTCTCTTCCCTTATTAAAATATGCATGTTATATCTTCTGGGAAAGGGCACATAGATTTTAGTAACATTTACTTAACAGTAGTAATTTGTTAATTCTTTTTTCCAAGAAAAAGGGAAACATCCTTATCTGGTAAAGTCAGAGTATCCCCTGGGTTATCCCCATGCCTGTCTGTTACCCACAAAGTCCTAGGTTAAGGTGCTAGATTAAGAGAGGACTGGGGATGAGGTACCTGTGTCTGGGCAGAGGCAGAGCAGACGAGGCTGGAGTAGCAGAGCAGTGATAGGGCAAGAGGAGGGGTGGAAATAACAAAAGCTCAGACACCTGCAGAGAACAGAATGAGGACTTCCAGAAAGCCCCAGAAATATTTGGTAGGCAACTAAATTTTCTGCAAAAATATTCTAGATAGGAGAAATTTTAAATATTGCCAGTAATGTTAGTAAAAGCTAAAAATTATTGATGCTTCCTATTTTCACTTAAACTCCCTCAGAAACAGCATCTGAAACAGAGGCTCACAGCTGGTAGCTTATTTGGTAATGGGACCTAAGAGCAGGAAAAATGGTGGGTCAGGGAATGGCTCTAGGAAGCAGGGAAAGCCAATACTAGGCAGCCAGAAAGCACTGTCCACTGCTATGGGTCACTGCTCACTTGATCCCTGAGACACTTTATGAAATGCTTCTCAGAACTATCCAGGGAAGAAAGCAGGCAGGATTCATCCACTGGCTGCCTTCCCCCACTGGTCAAGGGCTGTCCCAAAGGATATTAATGTCTCACACTCCTAAGTTACATATATGGAAGTGCCCATTGCAAGTATCAGAGAAGCCCTGGAAGAAAGTGAGAATGGTAAGGAGCTGTCAGGTTGCTCCTGAAACAAGTGGGTCAGGCCTTTGTGGAACTGGTCACCCCATATTGGCATAAGAAGTGAGGCTGCCTCTCAGATGTGCACTTGCTATGAGACAAGTTATGGGCTAAGGGCTGTCCATGCATTCTTCTCTTTAATCCAGTAAGGCAGAAATTATTAACCCCCACCCTACAGATGAGGATTAAAGACCCAAAATAAGACAGGTAGGTAGTGGTAGGGTTAGAACTCAAGTTACTTCCTTCTGGTATCAAAGCCCATGCTTAACCACAATATTGAACTGTACCTAACACAGTTAACTATATGGTCATTCAAGAAGTTCTGTTAAGGAGCCATATCAACAGGCTTTAAAATATTTAATAGTTTTATTTCTGTCCTAGAAATCTAAGTTAAGGAAATAATCATAAATGTGCACAAACACTGATATTTATCCTAGTCTTATTTATGCTGGATTATATAGGTAAGTAGACAATTAGAGAGAGAGAGAGAGACAGTCGTGTAATATACATGCAATTATTTTAAATGACAGTTTAAAATATAATAACAGAGAAATACTTTTCTTAACTTGATGTTAATAAAAATATAATCTACATAATTTACAGTATGATTTTAACATATAAAATATAAATACATAGGGGAAACGACTGAAAGAAAAAGTTGACAGTGTCAAAGTAGATGGCAAGATAGTAGAAATTTTTTTCTCCATCCTTCCCAAAATGTTTAAATTTTTTTCACAAAATCATGTATGACTCTTATGATCAGTGACTTTTTTATTTTGAGTTAGTTGACAGTGGGGTGAAGTGTTTGATATCAATCAGGAGCTCCTCACTGATGCCTGGGTTGGGGGGGAGTCTGTCCTGCTCTGCACCTATCATGCTGACACTGAGATAAGGTCCTCTAGGGCTAGGAGAAGGTCTTGTGGTCCTTCACAAAAACGAATCTTTTGAAGCACTTTGCTTGGAACCTGGAGCTTTGTTTCTGCTTCTGGCCCCCAAAGACATCTCTGCCATCCCAACCGGGGATCATCCTACCCTGGTCACTATTCTCTGTGCCCACTAGAGGGTAATTGTTCTAGAATGCTTGTGTTTGGGAAGATCTTAAGTGGGAGACAGCCCTGCTGCAGATCTGGCTTGTCCGGATGAGCTGTCCGTCTCTGGCAAGCAAAATTATTTCTTCTGCATTCCTTGAAGTCCCAGGAGTCTGCCAGGTTCCCAGAGAAGACGACAAGGTGGGAGAGAGCAAAGTGCATGGGACCTACAGCCTCTCGCTGTTCTTTAATAGCTCTAGATGCAATTCTACTTTCACACCATTCCCTGCCCAATTTCCTTCATTCCCAGAGGAGAGATTCTCATATCAAAATGATTTTCCACCTCTGATTCTACTGACTTATTCCCTCCATCTTTTAATGTTTTTCTGTTTTATTGTTTTCTTTTTTCTCTCTCTCTTTTTAAAATCTTTTTAAAGAAACAGCCATATCACTTGATACAATTCTCTTATAATTGTCTCTCATAATTGCTGTCTGACCATTTCCACCATCGATTTATCTTTGGAATCTATTCTCTCTACTTCCCTTCTGGGATTAATTCCTGGGAACCCAATACTAGAAGACTGCTATGCTCAGTCAAAATGGTCATGGACCAGTACCTCAGTGATGTTTCAAAAGGCCACATGGTTCCCTTTTGTCCTTTAATAAACAATCTGAGTTATTTCATTAAAAACTGAACTACTTGGAAGGATGCCCAGTGGAGGGGAGACAGGGCTGTAATTCTGACAATAACCTAAAGCATATTTGCAATTTATCACTCTGCATTAGTGGACATTAAATGATGTTTTGACAAGGGACCAGGGTAGAAGAAATGTTGCAATAAATGACTTTCCTACATTAGTGTTACACAGCATATTTTAAACATCATTCCTGTGCTTAGAGTATTTCCCACATTTTAAGGTCACCTTCCCAAAAGAGATGTGAAGCCAAACTATCCAGCATCCTTTGCAGTGATATCTGGTAAATAGTTCACAGTTGGTTTTCCAGGGAGGAGGATATTGGGGGTAATCCCTGATTTGGAAATTGCATTTACCTATTTCTATTGTGTAAATATTCCTCATGTGGCCTATTTCAAGTTAACAGTTTTAAAACTGGTTTTAAATATCCTTGAAACTACAACTATTTCTCATGAGCAGTTTGAGCCAACTTCCACATTCCACTGAAAGATTCCACAATCAGGGGCCTGGGGTTGTGGTTCAGTGGTAGAGCACTCACCTAGCATGTGCAAGGTGCTAGGTTCAATCCTCAGCACCACATAAAAATAAATAAATAAATGCATTGTGTCCAAATAAAATATTTTTTTTAAAAAAAAAGGTTCCACAATCAGATACACCTACATTAAACTTAAGTTTTGTAGAAAGAAGAAAGAATTACAAGGCAGCAGGCTCCCCATGGACTCTACATTCTTGCAATGTGGCAGAGGAAGCATCCTGTTGGGGAGTTGTTTAGTCTCAGGACCAACAGTGTCAGCTACCATGTCTGTTCCACAGCAGTGCAGTGGCTCTCCCTGAAGCCTGGTGTGTCTGAGCATTGTACCTGACCTCTGAATCCTCTGGCTTTCCTGGAGGTCCTGTAAACATCTTTATTTTCTCTAATAAATCTCTTTTGTGCTTTGACAGAATAACGTGAATTCTCACAATTGTGATTAAGAACCCAAGCTTATTGTAGTGCTACAGCTTTATATATACATTGAAGCATATAAATAAGAGTCCCAGGAAGCCACAGGGAGATTGAGAAGCAATTCCCTCCTCCTCAGTAGGGCCTGCTCTCACACTCCCCAAAGAGACTGTGTAAAAAAAAAAAAAAGTTCTCTGAAGAGCAACAAAGGAACAATGCAAGACATCCCTTGGGGACCTATTTTTTACTTCCCCCAAATAATCAGGTCCATGAACTTGACCTTGGGTTCATTATAGCATTTTCTGGACCACCTCCCTCCAAAAATCCTCGAAATTCTTCTTAAAAATTATTTCTGCATGCTACACCTCCTGAATCAGAATCTCTGGGATAAGGACCAGGAATATATATTTTTTTCAATTTGGTTCTAAAGTTTTTAGAACCAAATTCTTTTTATCAATATCACACAAAAGGACTGTCTTCCTCCTCAATATACACATAAGAATTTAACAGACACTCCAAGATAAATAACACAAATTACATGTATGGACATTTCAGATATAACATTGTCATAAGATATTTAATTTAAAAAATTAACCTATAGTTTTGAATCAATAAAATTCTTCAAAATGCCTATGAAATGTGAAGAGGAATTGAGAGAAATCCATTCCACATTGCTGGAACTCACCATCTGACCCCTTCTTTCCATCCATGGTCAGAAGTCTGCTGTCCCCACAGATATACCCAGGTAGATCTCTAAGGCACATTCCACCCAAACAAGTAGTTTCAAAATATTGTTGCTTCTTTTCTTTCTTTGGAGATATAGTGGAGTTAAACATAATGATAGATAATTTTTAAGGAATTCTATTGGGGGTACTGGGGATTGAACTTAGGGGCATTCAACCACTGAGCCACATCCCCAGCCCTAATTTGAATTTTGTTTAGAGACAGAGTCTCTCTGAGTTGCTTAGCATCTCACCATTGCCGAGGCTGGCTTTAAATTCGTGATCCTCCTGCTTCAGCCTCCTGAGCCACTGGGATTACCAGCATGTACCTCTGCACCCCACTAAGATATTCTATTTTTAAGACACCTGTTGTAGCTTGAATCTGGAATATTCCACTAAGGCTCGTGTGTTCAAGGTTTTTTTCCCTAATGGTGATGCTATTGGGAGGTGGTAGAAGCTCTTGGAGTTGGGGCTTGGTTGGAGGAACTAAATCACTAGGAGCATGTCCCTGAAGGGTATGTTTTGTCCCATCCCCTTCTTCTCCCTCACTCTTTGCTTCCTGGCTGCCATGAGGTGAGCAGCCTCCTCTGCCACACACTCCTGCAGCCATCGTATTCTGCCTCCCCTCGGGCCCAAAGCAATAGAGCCTACCAACTTGGACTGAAACTTCTAAAGCCATGAGCCAAAATAAATCTTTCTTCAAGATGATTTTCTCAGGTATTTGATCACAATGATGGAAAGCTAATTAGCAACACCATACGAAGTATTTTGAATGGACTGTTTCATCTTGAAGCTTGAAGATTTAGAAACAAACTTTTTTTCTACAATTTTGAAAGTAGACATAAGCAAATTATCCAAGTTCTTTGTGAGTTAGTGATAAACAAGATCCAGACAGTATAAGCTTGACTCCTATCTATACTCTGAAGCTCTTCAGCACACTGATGGCGCCTGGCAGTGGTCAGATCAAAGACAAAGGATGGAAATGAAGGGTGCTTCAAGGAAGCTGCCTGACTTATGCATAGAAACCCCGAGGCCTACAGAAAATCTAGGAGGGTCTTACAGAGGGCTAAGTTTTCTTACTAGCTGGTGGACACATGCATGGTAGCAGTGGGAATGACACAGTCTGTGGCCTGAAGAGCCACAAACCATGAATTTATAGAGAAGTGGCTACAGTTCTTATTACAGAGTATGGATTCTGTCATTACTATTTGATCCCATTAATGAACTTCCCCATTTCTTTTTTCTTTTTTTCTTTTTAAAAAATTATTTATTCTAATTTGTTATACATGACAGCAGAATGCACTTCAATTCATAGTACGCAGAACACAATTTTTCATGTCTTCGGTTGTACACAAAGTAGAGTCACACCATTGTGTCTCTATACATGTACCTAGGATAATGATGTCTTCTCCATTTCTATACATTTTTAGGCACCCTGTTTTTCAGGACATGAGCACAGAACCCAAGGGCCTGACCTATAATGACCTTGAGAACCAACCAGAACCAGAAGAAGAACAGGGCCTTGAAGATCTAGATTAGAAGCAAGGGGTGTTGTTAACAGTTGTAGGATGGACCAGAATAACAGAGAGACTGGAAACTCCCCCATCAACCACCAGGCGGATGCAATCTCCCTTTACCCCAGGCTCCTTCACTACCAGTCAATTGGGGAGACAGACTTGAGTGTGCCTCCTGCCTCTGCGTGAGCTGACCCTAAATGTAGGTCTTTGTTTTACAAAATCCAACGCCAAGGTGTTTGTTTTGCAAAAACCGACACTTCTACATGTGTCAGGTACAGAGCCCTTGCTAGGTATCATTGTTGTCTTCTTTAAAATCAGTAAAAGAACACCTAATAGGGCTTTTGCTGAACAGAGTGGACTCTGGATACTTATCAAAGCAGCCCCTGATTGAACTGCACCTCCTCCACTGTCTTGCTTTTTGTAGGTTTCACAGGACGAAAGCCTTTCCCTTGAAGCAGTGCCTTTTGGTCCTGGGTTCAAGTCCTAACTACCACACAAGCTCCAAGTTGGCCAACTCTGAAACTCAGTTTTTCATCAGTAAAAGGAGGGTGGACAATCCTAACTCACAGGAATCATGATATGTGAATTAAGTAAAAACCGCATTTAGCAAAGGTTCTGGAAAAAAGCAAACGCTCAGTAACTCTTTGGATTGTTATGAAAGCTTTCATCTCTTCTTCAACCATTCCTTCCTTAATTCATGGTTGCCTACATCCCTTTGACAAACATTTCTGGGTGTTGTGCTTTTGTCCTGTGCACCCAAATCCCCACAGGGACTCTGTTGTTAGGGGTTTGATGTGTGTTGTCAGGCCTGTGCTCGCCTCCTCTGCAAGAACAGTACCTGGAAGATGCAGCACACCACCTGGGGGTAGTTGGCTGTACCCAGAGCCAGCCAAGGTGTAGTGAGCCTCCAGGTCTGCAGAGTCAAACTGTCTCTTCCTCCATGCTCTTTACCTTTTCTCTTTAACCAGCAAGAGGTGATTTCTTTTCATGGGGGACTAAAGAGGAGCAGAAACTTTCTCCTTTATTTATATTTTGCCTGCCATCCCTCTTCCATCTCTTGTCTCTCCAGATGTGTTATTTTGAGACTCTACCCATCCCAGAGAAAGGCAAATCAAGTCCACATCCCAAAGTCACACTGAAGCGTGAAACAAACTCTTCTGATGCCTATTCTGATGAATGAGGAATGTCAGCCCCATAAGCTTGGGGTAGATTGAGGGATACCTTTCTAGAGGGATGTCATATGGGTTTCATTTCCTAGCTTGCCCCTAGTGCCTATCAGCCTAGTTTTTATCATGGATTTTTTACATTTCTTCATTTGAATAAATGGATTGTTTTATCTTTCTCAGATTTCCCTCTCAGTGGCCACCCAAGAAAAGAAAAATTTAAATGTGTCATTTTAAGCCCTCAAACCACTGCTTGCAACTGCAAGAACTGATAAGAAACAGACTTTTTATTCTGCTCTTTAACTGATGTGTTTACCATTTATTGTACCTTAAGTATGTAGCTACAAGCTTCCTGCCCTCAAGTCTCATGGACTAGAGCAGTTTCTCAATCTCATGACTATTGAAATCTTTGTTGTAGAGAGCCATCCCGCACATGGTGGGGAGTTTAGAACATATATAGCCTCTACCCCCAAGTGCCAGCATCACATCACACTAAGCACCCCAGCCAAAATTGCCAAATGTCCACGGGTATAAAACTGCCCCTGGCTGAGAGCCACTGGACAAGATAGACATGCAATGAATATTTAAAATGCAATAAGAAACCTATTGAGTGCAATGCAAGGACACACCTGCTCCACCAAGGAAGATGAGAAGACTGTCACCGAGGAGATGACAACTGAGCTAAATCTAGAGCTGTTGTGGTCGACAATAACTCCTTATTGGATGCAAACTAGCCTTCTTACACAGCAACGGTCCATTAGTATAAACTTTCTCATTTGATCCTTTGAAGTTAATAAATGCAAAACCCAGTGCTCCATACAAGTATTTCCCAATTCATATGATAACATCTGAATTCACTGCTGTGGACCCTGTTCTTGCAAGAGAGAATCAGGGGAAAGAATCCTGTCAATGAAGGGGAAATCCAAAAATGGAAGCATGAGTGTTATCTCCTATCTCTAAACATAAGCCCCCAAGTTTGCATTAAAAACAAGAATCTAGACAAGCATTTTAACAGTCTGATATATTTTTCTACTGTGAAATGAAACAAAAATGAGCCACGGCAACTGTTGTTTAAAAAAAAAAAAAATTCATGAGTTTAAGATAGTGCATTCACCATTATCCAGAAAACTATATGCATATAACCGCTGCTGTTGACTAGTGGTGTTTGCTTTGTTCTTTAGGCTTTTAACTGTTTGTTCCTCTCCAGGTTAAGAAAGTTTCCTGCTAGAACATCAAGCACCAGATACTTAGTGTGCAAACACTCATGTTGGGCAGCCACATTAGTGTTACTGTCTAGTGCCTGTGGAGAAGTGTGAGCATACAGGAGCCCATTTATTTTTCACTTTTTTCTTATTACACACAGGAAAAATGAAGGGACTGGAGAGGAGTACCTCCAGAGTAGTAGACTAAAAATCTCCAAAACCCCGTTCCTCCATAAGAGCAATGAGGACACTGGCATAAGATGAAAGTTGAAATTAACTTTTCCAGAACTCCACAAAAAAACTAAAGGCTTGCTTAAATACAAGAAGTATTTATCCAAGAGAAACGGCTGAATCTCAGTTAACATGAGTGAGCTTTGTGGTGTTAAAAATTTGTCCTATCCATCCCATTCTCCCTGTTTCTTTGGTAGCCTTGAAAATGGACAGCCTCAATAACCATGAGGAATGTCAGCCCCATAAGCTTGGGGAAGACTGAAGGATACCTTTCTAGAGGGATGTCATATGAGTTTCATTTCCTAGCTTGCCCCTAGTGCCTATCAGCCTAGTTTTTATCATGTATTTTTTACATTTATTCATTTGAATAAATGGATTGTTTTATCTTTCTCAGATTTCCCTCTCGGTAGCCACTGCAGCTTTGCAGCCAGTGGAGACAGCAGAAAGCCTTGGCTGGAGTTTCCTAAAAGGCCATAAAGAGTTGCCACTACGTGACCGGCCCAGAAGCTCTGTGGAAAAGCCCTCGTCCCTAAAGCTTCTCTTTATTTGACCTGAAGCAGAGCTCACCAGTGAGGGAAAACCCTATACCCATGGCATTTATCAAAACCAGTCAGTAGCAATTGTTTAACATCATAACTGCCAGAAGCTGTGAAACCAACTGAATCAAAGAAGAAAATGGCGGAAAACTTTAAAACGAAAGCCTAAAAATAAAATACCTATAAGAAGCTTTCAAAAGCTACAAGATAATCCTGGGTCAAGAAGGCCACATACATATGTAAGGCCATGTGCATGCCCAGAAAATACCTAAGACCTCAGTCTCCCACTTCTGGCTCACTGTGAGGCTCTGAGCAAGCAGTCAGTGAAACTAAGACAGAGCTATAGACAGCACCATTGGGAAAAGACCGGAAGGTGAGGTTTAGGCATCCAACAGGTCCCAACACATACACAGAACACCCTGGCAAAGGGCAGACAATCTATTGGTCAAGGAATTTAAGGAAATCACTGTCCAATCATACAAATGTCCACTAAGCTAACCAAGTACAAACTTCAGTGTCAACTAAAATAAAGTATGTAGAATATATAAAATTAATCCATGAACGTTTTCTTAAAATACTGTTTTCAACGAATATTACAGGGACAACTAAAAACCCAAGTGGAAAAGAGTGAAGTTGGGCCCGGACTTTACTTCATATACAAAACTTTAATCTATGATCTAAGCATAAGAGCAAAAACTATGAAACTCTTAGAAGGTTGTGATAATTACTTTTATATCAATTTGGCTAGATTAAGAAATACCTAGATAGCTGATAGAGTATCATTTTTTGATGTGTCTGTGAGGATGTTTCCAGGGGAGATTGGCCTCTGAGCAGGCAGACTGAACAGAGACCTACCATCAGTTGGCTGGGGCTCTGGATAGAACAGACAAGCAGAGGGAAGGTAAAATATCTCTCTCTCTCTCTCTCTCTCTCTCTCTCTCTCTCTCTCCCCCCCCCGCCCCGCCCGTCTCTCTCTCTCCCTCCCCCTCTCCCTCTCTCCTGTCCCCCTAAATCTGGGAGGCTCTGCTTCTCCTACCCTAGAACATTGGAACTCCAGGCTCTTCAGCCTTTAGACTCTATAACTTGCACCAGCAGCTTTCTGAGTTTTCAGACTGAGAGTTACACATTCCACATCCCTGATTCTGAGACCTTAGGACTTGGACTGGGCTAGGTACTGGCATCCCAAGTTCTCCAGCCTGCAGACAGGCCAAGTAAAAGGAACCAAAGAAGAGCAAATTCTGGATGACCCCAATCATATAAACCTCTAGAACATGCAAACTAGTCTACAGGAAACAGTTTAGATGTTTCTTTAAAAGGTAAAACATGCCCCTACCTTATCACCTGTCACTCCTCTCCTAAAATATAAACATATACAAAGGCTTGTATGTAATTATTTGTAGAAGCTTTATCTATAATGGCAAAAAAAAAAGCCCAAATGCCTTACCAATAGGTGAATAGATGAACCAGTGGGGTTTATCCATGCAATGAAAAATGACTAGGCAATAAAAAAGGGTGAACAATTGATACACAGAGCAATATGGATAAATGTCACAATAATAATGCTAGTGAAATAATAATAATAGTGAAAAGAGCCAGACAAAAAGGAGTGTTTACTGTATGATTCCATTTTATATTAAATTCTAGGAAAAATACAAACTAATCTATAGTGACAGTAAATTAGTATTTACATCAGTTGTAATCATTCCTCATGAACTACTTAACCTGCAGATCCATGAACAAAATAACTGTTGTCACTGTTCAAGCCAATAAATGTGGGGATCATTTTTACTCAGCTATGTAAACTGGAACCACTTCTTTCCTTTCTCTGCACCAAAGTGGGGCCTAGAAATGAACTTCTGTGGTAAAGTTAATCCTCCACAAAACTATGACAACTAAGACCTTAATCCCCTATAGACCATCACAGGACTCCCACACTACCTAGGACCTCCCTTGGTGCTGCCCATCCAGGATGCCCGGGCCTCACATTCCAGTCTATTCTCAATCTGTTTCCCCACCACAATTACTGGATCATGTCACATTGCCTCTGGGTTCTTCTTTCTAAGAAATTGGCCTGGGCCCATCCTTATCCAAAAATAGAGGCCCAGACTTTGGGTGGTTCATAGTTTGAAGTATTAGTTTACTTCCACTGAAGAATTTGGCTATCTTTCAATGAGGCCTTTTGGAGACACATATCTTGTTCCAGAATTGAATTAAAGCTGAGAAATTCCAGGTAAGAAGGAGACAGATTGGCCCTTTCCCCTTGTCTTTGATTGGACCACCCTGGCCTGTCCCAACAGCAATAACCAGACAGTGCACAACTAATTCCATAGTGGATATCTCGTTCCTCTAGCTGTTTTGAATCAGAAAGTTTGCACCAATATTTGTTGAATGATAAGATGCAGGTTGGTCTGGTTGAATAAGCACCCTCAGGTTTATAATACAACTGAATACAACCACCAATTTCACCAACCACACACTCAACTCGAGCAGCTAACATTGTTTGGCAAATAAGTGAAGTGACACAGTGATTTTTCTCATGTTCTAATGGCATGCATGTAGATCCCAAAAGATGACTGTTACAGGGGGAGAATCTGGCTTAAGATACACAGCATACATGGAGTTCTTTGTAGACTTCTAATACACTATCATTATCACGACCCCCACTTTAAAATGCATCCCTGAAAACAAAAATAATAAAATGCATCCTTGGTCTTTCAACAGACCTTACCACTAACTTTAGGACTCTAAAATAAAGGTTTCAGTGAAAACAACAAATACTCTTCCACCAGCATGAAAAAGGAAAAGTTAAATTGCTTATAACTGTTGGTGAGTGTTTTAGGAATTTTTTTTTCAATTCATTTTGCCAAGAGTTTAAGCCACTTTCTCATCTCTCCAACTGCATTGGTTACCATGGTTTTTCAGCTTGCACTACTTCTGGAAATAAACAACCCTTTAGATTTATGTCATTGTTAATTCATCTCTTTGCACAACACAGATAGGTGATTTGTAACCTGAAAACTCAGCACTAGCTATCCTAAGCTTCCCATAGTGAAAAGTTAGCACTAGAATGTTTTAGCAGTATATATAACAGGAATTCTATTAAGAGACCTGACCTCAACATGAAAAGGTAAGTATTATTTCTAATTAAAATGCCAGTTTTATATGCTTCTAGATAATGAAAAATATAAATCATCTTAAACTGTTCCCCCCAAAAAACACAAATTCTGAAGTGATATATTCCAAATGACTGAGGTTTTTTTAAAAAAAAATCACTCAAAAATGGCACTCTAAAATTGTCTGGCTGCTCTTTTGGGAGGTGTTTGATTGGACCACCATGGCCTGATGTACAAAAGCACCACCCAGACAGGAAGATATAGACAACAAAGTTCATTCTCTACAGTCAATTGCTACAGCTGTTTTGAATCAAATAGTTTGCACCATTCTGTGTTGAAAAATGGATGCAGGCTGCTCTGGTTGGTGATATGAGAGGATATGATTCTTTCAAAATCAAGACAACTGGGCTCGGGCTGTAGCTCAGTGGCAAAGCGCTTGCCTAGCATGAGTGAGGCACTGGGTTTGATCCTCAGCACCACATAAAAATTAACAGATAAAATAAAGGCATTCTATCCATCTACAACTATAAAAAATTTATTAAAAAATCAAGAGAGCTAGTCTAAAATCTGGGTGGTATAAATTTTCCTCACCCTTTCCCATTGAACTTTTATAACATTACCTCCATTCAGTATAAAATTCAAAGAGAACCCAGTCTGAAAGAACACAAATAGCTTCATAACCACCAATAAGGAAAGAAGTGCAGAAACAGTCCATAATCCTCCCCCTCCCCACCACCCCACCACCCCCATCCCCACCCCCACCCCCCGCACAAAGGGCCAGCTCCTATTTTCTGACTAAATTAACTTAGAAGCTCCTGAATCAAGACCATACTCCCTCCCTATTGGTGTCATGGAGAACTGCTGCCCAAAATCTTCATGCTGGGACTTTCCCATCCACCCCCAACCCCACCACCATTTCTTACTTGAACCCCTTGCATATAATATTTGCCAGTAACTTGAGGGTAGATGTTCTGCTTAATTGTCTTCTGTACTATTATGTCAGCACCTGCTATAAGGTAGGAAGATAAGTATTCTTTCTATATATTACACATCTGGGGCATATGAAGTTTTCAAATGTGTTGAAATAAATGGAACTAAAATGTTTGTTTAATGAATAATGATGATATCATCCTTATTTTACCTGTGTCTAGTAATCAGAAAGAGAAGTTCTAAAGGTCTGAAAAAGCAAGGCACAAGATATTTTAATTTTTTTAGCTCAATTCAATTTTAAATGAGGAAGAATAATGTGGAGGGATTTGTTAATAACCATCTTCCAAATTATACTTATAAGATACTTAGATACATTCTCACATCTTTCCAAATATGAATACACAGTACACAGAAATTATCAAGTGTTGTTCAGGCTGGTCCTCTGCTTAGAACACTAGTGTCTTCCACCCCTTTCTCCTTGTTACCTCCACTCATCTTCATCTTGATTTAGAAGTCAATTACCCCGTAATGTCTTCTTCATTCTTCTCAAGGACCCAGCTACCCATTTCAAGGCACACAAGACTTCCTTTATCAGAGTGCTTACTACACTGTTTCTTTTTTATTTGGGGGAGGGGAGGTGGGTGCTACAGATTAAACTCAAAGACTTGCACTCTACTAACTGAGCTATATCTCCAGCCCCATACTACACTGAATCTTAAACGTTCGCTTACTTTTCTGTCCATGTAATTATATTAAATACCAAGAAGGCGGAGGTGCACTTGGCTGAGTTGCCTGAATCTCTGCTCCAGGTTTGGTGTACGGCAGTACTCCATGAGTGTTTTATAGGGACTTCTCAATCTTTGCAGAGCACATTTAAAGAGCCTCAGCAAAAGTGAAGATGCAATAATATTTAGTGGCCAAACTACTCATCAGTCTAATTAGACATGAAAATGGATTAATGCAAATTTTTTGCACCAAATGTATAACTCAAGGCAGCAGGTCCTGTCCCTTATGTATGAAAGCGGTTCATTGTTATTTAGCAATCAATCATAGAGAAAACAAGAGTAGAAAAATAATTTCAAGCACAAAATCATCCAACATTTTTATGCCTACCATTAATTTCCCATCCCCACAATGGCTTTTAATAGTCACTAATAAAGAAAAAAGGAAAACTTGTCCCACAATTTTCTCTCCTCCCTCTTCTGCCTTTTGCCTTCTAGAACCCTCGATAGGAGCTGACAATAGTCAGAAGAAGAATGAGGAATAAACAGCATGAATAATCCCTGCCCTTCAGCTTTCAGTTCAGTTTCTGACAAAGGATCAGAGTGATGCCCAAGGCTTAAACAACTGGAGAGCCAACACTCAGGCTCGGGAATATTCATAGTTCTGTATCCACAGTCCTGGCCCCCCTGCTTGGAAGCTTCCTCTCAGAACCTACCTGAGACATTAGGTTCAACATCCATCAACATCATTGGGTGTCTACACACCTGGACAGCTGCTGAGCATGACTCTGAGTCACCACATGACCACTGGGATGGAGGACAACCAGGGCTACCCTTTTCGATGGAAATGCTCCCATTTGATCTTTATCAGTAAAGATTGCTTTTCTACAAGCTTGTCACTGCATGTGATGCCTCTATTACATACAGGGCCTCTGGCAACACGGACAAGGCTGAATCCCTGCCCAAAATCAAAACGTGCCAAAGCAGATCAAAGTAGGAAGCAGTGCTTCAGTTGATGTGGAGAGCAATTTGCAGACCAAATTTCTAACTCTAAACTCTTTCTTTCCTTCTATCACTAATTTCCAGATGGACTGTGGAAACCTAAGTGGATACCACATCATCTCTTTTTGAAATCTCACCCTGATTCTCAAAACCATTATAACCACCAAAACCACCCAGTTCCCACTGTGTCATACAATACTAATCATTGAATGCTGGCAGGCAGGCAATGGAAACTTGACATGATATCTTCCATTTCCAAATAGAACCCAGGCAAAGCATTGCTCCATTGACAAATGCTTGCTTCCAGCACTCTCAGCTACCCCCAGGTGGTTCATATGCACGCCCAGTTGGAGAGTGACACTTTCCAGTCTCAAGCAGCTGCTCCACTGAACCGCCCTCAGAAGGTTGCCTCAGCTAAAAGCCAGATTTTTATGATGATACCCACAGATTAATAAAACATGTGCAAAGAGATAGCCCTCCAAATAATTAGGCTTCCAATTGCAGATCTTGGAAAATCATGAGGGTTCCTAGCCTGCCTACAATTCTGGCTCCTTTAATCAGTGTAGTTGTGAGAAAATAAAATCTTTGTTGTTATAAACTTCAGGTGCTTTTCTTAAAGCACAGGTGAAACACTTAGGATAGAGTAACTTCTGATTTTCACCCAAAATGCAAGTGTGCTTCTCTCTCTGGGCAGAAAGGCACCAGTGGGGTAGTTATCCAAGCTCTCAACTGGAATAAATCTACATTGGGACAAGATGAGAACAAGAACTGATGTTGGATGATGTTCAATGTATACATGGGGAGGTGTGAAAAAGACTGATAATGCATCAGTACTATGTAAAGAATAATGTGTTTCTTATTATAAAATAATTCATGTTTATTGTAGAAATATAGACAAACATAAGAAGAAAAAATAGAATAGCAATAATCCACTCTTCAAAAGTAATCACTGTTAAGGATTCCTCCTTTTCGTGTGTGTGTGTGTGTGTGTGTGTGTCCACTCATGTGTGGTAAGCTATAAATACTGTTTTGGTTTTAAATAATGTTTTTACTTAATAAAACTTCTTTGTTAATATCTTGTGCATTTTTAAAAGACTACATGTATGGACCCTACAAATAGCATTTATTGAGCAGGAACCTTACTATATTATCTCCCTTGATGTTCACAAGGACTAAGTTAGATGCTATTAGATTTAACCATTTTATAAATGAAGGAACAGAGATGTACAGATGGGCCAAATGATGCCCTTCTTCTGCTTCTCATTTCCTTCCCCCTTCTCCCCTATAACAGGCTCCTACCAAACAGATAGAACACAGCTTTAATAGCCCTCTCAAATCACCACAAATTAGCCTCGACGAGGCCCCATGAAAGCAATTCCCAGGCAGCAATTCCAGGACCATCTCTGCTAGGGCAGAGCAGATGTGCCTGTCCACAGCCTTCAGGTTCCAATGACAGCCTCCTGATGTTTGCTGCCCTGCCTGCACCAGTGTTGGGACTGGGCCAGTTTTATTTGAATGTAGGAGAGACAGCATCATTCTCTGTGGAGTGTTCCCTGTGCTTTATTTTAAATAAGAAGTCATGGCCTGTACCTCAGTTTTGCTAGACCAGAGTTCCATTAACTACATTTTCTCTTTACTTAGAGGTATTTAATCTTATTCTTTCCTGCCTTTTGTGTCTTGTTTTGAACTATTTTTCTCCCATTTCTTTTCTCCCCATTTCATTTTTCATTTCTGCTCATCTCTGTGGATACCACTTCTTCTTTCTTTCTTTCTTGGTTCCCTTTGTTCATTCCACTTCCTTCCACCCAAAAATGATTTCTCAGCTTCATTTTTGGAAAATATCATTTGGTCCTCTTCTTTTTTCCCTTGGTTTAACATGCTCATTAAAAGTTGTTCCTATATCTAGCAGAGCCAATGACTCAAATGGAGAACTCCTCACTTCAATTAATGAAGGGATGTTACAAAATCATTGCATCCAGAAGAATCTGCTAGCTGCTGCCACACACAAGCACACATTCATCCAACCATTTAAAGCCACCTTCCTGACTTCCAATCTCATTCTTCTTCCCTGACTCCCAGCTCCCATTTATTCCCACAGCAACTGAAACCAATGTGTCATTGTTGTGTTAAAAGGTCTTTCCTATGTTTCACCACATGGATTATACCTCACAAATGCAAATACAAGTAATGTGTGCAAAAAGATTTCAGGTGCCATCTGGAGTTCACTCTCCTTAACTTTCTGATAAGGTGAAGGTATTCCTGAGATACTTCACTGCAGTCCAACCTGCTATATAGAAACCAGGCTGCCTCATTTTACCTGTTACCAATAACTGAGGCTTAAGAGTCAGGATATTGAAAGTAGTTTAGAAAGCAAGTGAAATGCAGTTCTTTTTGTTTTACGGGCTGACTTTCCAGCAAGGCTTTAGGGAGGACTTGATTTTGCTTTTTTAGTTTGATAGTATCCCCCAATATCTCCATCTTCTGTCTCATCTCTGTGCCCCCTGCTGTACACCGACTTTTATGTACACACATATACACATAATATTCGTGTGTGTGTGTGTGTGTGTGTGTGTCCAAGATTCCGGGCATTGTATAACTCCATGATTCCAAGAATTTTCAAGATGTACTCACAAATTGTGATACCTAATTTTAGGAGTCAACTTGACTAGGTTAAAGAATACCTAGAAACTCAGAAAAGCATTATTTTGGGAGGGTCTGTGAGGATGTCCAGAGAACAGGAGCATGTGAGTCTAAGATGATGAGGTGGAAAAGAACCCTTCTCAATGTGGGCAGGCACCATCCAATATGTTGGGCCAGAGAAGACAGATACAGAAAATCAACTGGTATCTCCCCACTCCTGTGAGCTGGGACATGTCCATCCTCTTCCTTGGACATCAGAACTGGAGACTTGTTAGCCTTTGGACTCCAGGATTTATATCGGTGGCCCCTATATATTTATATGGGTGGCCCCGAGTATTCAGGCTTTCAGCCTTGAACTCAGTTACATCAACAGTTTCCCTGGTTCTAAAGTCTTTGGAGTTGGACTGAGCCATGCTACTGCTTCCCAGGGTCTCCAGCCTGCAGATGACCCACTGTAAGACTTCTCAGCTGCCATAATTATGTGAGCCATTTCCCCTAATAAATCACCTCGCCTATATCTATAAGCATATATCCTAGCGGCTCTTTCTGGAGAAGCTAATATGCTAATAAAAACAAAGCACTGTTTATAGTGAGCCTTTTATTATTATTATTCTCTGAAAACAAGTGAGCCCAAGACTTCATGTGTGACTACCCACAGGGTTTGCTCTGTAGAAGTATATTAGATCCTGAACTGTCCTCTGAAGGCAACCCTGGGGAGCAATTTCACAGGCGACAGTCTTACTGTGGACAGCACAAGACCCATTTGAATAATGTATGATCAAAATTGTGTTGTTGCTTTGCCTTCACACACAGTATCTCACTCAAGGCTAAATGATAGTGGCACAAAACTGGCTTTACACTCAGCTAGGAAAGAATTTTCCTTGATATTCTCAAGAATGACAGAAACATGTAAACTTTATCAGGATACAAATATCTCACTTAAGACCAAGTGCATAGGGTAAAGACAAAGTCTATGGAGAGGTCAGAATTGATTAGGGAAGATCTCAAGCAGCTAAGAATGAGAGGCAAGGTTTTAAATAGCTACTTTCAGCTATAAAAATAGGTGAACTATAAATTCTTCTGAATGTAGGTTTCCTAAAAACAGCAGAGAAATATTCCTAAAATCTTCATACATGAGAAGTCACTCAAATAACCTGAGGGAATTGATGCATTGAGAGGAAGCATTTGCAGACTAAAAGCTACATAATACACAGAGGTTGCTTCCTGACAGGATACTCGTTGAAAGAAACCATTTGCAGCTCTAATATTCAGGGTCAGTAATTTCTCAGAAAAAGGTTAATGGAAACAAAGCAGAATTCAGGACACATTCTCTCAACCAGTGCGCCAGAAATATAGGCAAAAATATACTCTTACTTACCCTCAGGCTATAGAATACAAAATCATTGCAATATTCTTTTTGATAGAGTTTGCAATCAATACTGTAGTGAAGACAGGTAGGTAAATTGGAGTGTGGGGTCTTCATTGGTGTAATTGGGAAGTGAGTTTGATGGCCTCTGATCACTTCCTGGGTTGCAGTGACTCCATGTTTGAAGGCAGAGAGTATGGAAATGAACAGATAAAGTGATGGCTGGATGAAGTTGAGAAAACTTTCTTAAATCAGCTTCCAGTCCCAGAAGCTGCTCTGAAAAATGTATGTGTCACAGAAATTGGGGAACGTTGATCAAGAATGAAGCCAAAGGGCTGGAGTTGTAGCTCATTGGTAGAGTGGTTGCCTTGCATGTGTGAGACACTGGGTTCGATTCTCAGTGCCACATATAAATAAATAAAATAAAGGTCCATTAAGCACTACAAAAACAATTTAAAGAATGAAGCCATAAAACATGATATTTGTGGTCTGATCTTACTTCCTGGAGAGGAAGGGAAACCTGATTTGGTCCTCAGTATTCTAGAAAGGTCAGAACAGTGGGAACTTGGCTTAGGTTTCAGGGTCCAGAACAGTCGTGTTCTCTGTAACATCAGACATAAAGAAGGTCCCAACAAGCAAATAAAGGAGCAAGCAAGAAAAGATCTCAGTAGAAACTCTAAAAGCACCACAGGGACATAGAAACTTCGGAGGTTTGAAGCAAGATGAAGCCATGAATGTGAGGCTGAAGGGAATCCTTCCAGGAGGTGGCAGGGGATCTCCAAGTTCAAATGATTAGAAAAACACACCACAGCACTTAACAGGCCTCACACAGCTGTCCACGTGGGTCAGCCACCCCAGGTATGACATGTCATTTGGCTGAAGGTGGTGCCTAGTAAGAGATGACTCTTATTGAGGCCTCACTACCTGCCAGGCTCAGGGCTAATTGTTTGGCATGTAATGTGTTAATCTTCATAGCAACCTTCTTTATTTATTTATCGCTCTGATAAAGAAATAATGCTCATGGAGAAATGATGGATTATAAATTTTTCTTTCAATGAAACTGGAGAATCAGAAATCTACACTCCAAGAAAGTGTTTGAGATGCATGACATTCACCCTGCACCCTCCACCTTGATCTCCTTTGATGAAATAATACTCTAGTGTAACCACCCACTGACACTGTAAGAAGCAGCCAAGTGAAAAGCATCATGGCACTTAATACAAAGATATTACTTATTACATTATACAGTCTCCTCAAAGGAAATAATTCCTGTTTCTTTGTATTATAAATCGCTGCATGCCTCCTAGCACCCAACTTGTTTTTGTGTTGTGGACACTGGATCATGCAGCTGATCCTGTTTCCCTATTTCCATTGACTGCTAGGAAACTCTAGGCCAGCTTTGTAGCCCAACTTCATTTCATTCTTCCTTACTCTACTTTGTTTATGTCCTTATGCTTTATCATTCTTATCCTACAAAATTTTGTTCATTATTTAAAGCCCTTTTTGTACAAGGCCAAGTATAAGTACATACTTACATACATATCTGAAAGTACTATGGCCAAATTTCAAAAACAGTACAAGCAATAAGGGTTTGATGTTCACTTAATTGAAATTAGTAAAATTCTTGTCCCCTATTAACATTATTTCTTTTTAAAATTCATAAGTAACCCAATTTTCCTGCTTCTCATTTTTATTAAGGAAATCCATCTTGAACTTACCAGAAACCTGAATTTCTTTATTCCTCATAATAGGAACCAAGCCTTCTGATTTATATGGAACAACTTCTCCATCTATTGGCACAATTTAATATTGCAAATAATATCTTGAATCAAATATTCCCTGATTACTCTATGGAGATGTTTTCTCAATATATCTCTTTTAAAAATTCCACGCTTGGGCTGGGGTTGTAGTGCAGTGGTGGAGTGCTTGGAACTGGGTTCGATTCTCAGCACTGCATAAATATAAGGTCCATTGACAACTAAGAAAATATTTTTTAAAAAATCCTACTCTTAAGATTTACATATATCTCCCTTGTCTTAAGCTTTTTGCCTTCAGGAGTTTATAAACTTACAGATATTAAATTCATGATTATCACAAAACTGGGTCCTGGATCACCATCTCTACTTCAAAAGAAGCCAAGCCAAATTTTCAAAAATAAGATAAAAACACATGAAGCGGTATTGTGCACAGATTTAATCAGAAACAACTTAAGATGTGATTGCCATTTTAAACCATGTTTAAGGGCTGAGTAAAATATTGGAAATGCAACATGTTAATCCTTAGTTTGAAATAGCTTATGAATAAAAAAATATGGATATCTAAAAGGGCCAATCCATTTCATAATATACCCTAGACAAACACCAAATATTGGACCTCTAGCAGTCTCACCAATTCTCACCCAACAACAAATCTCTATTTTTGAGGAATTCATTCCCTTCCTTTGACTAGGTAATCCTAAGTTCTCTTAAACAAAATACATCACCCTTAAAATTTTTTTAACAGTAAAATGTTCTCCAACTCCTTGTGATGTTCCAATCTCTGTGACTATATATATATATATATATATATATATATATATATATATATATATATATATAATGTACTGTATTTTTCCCTGAAGACCAAAGACAAAAATCCAACTCTTCCACTTGTACAAAGTGTGACATGATGAACAAGTCAATTTTCTCTTTATGAGTTTCTTTATTCATGTGTAAATGAAAATAGTAGGAATTACTTTGCAAAGTTTTTTTTATTGGTGCATTATAATTATGCATAATAATGGGGTTCATTATGCCATATATATGTGCCCATAGCATAATTTGATCAATCTCATTCCCTAGTATGGTCTCTTTCCTTTCCCTCCTCCCTTCCTCTGATTTGCTTGCTATATTGTACTGATATCCTTTCTATTTATTATTATTATTAGTAGTAGTAGTAGTAGTAGTAGAAGTAAGAGTAGTATAGTAGTATTGTAACTCATGCATTATAATTATGTATAAATGGAATTCATTGTGGTATATCCATACACGCACATGGACATAAGATAATTTGGTAGATTTCATTCCCCAGTTCTTACTTCCAGGTGCCCTTCCTTTCTCCTTTCCTCTGGATCCCCTTCCTCTGCTCTATCAGAGTCTCTTCTATTTTTGTGAATCCTTCCCCTTTTCAAAAAAAAAATTCTCTCTCTGTCTTTCTTTCTCTTTCTCTCTCCAGTTTTTACATATGAGAGAAAACATTTGACCCTTGACTTCTGAGTCTGGTTTATTTCATTTAGCATCATGTTATCCAGTTTTATCCATTTACCAGCAAATGACATAATTTCATTCTTCTTTTCAGCTAATAGAACTCAATTGTTTATATACACCATATTTTATTTACCCATTCAGCTGTTAACGAGCATGTAGGCTGGTTCCATAACTTGGCCATCATGAATTGCACTGATATGAACATTGGTATACATGTACCACTACAGTAAGCTGATCTTAGTTCTTTTGGATGAATACCAAAGTAAACCCGGGGACACTTAACCACTGAGCCACATCACCAGCCTATTTTATTTTTTAATTTTTCATTTTGTGACAGGACCTTACTAAGTTGCTGAGGCTGACTTTGAACTTGTGATCCTCCTGTCTCAGCCTCCTGAGCCACTAGGATTACAGGCATGTGCCACCATGCCCAGCCCCATTCCTAGTCTTTTTGAGAAAACTCCATACTGCTTTCTGAAGTGGTTGTTCTAATTTTTATTCCCACCAAAAATGTATAAATATACCATTTCCTCCACATCCTTTCCTGCATTTATCATTCTTTATATTCTTGATGATTGCCATTCTACCCAGAGTGAGATGAAATCTCCATGTAGCTTGAATCATACTTTACTAACTACTAAGGATGTTCAACATTTTTTCATATGTTTGTTTGTCATTTGTATATCTTCTTTTTTTGAGAAATATCTTATTAGATCATTTGCCCATTTGTTGATTGGTGTTGTTTTTTCTTTTCTTTTCTTTCTTTTTTTTTTTTTTTTGAGTTCTTTATATATTCTGGATATTAATCCCCTACTGAAGAGTAGCTGAGATTTTCTCCCGTTCTGCAGGCTCTCTCTTCTTACTTCCAGGTAAGAATTGTTTCCTTTGCTGTGCAGAAGCTTTTTAATTTAATACCTTCCCACTTATTGATTCCTGGCTCTATTTCTGGAGTTATAGGAGTCATACTTTGCAGGATTTTGTGAGTATTAAATAAGATAATATTTTCAAAAATACTTAGCACCTAGTAAACAGTCAATAAATGGTAGATTTTAGTAGTATTGTAGTTGTTACAAGAAGAAAAGGGTTTTTTTTTCACATTTCCCTATAATTCCCTTGACCTCTATATCCTTCTTTTATTGAATCTCTGACCCCAAAATACAACCTGAAAGCAGGCTGATTTACAACCAGAAAAAATGTCAAGAATCTGTTAACAACAATGAAGTTTAGGGCAGCAATAAGAAAAGATGGAATTTCCCAAACATGAAGAATAAATTGGAAAATCAAATAAAAGAGGCTTACAGGATACCAAATGTAAAAATTTCAACTGATCTATACCCAGGCACATTATAATGAAAAGGCCTAGTATACAGAATAAGGATAGAACTTTAAAGGCCACAAGAGGGAGGAATCAGATCACATATATAGAGGGAGATTAATTCATATCTCAGCAGATTTTTCAACCCAGACCCTCAAAGTCAGGAGGTCCTGGAACAACTATACCAAGCTCTGAAAGAAAATGGATGCCAATCAAGAATTTTATATCCAGCAAAATTAAGTTTCAGATTTGATGATGAAATAAAAGCCTTTCCTGATAAACAAAAGTTAAAAGAATTTACAGTGAGAAAGCCTATACTACAAAGCATCCTCAGCAAAATATTCTAGGAGGAGGAAATGAAAAACAACAATGAAAATCAACAAATGGAAGAACTACACTAAAGGAAAGGTCAATCAAAGGAGAAACCAAGTTAAGTTAAAAATCAAAAATAAACCAAAATGTTCAGAAATATAAATCATATTTCAATAAAAACCCTGAATGTGAATGGCCTATACTCATCAACTAAAAGATATAGACTGACAGATTGGATTTTTTAAAAAAAGACCCAAAAGTGTTGCTATTTTTTATATTTTTTAAGAGACTCATGTCACAGGAAAAGACATCCATAGACGGAAGGTGAAAGAGTGAGGAAAAATGTACCACTCACATGGACCATGTAAACAAGCAGGGTTTCCATCCTTATATCATAAAGTGGACTTCAAACCAAAGCTAGTGAAAAGGGATAAAGAAAGACATTACATACTGCTTAAGGGATTTATACATCAACAAGACATAACAATCATAAATATCTATGCCCCAAACAATGGGGCATCTATGTATATCAAACAAACTCTTCTCAACTACAAGAACCAAATAGACCACAACACAATAATACTGGGTGAATTTAATATACCTCTCTCACCGCTGAATAGATCTTCCAAACAAAAACTAAAAGAAACTATAGAACTCAATAATACAATCAATAATTTGGACTAACAGACATATATAGAATAGGCCATCCATCACCTAATGAATATACTTTTTTCTCAGTAGCCCATGGATCCTTCTCCAAAATAGAGCATATGTTATGCCACAAAGCAAGTCTTAGCAAATACAAAAAAATAGAGATACTACACTGCATTCTATCTGACCATAATGGGATGAAATTAGAAACCAATGATAAACTTAAAAAGAGAAGCTACTCCAACACCTAGAAACTAAACAATACACTATTGAATGACACATGGATAACAGAAGACTCCAGGGAGAAGATTAAAAAAATCTTAGAGGTAAATGAGAACTCTGATACAACTTATCAAAATCTCTGGGACACTATGAAGGCAATGCTAAAAGGAAAGTTCATTACATGGAGTTAATTCATTAAATGAAGAAAAATGTCAACAAATAAATGAAATTACAGCTCAAAAGTCCTAGAAAAAGAAGAACAAACCAACACCAAAAGTAGTAGAATACAGGAAATAATTAAAATTGGGCCAGAAGTCAATTGAATTGAAACTAAAGAAACAATTCAAAACATTGACAAAACAAAAAGCTGGTTCTTTGAAAAAAAACAAATAAAATTGACAAATCCTTAGCCACTCTAATGAAAAGAAGGAGGGAGACAACCCAAATTACTAAAATTTGTGAAGAAAAAGGAAAAATCATGACAGACACTATTGAAATACAGATGACAATTTGAAACTATCTTGAAAATTTATACTTTAGTAAAATATAAAAACTTGAAGACACTGAAAAATTTCTAGAGGCATATGATCAACCCAAACTGAGTCAAGAGGACACACAACAGAACAATTTCAAGCAAGGAAATAGAAGATGCCATCAAAAGTCTAACAACCAAGAAAAGCACAGGACCAGATGGATTCACAGCTGAGTTCTACAAAACCCACAAAGAAGAATTAATACCAATACACCTCAAATTATTCCATGAAATAGAAAAGGAAGGAATCCTTTCAAACTCATTCTACAAAGTTAGTATCATCCTAATACCAAAACCAGGCAGAAACACCATCAAGGAAAGAAAATTTCAGACCAATATCCCTGATCAACATGGATGTAAAAATTCTCAATAAAATTCTGGCAAATGGCATACAAAAACAAATTTTAAAATAGTGCACCATGATCAAGTGGGGTTAATTCCAGGGATGCAAAGTCATTCAACATACAGAAATCAATAAATATATTTCATCACAGCAATAATTTAAAGATAAGAATCATATGATTGTATCAATTGATGCAGAGAAAGCATTTGACAAAATACAGCACCCTTTCATGTTCAAAACACCAGAAAAACTGGGGATAGCAGGAACATACTTCAACATTGTAAAAGCTATCTAGGCTAAACCCAAGGCCAACATCATTCTAAATGGAAAAAAATTGGGAGCATTCCCTCTAAAAACTGGAACAAGACAGGGATGCCTTCTTTCACCACTTGTATTCAACACAGTCCTTGAAATTCTAGCCAGAGCAATTAGACAGAAAGAAATTAAAGGGATACAAATAGGAATAGAAGAACTCAAATTATTATTAATTGCTGATGACATGATTCTATACTTAGAGGATCCAAAAACTCCACCAGAAAACTTCTAGAATTAATTAATTAATTTAGCAATGTAGCAGGATATAAAAGCAATACCCATAAATCAAATAAATTTCTATACATCAGTAATGAATCCTCTGAAAGAGAAATTAGGAAAACTACCCCATTAATAATAGCCTCAAAAAAATAAATAAATAAATACTTGGGAATCAACAAAATAGGTGAAAGACTCTATAATGAAAACTACAGAACACTAAAAAAAAGAAATTGAAGAAGACTTTAGAAGATAGAAAGATCTCCCATGCTCTTGGATAGGCAAAATTAATATTATCAAAATGGCCATACTACCCAAAGCACTATGCAGATTCAATGTGATTCCAATTAAAATCCCAACATCAATCCTTATATAAATAGAAAAAGCAATCATGAAATTCATTTGTAAAAATAAGAGACCCAGAATAGATAAAGTAATCCTTAGCAAGAAGAGTGAAACAGGAGGCATCATAATACCAGACCTTAAACTATACTACAAAGCTATAGTATCAAAATGGCATGATATTGGCACCAAAATAGACATGTAGACCAATGGTACAGAATAGAAGAGACAGACACAAACCCACATAAATACAGTTATCTCTTACTAGACAAATGTGCCATAAATATACAGTGGAGGAAAGATAGCCTCTTCAACAAATGGTGCTGGGAAAACTGGAAATCCATATGCAGCAAAATGAAAATAAACCCCTATCTCTCATCATGCACAGAACTCAAAGTGGATCAAGGACCTAAGAATTAGTCCAGAGATCCTGCACCTAATAGAGGAAAAAGTAGGCCCAAAGCTTCATCATGTCGATATAGGCCCTGACTTTCTTAACAAGACTCATAGAACACAAGAAATAAAATCAAGAATTAATAAATGGGATGGACTCAAACTAAAAAGCTTCTTATCAGCAAAAGAAATAATCAACGGGGTGAAGAGAGAGCCTACATTTTGGGACCAAATTTTTGCCACACACACATCAGATAGAACACGAATCTCTAGGATATATAGAAAACTCAAAAAAACTTAATACCAAAAAAATAACCCAATCAATAAATGGACTAAGGAGATGAACAGACACTTCTCAGAAGATACACAATCAACAAATATATGAAAAAATGTCAACATCAAAACTATTATAAGATTTCATCACATGCCAGTCAGAATGGCAGTTATCAAGAATACAGACAACAATAAGTGTTGGCAAGGATGTGGGGGAAAAGACACACTCATACATTGCTGGTGGGACTGCAAATTGGTGCAACCAATCTGGAAAGCAGTATGGAGATTCCTTAGAAAACTTGGACTGGAACCACCACTTGACCCAGCTATCCTACTCCTCGGTCTATACCCAAAGGACTTAAAATCTGCATACTACAGTAACACAGCCACATCAATGTTCATAGCAGCTCAATTCACAATAGCTAAACTGTGGAAACAACCTAGATAAACTTCAATAGATGAATAGATAAAGAAACTGTGGTATATGTACACAATGGAATATTACTCAGCATTAAAAGAGAATCAAATTATGACATTTGCAGGTAAATGAATGGAGTTGGACAATATCATGCTAAGTGAAGTAATCCAATCCCAAAAAATCAAAGGCTGAATGTTCTCTCTGATAAGTGGATGCTGATCCATAATGGGGAATGAGGAGACATGGGAAAAATGGAGGAACTTTGATTGGGCAAAGGAGAGAGAGGGTAGGGAGGGTGCATGGGGGCAGGAAAGATAGAGAAATGAGATGAACATCATTACCCTAGGTATATGTATGACTGTACAGATGGTGTGATGCTACATGATGTACATCAGAGAAATTCAAAGTTGTGCTGCAACTGTGTACAATGAATCAAAATTCCTTCTGCTGTCATATATACCTAATTAAAATTAATTAATTATTAATAATTTAAAAAAAACAGATGGAATAGTGAATACTTTCAACTTCCTCAGTTTCCTCAGCCTTACAGTCTCCCTCTAGAGGGCTCCCCCATCAATGAAGCCTCACAAAGCAGCCAGCAAAGCAGAAATGGGGAGTGCGGGGTTCTGGCTACAGTAAAGCCAAGGTAGAAGGGCTGTCCCAGCGCTGAGAACAGCATTTCACTGAAAATAAGGACCAATAAAAGATAACTGAAGTTCTGGTTTCTGGTCATGCAAGTAAGGAGCTCAGAAGTCACCACTGTGCTAACAAGTGAAAAAGGTGAACATACCAAAAATGAAAATCAATAACTGTTCTTGGATCCATTGGAGAAATGAGATCTCAGGGCAAACCATTGCCCCTACACTTGTAGAGGCAGACAGGCAGATCCAGAAAATCACAACTGACTGGAGAAGAAACCAGTAAACTGAAACCTCTATAGGAAGCAGAGCCAGAGTAGGAAGTCTGAGCTGGAACGAATGAATTGGCAGAGGCTCAGTGTGGACAGTCTGAGAGTTAAAATCCACTGGGGAGCTAGCCACAGGGGATCCCACAGATCCTCGAAGAATGTGTCTTCATGGGCCTTCCTGAAGCCCCAGGGATTGAGCTATGCTCATCTGTTCCTTTGTGATAGTACCCCTTTCCCCTGTTTGGGATAGAATATTCCATGGAAACACCCTTTGTCTGTCCCCTTCTCTTACTCTGCCTTTGGGTGTGGCCTTTCTAGATATCAATAAGTCAACCTGCTGACAGCAGACATTAGGAAGCTAGACTCAACCCCCTGAAACCTGACCCCTTGACTCATTTGAATGGCTTTACCTCAATAAAAGGGTTCAGCACCTGCTTGCTCTCTCTGTCTCCCTCTTTCTGCAGATCCTTAAGGTCAGAGGAGCCATCACAGGATCCCCAAAGAAAAAGGTACCTTTGTCTCTTGTGTGGTTATTTCGTGCAGCCCAGGGAATGACCCCTAAGTGTTTTTGTCGCCAGGAATGCAACATGCCAGAATACTGAAATATACCAGAATATTCTGTTTTTAACAAGGTCTGCCCTCAGAAATCATTTCTGCAGAGCTGTGAGTTTATTAGGGTCTTACCTTCCTGGGGGGAGAGCAGTGACCAAGAACTGCTCCACTCAGCCTTTCAATCCCACCAAAACTGAGAAGCACTGATCAGATCCACAGTCCAGGGCTCAGGCTCACCAAAGGACTGAAGAGTAATTGTGGGAATACAGATGGTTCCCTCACCCAACTTAACAGTCATGGTCTATTTACTGCAAGTTTTTTATCCAGGACATTACATCCACCACTCAACTAAAAATTGCAAAGCATGCTAAGTGGTGAAAAACAAACAAACAACAACAACAAAAAAACACAGTTTGAAGATACTGAACAAGCAACAGAAACAGGGTCATATATGACAGGAATGTCAGAATTAACTGACCAGGAATTTAAAAGAAAACTATGATTAACATTATAAGGGTTCCACAGGAAAAGCAAATAACATGTAAAAAGAGATAGGTCATGTAATATATCTAACAGAAAATAGTTTGTTTAAAATAATAAAAGCAATAATGTATTTAATTACACTTTTGTGGATATACACATGCTTATGTATATATAGGTGAAATTAATGACAGCAGCAATTCAAGGGAAGAAAGGGAAGAGTTAAGAATATGTTGTTCCTATAAAGTACTTGGACCACCCATGCTACTTGAAAAGTGAACCTGGATTAATTGTACAGATATATTCAAATCTCTAGGGCAACAACTTTAAAAGTGGTAGGTGGTGATCTTAATTGATATGCTAAGAAAGTAAAGAAAATGGAATCACATAAAATGATCAATTAAAATCACAAGGTAACAAAGAACAAAAAATAAAAACAATAACAAATATGGTAAATATTAATGCAGCTATATCAATAATCATCTTAAATGTCAATAGTCTAAATGTACCAATTAAAAATTGAAATTGGTAAAGTGGGTCAAAAAATAAAATGCAACAACTGCATATGAGTACAGACACTATGGAAATCAGTATGGAGATTCATCAAAAGACTACAAATGGAGCCACCACGTGACCCAGCTGTTCACTTCTTGGTATTTATCCAAAAGAACTGAAATCAGCATACTATAGCAATATATACATTCAATGTTTATAGAAGTACAATTTATAACAGCCAAATTATGGAACCAGCCTAGGTGCCCATCAATAGACAAGTGGATAAAGAAAATGTGAGATAGATACGTGCATACTCCCCCTCCCTCTCTCTCTCTCTCTCTCTCTCTCTCTCACACACACACACACACACACAAAAATGGAGTTCTACTCAGCCATAAAAAAGAATGCATTATTTCATTTGCTCAAAAATGGATGGAACTAAAGAATATCATGCTAGGTGAAGTAAGCCAGACTCAGAAAGTCCAGTGTCAAAGGTTTTCTCTCACCTGCTATATGCACATACGAATATATCACAATGAATTCCACATTTATGTATAATTATAATGCATCAGTGAAATATATATGGAAGATTAAAAGAGTAGAGCAAGTGGACCAGGAGGAGAGAAGAAGAGAGGGAAAAGGGAAATACTGGTAAGTTAATTGAAGGAAATTATTTTATGTTTCATACATGAATATGTCACAATGAATCCCACTATTTTATATAATTATAATGTACTAATTAAAACATTTGTAAAAGGAGAAAAGATCCAACAGCCAGTTCTGAGCAGCTACAATTGCCAAGGCTCTCAGCAGCAGGCAGGCAGCTGGCCCACCTACACTTGGCCACAGGAATCAGCCAGGCAGTCCACTCTAACCTCTTATTCAATGTTGATTGGGATATAAAATGGTACAGTCACTTTGGAAGACAATTTGGCAGTTTCTTAGCAAACTAAACATACTCTTAAAATAAAATTCAGCAATCAAATTCCTAGGTATTTACCCAAATGGATGAAAAAGTTTATGTTCATACAAAACCTGCACAAAGATGTTTATAGCAGCTTTATCCATGATCTCCAAACCTGGGAAGCAACCAAAGTCAATCTTCTTCTAGTAAATAAATGGATAAAATGACTGTGATTACCTATAGACAATGGAATATTATTCAGTGCTGAAAAGAAAGAAACTGGCAAACCATGAGAAGACATGGAATAAACATAAACATGTATTGCTAAGTGAAAGAAGCCAATCTGAAAAGACTACATACTTTTTGCACTTGTCTTATATTCTAGAAAAATCAAACCTAAGAATCAGAGATTGTCAGGAGTTGGTGGGGAGGAAAGAATAAATAGGCAGAGTACAGAGTATTTTTAAGGCAGTGAAACTACCAGTATGATACACAATACTAGACACATGTCAATATGCATTTGTCCAAATCCATAGAATGTCCAATACCAATACCCTAATGTAAACCAAAGAACTTAGGTGATAATGATGTGTCGGTTATTTTACAACAAAATCTGCCGCAGTCTGGCTGGCACAAATGCCGCAGTCTGGCTGGGCACACAATCACGAGCCACCACACAGCTTGTAGATTCAAACAGCAACTCTTTATTCCCGAACTCACACCAGCCGTCTACAATCACATTCTGGGGAAATCCACGTTCTCTGCCCAAATCCACATCCACTGGGCTTCTGTCTCCCAAAAATATACTGTCTGAATCCCGTGAGAACTCAAGGGGAACTCAGGCAGCAGGATACGCCCTATTCCCAGCAGGAATAATCTTAAACCTTAAACCTGGAACCTAAACTGGGAACGCCCTAAACCCGATTATCTTAAACCAGGAACACCCTAATCCGCCCTGGTCCTTGAGCAAGGTCACCTACATTCAATGTCACTGCAAAATGTCAGCAACATGGGGTACGCTGGCAAGGAAATTGTCATACCTACTTGGCTAATGGCTCCCAGCAAAAATCTCCACTGTGTACAAGGATGTCAGTAGTGGGGGATAGAGTGGGAATGATGTATTAGAGTTCTCAAGATTTTCCAATTTGCTGTGATCCTAAAACTGCTCTAAAAATAGTTTATTTTTTTAAAGTCCCTCTTACTTATTCCAAAAGGCAATAATCAATAAAATACAAAAGATATATCATACAGTACCTAGAATGTGCTGTTAAGGAGATTACAAAGAGGTTATATAACAGAATATATTATGGAGGCTGTCAGTTGCAGTGTACCTTAGATGTGATATGAGGAAGAAGTGACATCTGATTTGAGATCAGAAAGATCAGAGGAGCCTATCATGTAAGAAAGAGCAGCAACCTAGAGGTGGGCTTAAACCTGGCAAGTGTGAGGATAAGCAAGACCAGCAAAGTCAGAGCAAAATGAGCCAGGAGAGGTCATGTCATGGGATGAAGCAGAGGCAAAACTCAAAGTATCGTAAGGGATTGTTGATGAAGGTGAGGCATTTGGATTTTGTTCAAAATGCTATTGGAAGCCATTTGAGAGATTTGACAATAGTCCAAAGCAATCTGATTTACAGTTTTTGCCTCATTTTTAGTGCTTTTGTTAGTGAATTATAATTACACATAATAAGGAAATCTCAAAGTTTTGTGGATTATCGTGGGATGTGACTGGAAGCAGGCTGCTCAAGGGAATGCTATTGAGAGGGGTAGAAGGGGGATGTTGGTGGGCTGGGGTAAGGAGATGATCTTGAAGATGGAGAGGAATAAACATATGGGGAGATATTTTGGAGGGAAAACTTGACTGTACTTAGATGGGAGGTGGGATGTGAGGAACAGAGATGAATTAAGATTGACTCTTATTAAGAAATAAGGTGGATGATTATGCTGTTTCCTGAGATTAAAACAAACAAACAAAAAAGTTGGGGAAAGGAAGAGGGGATTTCTGAAGGAAGTAGGAGTCAGGTTCTATTTTGGACAATTAAGTTTGGATGCAGTTAAAGTATGAGATGAAGATCTCAAGTAGGGAGTGTGTTACATGAGTTCAGAACTTAGGAGAGAATTACAATTGGAGATCTAATTATGGAAGTGATTAACAAATACTGTAGATGAGATCACCAGAAAAAAAGTAAATGGAAAAGAGAAGGCCCACAGCAAAATCCTGATGCTCTCCAACATTTAAAATAATTAACAGAGAAAGTTTCCCCAAAGACAATTACTTTATTTGGAAATGAGTGTTGTAATGGAAATGCATGTGGGCGTGTCTAAGGAGGTAAAGGAAGACAAGGGTTTGTAAAGGTAAAATGAAAAGGGATTTATATATGTTGTTTTGAAACAATTATCCTTGTATATAAAAATCAATAATAAGAGTAACATCAGTCCATGACTAAAAAGGAAGTTCCTGAGCAGATGTCTTTGCAGAAGTGTGTGTGTGTGTGTGTGTGTGTGTGTGTGTGTGGTGTATAATATTGTCCTGGATTTTGTGCCAGGTCATGGTCCTGACAGATTCATTTGTGATGTTTCTTTTTGTCAGGTATGAGATCCTCTCCTTCATAACCTCCCATCTTTTATTTATTTATTTATGTACTTTTTTGAGGGCTTGGCACAAGTGACTCCATTTTAATTCTAACAACTTTGACAGGAACTCATGTGTGAAACAATGCAAGAATGTTCAGAGGTGAAATGATTAGGTAATGAGAGCTGTCACCTAACCTGTGCATTAATCCACTTGGATGAATTAACTGGGGGGTAACTGGGGCAAGTAGGATATGTCTTGAGGAAGTAAATCACTAGGGATGTTCCTTTGGGGTTTATATCTTGACCCTGGTGAGTGGAGTGCACTCACAGGCTTCCTCCTCCTCCTCCTCCTCCTCCTCATCCTCCTCCTCCTCCTCCTCCTCCTCTTCCTCCTCCCTCCCCCTACCTCCTCCTTCTTCTTTTCTCCTTCTCCCTCTCTCTCCCTCCCTCTCCTCTCCCCTCCCCACTTCCTGACTGCCATGTCCTGAACTGCTTTCTTCTTTCCTCTGCTACCCACTTCCCTCGTGATGTTCTGCCTCAACATCAGACCAGAGCTATGGAGTTGGCCAACCATGGACTGATCCTCTGAAACTGTCAGCCAAAACAAACGTTTCCTCCTCTAAGTTGTTCTTGTCAGGTGTTTTAGTCACAAAGTTGACTAAAACAAGACTGTACAAGGATAGAGCAAAAGAAACTGACAGATGGAGTAAATGGCGTGTCAGGAGGGTCTGAAGAAAGAAAGTGTAATTAGAAGGCAAATAAGACCACTGCCATCACGAGGCTAAGAAAGGCGACTGTTGGTTTGGCAATGTGGAAGTCATTCACAAGCCTGACAACAGTAATTTCCACCCAGTGGTAATGATGGAAGCAAACTGGGATGATTTGTGTGATAAAAAGAGCTTCTGCCTAGATGGCAAAGTAAGAAGTCTGAAGTTCTCCCACATAAATCTCTATATACTGGAAAAAAATATTTTCGAACTTGAATCCATGGAAGAATTAGTAAAAGAGAAAGAGAAATCCCCAGGGAGCGAAAAGTGAAGAGGGAGTTGAGAGCCAGGGTATGCTAGGCATCCAAACCAAATTAATAGCAACCTCATAAGAAAAGTGAAGCTCTTTGGGTGGTTTGTACTCCAGATGTAGTATGCTCCAGTATGCTGTTGGTATAGGAAATATCCATCTGAGAAATTATCACATAAAGTGTAATGATTCCAGTGATAATCCTGGGGCATCTATCAAATGCAAATACAAATCTGCCCTGCAGGAACATTTTAATAAATCAAGTCACTTGGAAGTCACATAGATGGTAGGTATGCTCAACGTACCTAATTAAAAAAAAAAAAAAAAAAAGAAAACAATGAAGAAAAAATATCTACCACCCAAGATAGAAATGTAACCTAATAAAAAATATAAATAAGTTTAAATTTATTAGAGATTATAATAAAGCAATAAATTCTATGTATTTGTTATTACTAATATTAATATCAACATTGTGAATTTTTTTGATACCAAGGATTGACCCTGGGGTATTTAACCACTGAACCATTTCCCCAGCCATTTTTTATTTTTTATTTTGAGACAAGGTGTCACTAAGTTGCTTAGGACCTTGCTAAATTGCTGAGGCTGGCTTTGAACTTGTGAACCTCCTGCCTCAGCCTACTGAGCTGCTGGTATAACAGGTGTGCACCTCATGCCTGGCACATTGTGACTATTAATAGTCTTTTGTCAGGTAATTTCTTTTTCTTCTTCTAAAGATGTCTAAACATTACTGAGTTGTTCTACATTGGTGCACCTAGGCAATACAAGCCTCCAGAAAAAGCTTCTCTAAGCACCTTGCTCAGTATTTATGAGTTAGTCTGGGAAGGAGCTGGAACACTTAATTTAACTAAGTAACAAGAAATATATTTCTGCATTTAACACTGCCATCATTAATCACCTTTGTTAGTATTAGCAGGGCAAGTCTTCAGTAGTGTGAGTTCCTGCCCCTTGTCATCCTTACTCAGAAAGAAGCTGCATTTGAGTGTTTTCCATGTTGCAACAACCTAAATATCTACCTGTTCCCTTACTCTTTCAGTCTTGCAGAATTTTGAAAGTTTAAGATATGTTAGGGTCTAGGGTTGTGGCTCAGGGGCTGGGGTTGTGGCTCAGTGGTAGAGCGCTTGCCTAGCTTGTGCAAAGCCCTGGGTTCAATCCTCAGCACCACATAAATAAATAAATAAATAAAAGCATTTTTAAAAAAGATATGTTAACATTAATAAGTAAATGGATAAATTTAGAATGTATAGCTTCTGACCCAAAAAAGGAGAAAAAGGAAACCACAGAAAAAAATCTTAAGAAAATAATAGGAAAGAGATGGCAAATGCAAATTTCAAAATCACCTTTAAAAACTCACTTTTTTTTGCCAGGCACAGTGGCACGCACCTCTAATCCAGTGACTCAGGAGGCTGATGCAAGAGAATTGCAAGTTCAAACCAGCGTCAGCAACTTAGCAAGGCCTTGAGCAACTCAAAAAGGTAGGAGGTACTGGGGATGTGGCTTGGTAGTTAAGCACCCCTGGGTTCAACCCCTGGTATGTAAGTATGTATGTATGTATGTATGTATAAATAAATAAATAGTTCCACTTTTCATAGACAAGGGAAAAAATTGACAAAATCCAGCTACCATAGTTCCCCCCATCTTATCCACAGCTACACTTTCCACAATTCTGTGACCCATGATCAATTGCTTTTTTCACTCATAATAATCATTTTGAAATTCTTCCTTGTTGTTTCATGTATCAATCATTTGTTCCTTGTCATAGTCAAGTAGTATTACATTATGTGGCCATACTGCAACAACACAAAAGTTGTGTTTTAAATTAACTTTCAAAAAGCTGAGAAAAGGTTCGGTGTTAGGTTTGAGGAAAATGCAATGTAAAACTACCTACTCTTTGTTCCTCACTTAATGAGATAGATGATAGAACTAAACTTATTAACTGATAGGTAATCCATGGATGGTAGTTTCAAAGAGGGGTGTGTGTGTGTGTGTGTGTGTGTGTGTGTGTTCAAGGTTTTTTGAAGTGAACATGTCTTACTTTTATAATGATAATGAAAGTGATATATAGAATTGTTGTTCATTTCCCTTTTGTTTAAAACAACTTTTATATTTCACCACACAACAATATATTCTTCAAAAGTTACCCAAAAAATAAGATAATGAGCAATTTATTTACAGAAATAAAGTATTGGCTATACTTAGGTAACTAGCTCACAGAGCTTTTCCCTGTGGCAAAACAGAAATGTCACACACGGAGGTATCATCAGGTTTATGCTAAGGCTGGCATTTTACACACTTGTGCTCATTATTAATTCTTATTAATTCTGTGATTGTTAATAGCACTGATATTTATATGATGACTTACTTAGCCTTTACAGATTTCAAAGATTTCGAAACGCAGTGGAAAATGTGTTTGGAATGTAAGGAGATGTATCTCCTAGTAATTTTCCCTAGCAGGAAGTATATCTAGATATTCAGCACGAACTCAAATTAGCTTATGCTCCCCAGACTCTCTGGCAGGGAGCCATATAAATTAGGGCCATTCTGATAAGGGGGGTTCTGAACTGGAAATACGTGATGAGGTCCTATAGGCCTCTCCCTGCTCAGTTTGGGGATTGAAACAGGTCCTGAAGGGCCATAGGCTGCCTCCTAGATGGTGTTATTAGGAGGGGATACTGAGCTAATATTTAACTTAGGGCAAAGTTGGGAAGAATGTTTTGGTTTCCTCATCTAAAAATGAGAAAAGCAATGTAGTCTAAAAAAAATATCATATTGAGGAGACTATAGATAAATCAAGAAAAACAATTATTTAATTAGTAAAATATAAAAAAAAAAATTGGCAGTACTGAGGATTGAACCCAGGGCTGCTCTACTACTGAGTTACAACCAGGGCCTTTTTAATTTTTTAATTTTGAGAGACGGTCTATCTAAGTTACGCATGCTGGCCTCAAACTTACAATCCTCCTGCCTCAACCTCCCCAGTTGAGCTACTGGATGGAATTATAGGTATGAATCACCATGGCTATGTTTTAAAGGTAAAAAAAATATTAAGTGACAAATTTGCTTTCATAAAAATATGTATGAATGTCAAAAATACATATGAAATGAAAAAACCTATGGAGAATTTTCTAGATGTTCCCTTTTATATCTATTATCTCAAAATAAGCAAATAAGAACTTTTAACAGTGAGGTTTATTTTATAGCAAAAGCTGTTCTGGACTCAAATCTGAGTATAATAAACTGTAAAATTTGAAGAGATAAAAAAAACAAGATTTCTCTACTTTAAGTGTTGAGAAAGCATATTGCTTTTGCCAACAAATAGTTTAGGGCATTTTGCACAGTTACTTTATCCTTGGACACAGAATTTTTTTATTTATCTGTGTCAGTCTTGTTTCTGTGCAGTTTCAAAGTATTGCATGAGCATTATTAATACCATTATACAAGTGTGGAAAAGGGAAAACTATCATAATTTCAATATTTTTCTATACTATGAAACAGTGTATAAAACATGATAATTATCTATTACTTAGTGGAGCCATTTAATGACAAAAAAATCTAAATGTTTAACAAAGCATTCTGTTGGAAAGTCCTGTACACTGGTGTGGGAATTTTATTGTTTTGGTTTGGTTTAAAGTGTTAGGGATCAAATTCAGGGCCTCAAACATGCTAGGCAAGCACTCAACTATTGAGCTACAACCCCAGCCCCTGTTGATGGAAATGTAAATCATATAGTAATAATGGAAATAATACGGAGATTCCTCAAAAAATTAAAAATAGAACTACCTTATAATCTCTGGAACACTCTGAAGGCAGTAGTAGAAGGAAAGTTCATTGCATGGAGTTCATCCTTAAAAGAATAAGAAATCAACAAATAAATGACCTAACTTTACATCTCAAAGCCCTAAAAAAAAAAGAAGAACAAATCAGCACCAAAAGTAGTAGAAGACAGGAAATAATTAAAATCAGAGCTGACATCAATGAAATTAAAACAAAAGAAACAATTGAAAAAATTGACAAAACAAAAAGGTGGTTCTTTAAAAAATAAATACAGTTAATAAACTCTTAGCCACCCTAACAAGAGAAGGAGAGACAAAACTCAAATTACTAAAACTCATGATGAAAAAGTAAATATCACAACAGACACTATTGAAATACAGAAGATAATTAGAAATTATTTTGGAAGTTTATACTCCAATAAAATAGAAAATCTTGAAGACATCAACAAATTTCTAGAGTCATATAATCTACCCAAACTAAATCAGGAGTATAAACACAATTTAAGTAGAGTAATTTCAAGCAATGAAAAAGAAGATACCATCAAAAGCCTACCACCAAGAAAAGCCCAGGATTCACAATGAGTTCTACAAGACCTTCAAAGAAATAATACCAATACTCCTCAAATTATTCCATGAAATATAAAAGAGGGAACCCTTCCAAACTCATTCTGTGAGGCCAATATCACCCTGATACCAAAATCAGACAAAGATACATCAAAAAAAAAAAAAAAAAAACCTTCAGGCCAATATCGCTAATGAACATAGATGCAAAAATTCTCAATAAAATTCTGTCAGACTAAATACAAAAACATATTAAAAAGATAGTGCACCACAATCAAGTGGGGTTCATCCCAGGGATGCAAGGTTGGTTTAACATATGGAAATCAATAAATGTAATTCATCACATCAATAGACTTAAAGATAAGAATCACATGATCATCTCAATAGATGCAGAAAAAGCTTTTGACAAAATACAGCACCGCTTCATGTTCAAAATACTAAAAAAAACTAGGGATAACAGGAACATATCTCAACATTGTAAAAGCTATCTATGCTGCCCAAGGCCAACATCATTCTAAATGGAGAAAAATTGAAAGGATTCCCCCTAAAAACTGGAACAAGACAGGGATGCCCTCTTTCACCACTTCTATTCAACGTAGTCCTGGAAACTCTAACCAGAGTAATTGGACAGATGAAAGAAATTAAAAGGATACAAATAGGAAAAGAAGAACTCAAACTATCATTATTTGCTGACCAGTAATTTTTTGGTAATTTGTTATACCTATAATGGGAAACTACTATACAAAAAGGGAGTTTTGTAAAATTTTCAGGGACTCAGTGTGTCTCCTTCCTTGGCCTACAGGGGCCATGTAGGGAAACTCAGCAAGCAGTGTACACTACCAGTTGACCATTGTTTTCATATCACAAAGATTCAATAAGTCCAATGAATATCAAGCAGAAAAAATAATAAAATATGTTTATGGAAAATTCAAACTAGTGAAAACCAAAGACAACAGAAGATTATAAAGGTAGCCAGAGAAGAAGACCTCTTACCTTCAGAGGAGGAGGGTTTAGGTGGGCAGTGTACTTCTCCATGAAAACGTATGGAAGCCAGCAGATGTGAATATTTTTTTAAAAAAAAAAACTGAAAGAAAATCACTGCCAGCCTAGACTTTAATATCCAGAAAAAAATACCCTTCAGGAACAATAGTAAAAGAAACCTGAGAAAAACTGCCCTCAACAGACTCACACTTCTGAAAATATTAAGAGAATTAGTAATTAAATAGGAGAAAATAATTCCAGAAGGAAAGCCAGACAGTAAGGAATGAAGAACAACAAAAATGGCAAGTGTGTGCTTAAATCTTGATAAATAAATCTTATCTACATAAAACAATAGTAATGTCTTGAAGAGTTAGCACATATGTGTATGAAATAAAAAATTAAAATGGCATAAAAATTTAAAGAAGGGTCAAAATGGAATGTTATAAGAACCTGGCATTATTCAGGAAAAAGTAAACAACATTAGATTTTGATATGCCAAGGATGAATGCTGTACTGTGTGCACACCTGTAATCCCAGAGGCTTGGGAGGCTGATGCAGGAGAATTGTGAGTTCAAAACCAGCCTCAGTGACTCAGGTCCTAAGCAACTCAGTGAGACCCTGTCTCTAAATAATATACAAAAAAGTTTGGGGATGTGGCTTAGTGATTGAGTTCCCCTGAGTTCAATCCCAAGTACCCCCACACCAGAAAAGCTGTAATGTCTTGGATAAATATTAAAACAATATTGAAGGAGTACCTGGAAAATAATAACAATAAATTCTCAGGGTCCTCAGAGAAGGAATTGATTTAATCATGTTTGATTTTGTACCCTTCACACCAAGCGAAGCCAGTTTGTTAACCGAATAAGTTTCTTCTCTTTAATTTCTAGGGTGTGCAGCAACTATGAAATTAAGACACAAGTAAATTTCTTAGTCCATTAGTGTTTTCTTAACATTCACTCTCTTAACCCTAACCATCCTCTCTGCTCTTTGAAATTGGCAATGTGTTTACTGCAAATTCACACTCTATCAACAGAGGGCAGTAGCTGACCATCATCTTCTTTATTTAGTCTTTCAGATACTTTGAAGGCTTAACAGAGAATAGACACATGTACCTTGATATTTTTTGTTGTTTCCTACCACCAAGAATGGAGGAAAATGGTGCAAAAGCTAGGATTTTCCATTTTAAAAATGATTTAAACTGAAATGTGAAAGCAAGCTCTTCAAAAACTGGCAAAAGAAATGAGCCAAATTATGGACGAATTAGCAAAATTTTCCCCCATTCTCATATGTCAAAGTTATCAATCATTTTCTTGGAATAAAATAAGAAAATCAGTATCAGAAACCTCATAAAATTACATTTTCTGTACATGAAAAAAATTAATAGATCAAACCTGCAGATTTCCCCCTCTCTACTCTGGAAAAAAAATAAATTAAAAAAAAAAAAACATATATATATATATATATATATATATATATACGCTCGCGCGCACACACACACACACACATATATATAAAATAAATAACACATTCAAAACTTATACAGCAAAATAACATATGAAAGATGGTGTTAGATATCTAATTTTTATGTGCAAATCCTGAAATTCATACTTTAGTTGTCTCCTGATTTCCAACACCTTCATCCCCAGGTTATTTTACCTGAGTGCTCCCAAATTATAAGGCTGCAACAGGGATGCCCCTTACTATCACCAGGGAAAATAGGCCCAGAAAATAAGTGAGGAATTCTAGACTATATGATGATTGGTGTTCTCTCCTAGTACATTTAAGTCATCTTTTCTACAAATTTCTAACTTCCAGCTGTTTTGTTGCTGAAAAGTCAAAAGTATAGGGTGAGAGGAGCCTATAAGTTAAAAAGTATAGGGTGAGGGTGAGATCAGCCTCCATTCAGACCCCAGGATTATCAGTCAGGAATTTTTGACCTGAAGCAGATGATGTAACTACTGCGAACCTCAATTTTATTACCTATGTATGAACAGTAATATTCCCAGCCTCAAATGGTTGTTGTGAAGATTTAGTGGGACATTTAATAAGGTTTGGGTTTTATTATTGGCTATTTGGAGAGAAATGGTGCTTAACTGGAAGCAGCTGGCCAGAAGACTCTGGGAAACTGCCCAGGGATATTTTAATGCTTAAACATTAAGAAAGAGAAGGGAAATTAAGTATGTGGAAATGTGGCAGAGTTGGGGCCAAGAGGAGACTGAGACTTGCCTTTTCTTATATAAATATAGCTTTCTGGTTTTTAGAGGAACAGAAAGTATTCATTTCAAACTTTCTCTGGTATGAAAAAGATATACATTATTGAAAATGTCAGAGATCCTAGAGTCCCTTCAAGCAAGAAGTTCAGGATGACATTATACTTCTCCATTCCTTGTCAAACAAATGTCATCCCTCTGTGAACCCTGAACCACATGGAGGAACCCTGAACCACATGCAGGCCAACAGAGAGCCAAAGAATACACAAAACAAAGAAGCCCACAGTGAGTCAGAATTGATGAAACTGCATTGAGCACCTACTATGTGCCAGGCTCTGTGTTGGGGGTGATGAACAAACTGACATGGTCCTCTGACCTTCATGGAATTTATATTTATAGGTATCAGGTCCCTGGTGACAATCTACAGATATGCTAAAGCAGAATCTCCTGAAGTAAAATTTTAACTTTCTCAGAATCTGAGCATAGATCCTGCCCCTACTCTAACAAATCAGACATCCTAGGATATAGGGAATACAGGCAGCTCTATTTTTAATAAGTGTCCTCTAATGATTCTGGGAAACATCTAAAATCTGAGAAGTACCACCAGTATTTCTCATAGGGTGTGTCTCTGATTGATTCCATCAAACTCAGCCTAAAGAGTAAAGTATGTATGTTTTCAGTGCACTCCAAAGTTTGAGTCATTATGCTAGATTTGTCTTTCTCTTATACCACTTCTTTTCTATTAAGTCCATGTGTATGAAAGTGTACCATCAATTGCAAATCATGATATAAAGTCAGTTGGGATATAGTTCTTCAGACCTTTTAATCAACTAAGTCCAGTTTATACAAGTACAGTCATGTACCACATAATGTCTCAGTCAATATCAGGCTGATGGTCACAAAAGATTGCGTCACCTAGTGACATTGTAGACATCTTAGTTCATATAAATACACTCTATGATGTTTGCACAACAAAAATGCCTAAGGATGCATTTTGAGAATGTATTCCCAATGTTTAACCACACTGGACTACAACTAAAATCAGTGTGATACAATGAGGCACTCCTCAGCTTAACAATCTCCAATGGAATCTTTGTTTTTGTAGTTATCACGTTTGAATGGCTTCCTCTCAGAAGGTCCATAAAGTATAAGCACTCTGTTGGGCCACTAGCAGAACCTTTGGTACTATGTCAGAAATACTTAGACCCTGTGTGAGCACAGTGATGTGTTTCTCAACCCATGTATTTAGCTTTCTGAACAAACTATGGGATCCAATTCGAGATGTAGGATTCAGAATGAGGAAGAAATTTGATGGATAGGAGAGGATGGACAGATGGTTAGAAGATAATAACTTTCCATTTTAGATATGATGAATGACAGATGCCTTTGGAATGTCCAAGTGGTGATACTACAAATGGCTAGAAATAGAGTGTGAGGATCAGAAGAAGTAAGACCAATGAAGGACAGCAGGCTTCAGCTGGAAGTGATAAGGAGTTTGCATGGTGAGAAAATAGACAAAGGAAAACTCATCAGTGTGCAGAGTGGCAGGAAAAGCAAGAGAAGAGAGATAATACTGAAAGAGCCTCAAGAAAAAGGGATTAAAAAGGGAAGAGGTGAATTATAAAAGTGGAGGGCTGAAAATTCAAAAGGAGTTTAAAATTTCAAGGATTAATCACTGCTGCCAAATACTACAGAGCAGAAGGAAGAACAAGAACAGAAGGGAGGCCACTGGATTCTCAACCAGCATGTCATTGGTAACATGTCAAAGAGTGGAGAGAGGTGAAAAACATTCCCTTCATGGTTTTGGCTAAGGTGCTTACTAATCTCCGTTCCTTTTATGGCCCTGTTTTAATTACTTTGAGTCAAGATTATCAGTTATATGTATGTTGGTGTTGAACATTAAAACATTCTGCTTTCTGAAGGGCTGCCTCAGTACAAATCAAAATTTAGCTGGACATGTTCTGGCCCTACTCCACAGCCTACTGTCTGCTCTCACCTTCCCTATACTCTCCTTAACTTTTGAGGAGACACTAGCATTATTATTTTTCAGGTTTTGTGGTAAAACTCTAGCATATGGTGAACATTTAAGGAAAATTTGTTCAATGAATATGAAAGGATGGGATTTGGGAAATGGGTGGAAGAAACTGTCTTCTCCTATTGGAAATACAGTAACACCATCCCCACCCTTTCAAAATTGAATAGCACCAGGTAGGTGTGCCCTACAGTGTAGCTTGTTTGGGGAGATGCTGCTGTGGAAGTCAGAGGACTGAATCCAGCTGTGCCACATTTCACAGCTCTGAAGTCTTCACTTCCTAGGTGGTTGGAAGCATGAAATGAATTGAATAGACATTAGTAAAGATCCAGCCACAGGGCTTTGGGCCTAGTGGAGGCAGTAAATGATTGCTGATAGTGGTTGGCATTATTAATAGTATTAGCTATTAGTTGTTCATTCAGATAGAAAACTACAATGACTTTCCCAAATAATTTGGGCAAGAAAACATCACCACCTTTCACCTACAAAGATATAATCGCTTTTCTGACTCACAGTTACCTACAGGGCACAACTCCAACCAGCACCTAAAGCATGTCTGGAGAAGGCCCAAGCCATTTCCTACAGATCTGAGAACATCATGAATTATGGTGTGAAGTGTGGTCACAAGTTGAAAAGAATACATTCATACTAGAAATCTTGCATTCCTAAACCAGAGTCCCACTTGGCATACTTTGAACAAAGAATCAAGGCGTGGGTAGGGATGGGAGGTGAAGGATGAAATGGGGAGAAGGGCAAGGAGATAAGAAGAGCAAGATGCAGGAGCAGCCAGTTAGTGAAGCCTCTACAGTTACGGCAAAATATTTTATTATCATTTTTTAAGCTGCATTTCTTTGCCAGGCATGACGCCCAAAACCTGGAATCCCAGCGGCTCCTGAGGCTGAGGCAGGAGGAACGCAAATTCAAAGCCAGCCTCAGCAATTTAGCGAGGCCCTAAGCAACCTAGTGAGACTCTATTTCAAAAATAAAAACATAAAAAGGGCCGAAGATGTGGCTCAGTGATTAAGCACCCCTGAGTTCAATCCCCAGTACAAAAACAAACAAACAAAAAAACTGCATTTCTTTCCGGCCCTAGCGCGAGCTGGGCAGTCACACCCTAGGCCCCAACAGAGAGCGACCGTCACCATAGCCCCGGGCCCAGGGCCGGCAAGAGAAAGCCCTGCGGAAAGACGCGTCTCCCCACTTTCTGCGGCGAACCTCCAGCAACCAGAGTCCCTCCCGGGGCGAAGTTCCCGGGCCGCTGGGGGCGGGGCGGGGCGGGGCGGGGCCCCGTGGAAGCCCCGCCCCGTCCGCGGCCGGGCTGGTTCTGGCCGGCGCCCGCCCCGCCCCTGCTCCTCCCGGCGGCCAGCGGCCCGGGGCGGCGGGGGAGGATCGCGGAGGCGGTGGCAGGGACCGCCTGCGAGTGCGCCCGCTGCTCTGTCCCGGCTCGCTAGTCGCCGGAGCCCCGCCGTGCTGTCGCTGGTGAGTACCAATTCGTCCCGATTGACGTCCCCCGGCGGGGACGCTGGCCACAGGGTCCTCCCGGGAATTGGTGAGGGCCTTTTCCCGGCGCGCGAGGCAGAGCGGCCCGGGGGAGTCGGGCAGAGCTCGGGGGAGGCCGAGGAGACGTGTTCCTGGGGAGTGACCTCCCCGCCATCCCTCAGTTTCTGTCGCGACGGAGACTGGAATGGCTCTCCTTGCGGTCCTTAGCTTTGGCTGCTCGTGCTGCCCGGGAGCCCTCGGCGAGGCACTGCGGGCCGCGTGGAGTCCTGACCCCAGGGTGTTTGGGCCTCACCCGGGAGTCCGTCCCGAGCCTGGACGGCGGGTCGTTGTCCCTGAGCTTGTGTGGCAGGTCTGGGAATTCCCATCAAGAGGAAATGGGGTGAGGGAGGAAGACCTCTGGAAGGGGTGGGACACAAAGCCCACCCTAATGGACCCCAAATTCTAAGGAGACCGGCTGCCTTCCCTACTTGATCAGCATACCGGAATGGCACGTCTTCCTACGTGCAGAACACACAACTCTAGTTACAGGGGACAATCTCTAGGACAGAAGTTTCCAAACTTTTTTTGGACTCGGTATCCTTTACCCTCTTAAAAATTAGTATCATAAGGAACCATTGTTTATGTGGGTTGTATAGGTTGATATTTGCCATATATAATTAAAACTCAGAACCTTTTACAGTATTTAATAACATTTTAAAATAATAGACCAGTTATATCTTAACATTTTTTTATGAAAAAAAAAAAAACTATTTTCCAGAACAGAAAGTTATCAAGAATATGGCATTGTTTTACATTTCTGCAAACCTCTTTTAATGTCTGGCTCAATAAAAGAAAACTGGATTCTTGTATCTGCTTTATTCAGTCTCTTGCACTGTCACATGTCATGTAACTTCTGGAGAGCTCCACAGTGGACTCCTGAGAATGTGAAAATGATAAAAGCAAATAACATCTTAGTGTTATTATGAAAGTGGTTTTGAACTTGCAGACCTTGCAACATTTTTAGAACCAGAGGGGAAGAAATGCTTTAAAGACTTAATTCATTGGGCCTGCTTCTTGTTTGGGGGTTCTTCTTAAATGGGAGCACAACCCACCACATGCCATGGATAGGGTTAACCTCTGATTTGTGGGATCAAGCTTGACATCACTTTGAAACCAAGTACTAGGTCCTCTCATTTTATGATGTATCTTGGAAGCCTCCTGAAAAACTCAGCAAGATTCACAGGTGCCTTTGGTTGCTTCTATGCCTGCAGACCTGACCTGTGTGTGCATCAGGATTACAGCTGTGTTGTGGCAAACAGGATCAGTGGGTGGTTCAGAGAAGTGCCAATGAGGTGATCATGCCAAGTGTGTAGAGGTTAGAGTGAGAATTACCAAGTAGTTGAGAAGTTATTTCCAAAGTAATAGAGACATGCTCTTGCCTCCTTTCCTTGTGTTCATTTCTATTTGCACTTGGGTAGTTGTTAACCTTGAGTTTGTTAGAATATGCTTACCAATCTTGGTGTTCTTTCACTTTTCACTTTTAAAGGTGAATCACTGTGTATGGTCCTTCCTTGGCCTCTACTGGAAAGCAATTGTCCAGCATTTTGGTGTGTGGTAGGTGGGATCCTTCAGTGAATTCTTTCCTTAATTTCATTCTCTGACAGCACATGTTTAAAATAGAAAATATATACTATATATAGTATACTATATACATATATGACTATATAGTGTATAATCAAAGGAAAAATTTCTCTAACTCAGGTATCTTTTTACCCAAAGAGCTTATACTGCTTGTACTGTTGTACAGGCTTTACAACAGTAAAGCTTGTATGTTGTACAAGCTTTACAACAGTAAGGCTTGTACTGCTTCAATGGATCAGTTTGGACACTGCAGCCAGTACTTTAGAAATGCACAGTCCTCAGGTGGGAGAAAAGAATGTGATCTAAACTTGGAGCACATATTGGGTTCTTTAAATAAGACTCCACTTTGATTGTGGGGTATCTGTTCTTCATCCTTTCAGTAGATACTTGTTGACCACCTATTTACCACATTCCCAGTTCTGTACCAGCTAGAAAAGTAATGAGTGCAAAAGATGCAGTCTCTATCTTTCTAAAGCTTAGGAAGCTGCTGGTTAATTGGGATAATCATTTGTCAGAGTATTAATAAAACATGGCCCTATATGAAGAACAATATTCCTATCAGAAGTGTGCTTCAAAAACATGAGCTTAAGCAACCAGAGTTCCACACTGTGAAGGTGATGATAAAAACCAACATTTATTAACTTGTGCCTGGCAACAACTTCTTTGCCTTTTCCCCTTTTATTGAGGAAGTAACTCCCTTTGAGGCAGCCAGACTCTATATAGAGAAATTACTTCCAACTTAATGCTACTCACTGAGCCAGATTTGGGGAAGATACTTCTCTGGGCCTTAGTGCCTTTGACTTTAAAGTAAGGAGTTGGACCATTGATAGCAGGTGTCCCAGATAACCAGGGGTTTACTACAGCTAGTTATTTGTGCGTATTCTTCATTTTATGATGTATCTTGCTGGCCTCCTGAAAAAATTCAGTGAGACTCACAGGTTGGCTTGGTTGTTTCTAATGTTTAGTCTTTTTTGTTTGTTTGTTTTGTTTTGTTTTGTTTTTAGTTTTTTAGCTTGAAATAAGCCACAATAGTAACACTTACATCATGGAAATAGGCCAGTGCTGCAAATCTGGGCTCCTTTCCCCTGGAGAGCAGATTGTTCAAAGTTTACCTGCACACCACTACTATTGTCAAAGCCAAGTTGCTTTTGATTTGTTTTTAATAGAAAACAGACTCTTTAGCCTGGACCAACACATTGGTTATGGGGTGGGAGATTCAAGTCCTTCACAGTCTTTGATAGAGAAAACACAGTATGTTTTGAACTTATCTTGGAATATGGATCAGCAAACTTTTTGTGCAAAGGGGCAGACAGTAAAACTTTTAGGCTTTGTGGGATATACAGTCTCTATTGCAACTACTCAGCTCTACTGCTGTTCTGTGAAAGCAGCCATAGACAGTATGGAAACAAAGGAGCATGACTGTGTTCCAGTAAAACTTTATTTGCAAAAACAGGCATTAGGCTGTAGTTTGCAGATTTTTTTCCTAAAATATGAGAACAGGAGTCATGTTTCAAGGAGGTATTTTCATAGAACAAGAATTCTTCAGGACTTTATGCATGAATACCAGGGACCTGAGTCTCCAAGATGGATTCAGCTGGCAGTCAGAACTGGAAAGTATTTGGAGTCAATCATAGAAGAATCCATAGTAGATTATTTAAAGAAAGCCCAGGTATTTTCAAGTTTTGAGAACACAGCCATGGATAGTGAGGAAATCTTTACTCCTAACTCCTTTTCTGGAGCCATCTCCATATATTATGCTGGAGTGGGTGGACCTGTAGTCTGATCTAGTGTGTCATGAAAAAAAACAGTAGCATCTCTTAACAGCTGTCTTTATTTCAGGGGCAGGGAAAAAGGAAGTATTCAAAAAGAAAGAAAAATCCTCCTGATATTTGTGTTATCTTATACACTGTGGTATGTGTATACTGTGTTTACATGTATATACATGCACAGTTGTATATCTGTATATGTACATAAGTTGAATATACATGTGATTATACATTTTATGTATTTTAAAGTAGCCTCATAATTGTTTGATAAACAGATGTACCACTGCTAACAGTAGCCAGTTCTGAGAAGTGGAATGGAATGGAAGGAAGGCAGGGAAATTTTACTTGTTATTTTTTGTAATATTAGATGTCTGGAACAAAATTCATACATAGTTTTTACAACTTAAAAACAAAACAAAAAACTAAAATCTCAACACCTATATTTTAAAAGGAAGATGGTATTATTTCTTTGGTAAGAATACTGCCACCACCCTTCTCCCCCAGTACGACAAACTACTTCCATTGTCACATCACATTTCCTAACTAGAGTATATAATAGTAGTATATATTGACTCAAATAGCATTGAGACTGAGCCGTCTCAAGTCAAAACAATATTAATGTTTGGCTTAAACTCCTGTGCAAAGTTGGAAGCACTAGATCAAAGCATCTTTTAATGGGCCTTTATAACCCTTACACTGGTGTTATAAAATTGCTATTATACAGTTTTTAAACTAATAAGCAGATTACATGGGACTATTTCCCAGCAATCCTCTGTTTCTGAGGAGAGAAAGCATGTACATAAATATATGAGTGGGCATCTGTCTGGACACAGGCATTGGATTTGCCAAAATGTTGAGTGGTTTTCTCTTGGTGGTGGGATACAGTTGACTTTTAAATTTTCTTACAAATTTTCCAACATGAACAAATACTGGATTTTATATGTCTAAAATCAACCCCTGTGGATATTTTTACACAAGATACATTGAGATCACATTGTCTCCATTTTTCTTAGACTGACACCAACATGCCTGGTAGTAGAAATCTGCATTTTACATTTCCAATGTAAAGTGGAAGAACGGGTGAAGAGAGTAAGGCATTGGAAACCCAGAACAGGCACACTTGTAACTGTAATCACATTGTGCTGTGTGGACTTCTCTGTGGAGTCTATTCCAACTCTTCCCCTACAGTTGACCAGGAGGTTAGAAAGTTCTTTGGCACCATCACTTCAGAAGCCATCAGCTGGCCAGCTCCCTAGATTGACTGGTCTTCATTTTTTTTTTTTTTTTAACTTTTTTGGGATTAGGGGTGCTGGGGTTTGAACTGTGTGGAGCTTTACCGCTGAGCTACATTCACAGCCCTTTTTATTTTCATACAGGGTCTCATTCAGTTGCTGAGGTTGGCCTTGAACTTGCCATCCTCCTGTCTCAGCCTCCTCAGGTCACTGGGATTGCAAGTGTGAGTCACTGCACCTGGCATTTAAACAAATTTTTAATGGGGGATTTCAGATATACAAGTAGGTAGAGAAGAGAGTATAAGCCCTCAGCCTTACAAGGATGACCATTAATAATTGGCCCATCTTGTTTTCACCTGTACCTTTCCTTGACCTCACTTCTTTTCCTCCTGCCAGGAGTTGGCATCTTCATTTTCAACTATTTAACAAAAAACTATTCTTTGCTGCATCTCTTTGGTAGTGCACATGTACCAGCACCGTAGAAGTCTTTCTAATGTCAGCCAAATTGAAATTCTGAATGGTCCTTGAGTACTTGCTGCATTTTCACCCCCTTGCATGGATTTTTAAACATTTTTAAAAATGATGAAAAACATCTTTAATGAATCTACTTTTGCATTTTGCTTTTCCCTCTGCCTGTGAATCTAAACCCATCTTTTCTTTTTCCCAGTTCTCTGTAAAGTCTTTCATGAATCCCAGTTGTAGCTCTCTTTCCTTTGACCTTTCTTCTGACCCTTATCTTATTGTAATTAATTGTACGCTTATCTTAGTCTTCTTGTTAAATTGTAATCTTTGGGTAAAAGGAGTGTTTTCCTTATCTTCCTTTCTCCTGTGGTATTTAGCAATGCTTAATGAAAAGAAGATACTCAAGAAATACATGCTAAATTAATTTGAATTGTTCAAGGTCAGTGGAGTAAAATTTTGAATATAAAAGAAATTCATCACATTAAAAGAAAAATTCTCAGGCATTATCTAGGACACGAACATTTTCTCCTACTTTCATGGATTTTTAAACATTTTAAATAATGATGAAAAACATCTTTAATTTGAACCAGCATTTTAAAAAATGGCTTCTTTTCTAAAAAAATTTTTCCCAAATATATATATCTGGAGCCTTTAGGTCTTTTCTGATCTTTATATGTTTTGCCCCTTAGGAATAATACCTCGGAAGAGGTACTAAATAGTATTGGATCATTTTTATTGGATAAGAGTGATTCTTGACTATATTTTAAATATTTATTGTTTTAAAGTGTAGATTTAAATCTTCAGCAAAGAAATAGGCTACATTTAGAGCTCAATGAGTCCCATGAAGTAAGTCAATAGTAGTCTCATAAATTACGATAGCTCACAGAGATGGAGTTCCTGGTGTATACTGTGCTTCGTGTGTTTGCCTCATTTAACTATCCCAGCAGCCCTTGTCATTTGGGCAGAGCAAGTGAAGATGGGCATTGTTATCTTAGAACTACAAAGAAGTAAACTGAGGTTTAACAGGCAAGAGGGAATTTTGTCCATAGCAGTTAAGTGACAGAGTCTGATATTAAGTGCAGATTAGAAACAAGATTTAAGAATTAGATGTTGCAATTATGCAAAGACATGAAACCATCTTACTAAACAGTGTGACTTTGAGACTCAGAACAGATTCTTGTGCCCCTTAATGCCTTGAAACTACTAAAATGATATCACACTCTCTGTAGCCATTTCTTTCTCAGATTCCTGAAGTTCTGCTTTTAGTCTTTGTTGTCAAGAGTTAATCCACTTTCAGTGAATTAGCCTCTCTACCTGAGTGTGGATGTGGTTCTATCCATTCTCTCTTGTCCTAAGGAGAACTCCAGGCCACCCCATCTTTGGATAATGTGACTTGCCTTGGGCCATTGCTCTAACAGACAGATATGGACCACTTAATTATTCATTATCTTCATAATCCTTTCTGTGAACGTTATTGTAGAATTACAAAGAAGGTACAAGTTGTGGCATGGCTCATGAAGAAGGTGCATCACTGTAAGATAAAGTGTCCTCCTACATGATTCACCAGTTTTGAATTTTTATTGAGAAGGGGAATGGTGAATTGCCAAGAATTTGTTATGCATTGAGAGCTATGCTAGGGCAGATGTATGAAAGGTGGAACTGTGTGATAAGGTGGAACTGTGTGATAGGCTGGGTAGAAGGATATCATGTTTTACTAGACCCTTATTTACTTAGGTAAGGAATCAGTCACTGTCTAAGAGCCCATGATGCCTTTATTATTTATATAAATCTATCCTTTCAAAATTATTTATCGTACAAATTTTGCCAAAATTAAGGACATTTTAGGGAGCTTGATGTTGACTATTTAGTCCTCACTAGGTACTTTAGAGTTTGAAGATTATTTTAAAGTAAGTTTTAATTATTTAATTCACTTAATTTGGATCTTCCTATGTGAATTGACCTTAAAAAGATAGTTTGTGCTGCCGGTTGGGAGGCTCTGGCATCAGGACACCTGATCACTTAACAGGCACAAGACCTTGACAAGTAACCTAATCCCTCTGATGCCATCTTCACCCCCATAAGACAGGGTGTGGTGCCTTTGTCATAGAGTTGCTGTGTTAGACCTGGTGGGTGAGGGAGCTTGCACCCCAGAGGCTCTCAGTTTGTCTCCAGGCTACTGTGCTTCTGGAACCACATAGTACCTTCTGCATAATGCACCACATTGCTGCCATTCATCCCTACCTCTGTCTTATCCTACCTCTTGAGCTCCAGCTGTCTGCTGGCCTCTTTGCCTCAAATTCTCTGTCTAAAACGAACATCCTGGTTCCCATTTGGGTTACTGACTCTGACAGTTTGCCCAAATGAAACAGGAGCAATCCTAGACCTCTCTTTCTGTCTCACCTGCCCTCAGTCCATTCTGCTGTCATAACTGTCCCTGGGATCTTTGCCTTCTGCCTCTCCTCATTGCTGCTTCTCCCCCAGGCCCTTTCTGATTGATGACTGCAATAGTACTGTAACCTGCTTTTCTGACAGTAGTCTAGCCACCTCATTGTAAGTCAGTCCATACCACTGCCAGAGTGACCTGAAAAATCAAATCAGGTCTTACCGATTACAGCCTGGAATCCTTGTTTGGGGCCTCTTTATCTTCATTGTAAATCCAGATCTCTCAGTGAACATCTGATGATCTGGACCCCGCCCGCCCCTGTTCTCTTAGCCCTCCCCTGTATGCACCCTGTACTTCATCCACATGGAACAACTTCATGATTCTCACAGTATCACTCAATTGTGCTTGACATGTATCATTTTCTCTGCCAGACTATTCTTTCATCAGACTCCCACTTCATTGTTATTCTGGAAGACGTGTGGTGTTTCCTGAGCCTAGAGACCTTTCTGACTCCCTCCCTCTCTGGACTAGGTGCTCATTCTGGCTGCTTCCTTACTGCCCTTGGTCCACCACTGCTGCAGCATGGACTGTCCAATGCTGTGATTATCTCACCAGCTTCCCTTCTCAGGCTATGAGTGAAGGAGAAGGGCACTTTGGTCCCTTCATCTTAGTGGTCCACAAATACCAAATGCATTAATGAATTCCCATCAGTTCCTTAGAGTCCAGAGAAGCCCAGGTATCAGATAACTTAGATTTTCAGTGCCTAACTATGTTGTTATCCTGCTGTGGATAAACAATGTGCTTGTCAAAAACAAACAGCCCAGGAGCATGAGATCCTCCTGGTTGCTGTCCTTCTTAACAGAAAATCAGTAAGATTAGGATTTATATATTAAGCTTCTGGGAACTTCATTAGCATGAGTCATCATGCCTGAATCCAAACATGTATGAGACTGTGATGAGACCACAAAGACCTCAGAAACTTGATGAGTTCACAGAGATGAAGGTAGCTCTGGGAGACATTTGGCAGCTGGACATGTAGACTTTTGAATCCCTTTCTTTCTTATTCCTGAATTTTAAGTTAAAAGATTATCACGGTTTAGAAAAGAATTCAGGAAATTAAGGAAATCATGCAGTGTTCTTAAAGAATGAGTCTCATCTAGGCCTTCTCTGGAGTGCTTTTAAAATCTGCCTTCCTTTCCTCCAAAAGATAGATACAGTAGAACATCGTTGTGTTCTTTGCAGATGTCATTTACTAAGCTCCACTGGTGATATGGGAGTTGCAAGGTAAAGACTTGTCTTCTAGGAAGGAGCTGGGGGTGACCTCTCCAAGGAGAAAATGAGATCAGGCTAGGTCTGGACCCATCTGAAGAGTGCTGCCCCCACTTCTTCCTCTGCTTTCAGGACAAATGTTTCATGACTTCATGGCCTGGTTTTCTCAGCCTGTCTCTGGAATGTATAAAAGGCAAAGTTCACCAAGATTTTTGTGATATTCTGCTTTTATTATCCCACAGTGAAACTAAAAAAGTAAAAATGAAGTCTCTTTTGAGTTGTTACAACTAATTTGAAGTGAGCTTAGAGGATATGTTGGATTAGATCTTTCTCTTTGGGAGCTATGTATGACATTGCTTCCACCTGGAAAGTGAGCTCAGAATTGGGGATATTTAAGATATAGAGGAGCTCAATCAGGCATTGCTGTGGCAGGGCCCTAGTCCCCTGAATCCCAACCATTATTTTTGGTGGTGGCTAGGCGTATCTGCCAAGTGACTCACGATCATTTCTGTGGCACATCCTGAGAATTTCCAGTGTTACTTAATAATGAGGTTCAGAGAAGCAAAAGGTTAGGTCAGATTTCAAGAAGTAGCCATTTCTTATGGTTACTATGAGTTCATTTCTTATCAAACATTAACAAATTTTGATGTTGGGAATCTACTGTTAAATTAGGTGTGGAGCCTGGAGTGTGTAGTTTGTCTTTATCAGAGTCCTTATAGTGGCCGACAAAGCCCTGTGAAGTCTGGCTTCTGCTGTCTCCCCAGTTTTTCTTTTTTTTGCACTCACTCTGGCCTCTATGCCTTTCCTTGGAACCCCTGCCCCAGCATGCCCCTGCCTCAGGGCCTTTGCATGAGATCTTATCTTCACCCAGACTGCACATAGTTTATCCCCTCACTTCCTTCAGGGCTCTGCTCAGGTGAAACTGACCCCGGACTTCACACTCCCTATGGCCTTCACTCTCCCTTACCCACAGAATGGGTCACCTTCTGACATTGTTTGTATATTTATTTATTTGTTTGTTTAGTCTGTTTCCTTCCACAAAAATGGAAGTATGATAAGAGAAGAGAAATTGTCTCTTTGTTCACTCATATATCCCCAGGACCTAAAACAGACTCTGCACATATTGAACAATTAATATAAACATAGATTAAATGAGTGAATCATGAACTTTTTTCCTTAGAAAGGACTTTTTTAGATCATTAGCCAACTTCATTTTAGATCACTGACCAACTTGATTTTAGACATTGGGAAACTGAAGCACTGAAAAGTTACGGCTGACTAAAAGTGAAAATTATTTAATCACCATTATAGCTTTTTAAAAAAATCTAGAAATGTATGTGGAACATTCTGATCAGTTATCCAGATGGGACAGAAAACAGAAAAAATAGGCTGATAATCTACAAAGTTAGCAAGAAAAGACAAATTACTGTGTGATGGCTGAGCTCTCTAACATAGAAGGCAGTGTGTTCATCTCTGTAGCACATTGTGTGCCTTGCATATAATTAGTGCTCAAGAAAGAAATATGCTTCTGGATTTGATTATTTTGTGATAGAACCATTCATTTCTGTAGGATGCTTCTTCTGCACCAGTGTTTTTGTATTCTCTTTCAAAATGGTTCTTCCAGCTTCTTCTCCTTGGAAGTTCTTTTAGTTACAAGTGTAGAGATAGCTTGTGTTACAAATTAGGAGGTTTTTGTTTTATTGAAATAACTTTCATTGAATAGCTGAAAGGATCAGAGAGGTGACCTGTTGTCTGGTATAGTTCGGAGATATTTAGTGGATACAATTTCCCACGTGCATCTCCATCAATTAAAGGAAAGAATAAACGTTTCTAGCTCTCTGCTTGGGAAAGAATCAAGTTGACAAGCCATGGTGATGTTGCTGGCTTGGGAAGTGCTGACCTCAGTATTGCTTACGCTTTGTAGACCTCCTTGGAATCATTCATTTGACAAAAAAATTGTTTATAAGTAGCACAAAGTTCAGATACACAACATTCAGTTTGGGAGCAGGACCAATTAATTTCTTTTAAACAGAAAAAAGAACATAGCTAATCTTTCTCGTGAACTGAAGTAAACCCTAAAAAATACAGTAATGTTACTTAAGAGTTGGAAGTTGTGAAAATACAGGATGAGTACGTTTAGGAAAACAGAGGAAGAGAGAAAGGAGGTGGGCACATCACATGAAAAATAAAAGAGATCTTACTGTTGTTTACATGCATTTTGAAAACCTCCTCTTGCATATCTTTAGATATCCTAAATAAACAATGCAGAGAATATGTGTTCTATATACACCATAGAAAACAGGTGATCCCCAACTGATTACCTTAAGGGTTTTTAAACTACAAAAGTCCCTTGGAAACTAACGTTTATCCTCAAAACAAAAACCCCTCTGTCCTCACCCTACTACTTACAGGAGCTCTGCTGCACAGGGTCACTCCTCACCTCTGCTCCTTCCTACTGGTATGTGTTTGGTTGTAGGGCCCATTAATAACCTTTCCTCTTTTTCATAAGGCAGCCTAAGAGGATTCACCTCTGACAGCAGAGGCAGTTAAATCATAGATTTATGTACTCCATAGACTGGATAGAGACCCCCAGAGGATCTAATTTTTTTTCCTGATATTTGGTACTTAGCTAATGTAAGTCACCTATTTCAAACAACCCTAAAAATCCAGCTGTGACAGATAAACATCATAGCATGACATTTCTCTTGAATGCTGATGCTAATGTTCAACCGTTCGCTGTTGGCTGATGTGGTCCAATGTGTTTTTTTTTTTCCAACATGATTTTCTTAATGAGTGATAGCATAGCATTCATCCATATGTTGTACTCAAAAAACCCATTTGCTAGATTGCTTACCCAGCTTGGAAGTTTAGTCTGGGGTCACACATAGCAAAACTCACTGACCTAAATGGGGATTTTTGCCTGTTATTTTAACTAATCACCTTTGTATCTTGCTGTAACTAGTGAGTCTCGCATGTACACAAGCATAAAGTCAAGTTGTACAAATATTTTAGGGCTGCTGTTCATGTAACGGGAAGTCTTGTGGATTGCAAGTCTCGAGTCTAGGTAGAGGCCAAGGATAGTGTCAAGCTCTCCAGGTTACAGAACTGAGTCTCATCCAGTATGTCAGTAAAATCTCTTGGAGATGAGAACAATTGGTCACTAGAGGCCATCATAGTGCCTCTCGGTTTGATCAGTCTTGACAGACAGTTGATATATAAATGAAGAAATTCAGATGTCTAACATAGGTGGGAAATCATTTAATTTAACTAGCTATTAAAGAGATGCCAAGATTAGCTTTTTAATCACTTGTTTTGGCAGAAGATAAAAATGAATTGTGTTGCCTGGTTTGGGCACCTGCATTCACTATTTCAGAAAAGGGTCATTAAATTAAGACAGCCTTTCCCGGGTATCTTGGTGCTTTGTAACAAAATGAAGAAATGTAAATCCTTTAACCCTGCTATCCTATTTCTAGAAACTAAAAGCTAGGAATTTATTTAACTTAATGGATTAAGGACATTCCAAAGTTTGTATGCAAGAGTTGCAGCATTGTTTGAATGGTAATACTTGAAAATAACCTAAGTATTTTAATGAAAAGGATTGAAGCAAATTATTATCTTATTAAGATTTTTATGGTGTAGTTAAAAAAGATGTGAAATATCATGACTGCCATATTAAGATATTTGTTGTCTACTGATAAAATAAAAAAAATAAATAAACAATTTTCTAAACAATTGTAAGGTCTGAATTTTTTTTTTTTAAGAAAACTCCAAATGCATTAAAAGGCCATTGTAAGGGAGTTTAAGGGGGTCATTTTAAGGTTATGAAGGGGGTTTCTCAGGGGGTTACTAACCCATAGAGACCTCCAGATTTGCCACAAGGGTGATATTATAGGTGGAACCTTAGAGCAGTTCTGGATTCCTGTGTCCTGCCAACTTCTGTGGAGGGGCTTTTCCCCACCTTCCAAGCAAAGCCTTTTTTTTTTTTTTTCTGCCTTAATATAGCTGTTACTGTTTCCTATTGACCTGTGGCTCAGTAAAGAGTGGGAGGGACAAGTGACAATTCCTGGTCTGACTAGGTGCCAGGGGACCAGTGGAGAGAAGTAAAGACAGCACCAGCTTTCAAACCTGAATCTCTAGAGGATTTCTTATGGCTATTTTCAGCTCTAGGGGCCTGGTAGTGACCTTCAGAGCAGGAGCTGCCGCATCTGTCGAGGTATAGTGAGGCAATAGAAAGAGCCAGGGTTCAAAATCTAGCTCTTCCTCTTACTAGATATATTCCCATGGGCAAGTTTTTCCATCCCTTTGAGCTGCAGTTTCCACAGTTATAAAATGGGAATAATGATATGTTTTAATTTATGAAGCTGTTGCCAGGATTAGAGAAGACAGTTTGAAGAATTTGGCACATGCTCCTGTTTAGCAAGTGGTAATTGCTTCCTCTTTCCCCTAACCTCTACAAGTCAAATTTTCTTCATGACTAATGAATGTAGACAGCTAGTTTTGAAAGGAAACAGGAGGCAGACAGTAGAGCTCTTCACACAAACCGCTTTCTCTAAGAGTCAATATTGGTCTTGTATCCATCTGAAATATGGGCTTTGAAGGATGGTGGGAATAGCAGGAATGATGTGAGGCTTCCAGTGTTAATAATGTCAAGGCTGTTTGTAAGCTACAGAGAAAGTAAATAGACACATCTGGTCCCCTGTGTATGGTGGCAAATATGGGTATAGCTTAGCAACGGGTTTAGCCGTAGAATCTTAGCAGACTTTGGGCCCTTGACCCTTTAGAACCTAACACAGAGATTGCACGTTTCAGAACCCTAAGTTCTGGACAGAGGAATGACCTATCTTGATCTATTCTCCAAGGGTTTCCCACCACTTTGTCTAGCTTCAGAAACACTAAAAAGTCCCACAGCCTTTGTAAAGATGTTCTTCTATTGATCCTTTTCTCCAATCAGGTAAAAAACTAGTTTTACTATTGAAGTTACTGCTATTTGGAGTAAGAAAGTTAAGTTGGGGTTGTGGCATGGATAACAGAGAGAGTAGCAGTATGGTCTTTTTAAATGTATGCTTTCGGAATTCCAGTCAATGGAATGATTAGTCTTATTTCTGAGCCCACAGATTTGTAAACTTCTGCAGGCAGATAAGCAGTATGTTTCTTATTAAACAGAGTATTGGGCTGGGGTTGGGTCTCAATTGTAGAGTGCTTGCCTAGCATGTTTGAGGCACTGGGTTTGATTCTCAGCACTGCATATAAATAAACAAATAAAATAAAGATTCATTAACAACTAATAAAAAAAATAAATTTAAAAAAAAAAAACAGTATTGACAGGTTTTTTTTCTTCTGGCTGGCTTCTCACTTAGTGGCAGTTACTAACAAATCTTTTGCATTTGTGTGGCACTTTATCTTATATGCACTGTCACCTCCAAAACTAAGGCCACCATGCCAGTGCGGCCTGCTTTACTTGCACAGATTCCTTGTCTGTGCCCTGAAGGCATTTTGGTTGTGACTCTAGGAATTCCCGCTCCCTGTGCTACCTACTGCTTCCTACTGTAAATTCTCTTCCTACTGTAAATTTACCTACTGTAAATTCTCATCTGGCATCCCTCAGCTTCCAGTAGTGATTCTCAAACTGACCACTTGGGAAGCTAAAATGGTGATTCCTGCCCTTTTGTCTGTCTGTTCTGGTCAGTGTGGTTCAAGGGGTGGGGAGGGAAGTACTCAGGCATTTTTATTTTTAACCAGAAAGATGTCCAAGGTAATTATCATACAGGTGGACTAGGATAAGTACTTTTATAAGCAGTTAGGGATATTCCATCCTCCCTGGCTGGATTTTTTTTATTTAGTCTTCATTTCATAATTCCTGGAGAAGGAAGTTGGCCTAGATGAGGTCAAATACCTTCTCTCACTACTGCCAAGTGGCAGCTGCTGCCAATATCATGTGAGATGAGGTAAAACAAGGAGTTCCAAAGAAAGGGGCTTTGCAAAGAACCTCCCTTTCTTGAACTCGGCATTGTCTGATACCTGTGCCATGTCCTGTTGCCTGCTGCACTGGTAACTCCAGGAAGACAGAATCCATTTCTCAACCAATTGCTTCTTCCCCAAACCACCTAGTACAGGCTGCATACTGTTTATTGAAATGCTTAAGACCAGAAGAGTTTCAAATTTCAGATTATTTTGGATTTTGGAATATTTGCATGTGCATAATGAGGTGTCACAGGAACAAGACCCAAGTCTCAAAATTAATTTCACTTATGCTTCATATGTACCTTATACAGGTAGCCCAAAGGTAATTTTAGACAGTATTTTTAGCGTAACAGTGTTTTCATGTGAGGTCAGGTGTGGAATTTTCCACTTATGGCTCTATGTCAGCACTCAAAAAGTTTGCTTTTTTCTTCATTTTGGATTTCAGATTCTTGGAATAGAGATATTCAACGTGTACTAGGCCTTGTACAGAAGAGACGTACAAATTTATTTTATTTTAAAATTTTAACTAGGTTTTTACTTTTTGTTGTTATTTGTATTCATAGCTAAAAGAAAAAGGCAAAAACTAAAAACTGTGTCTTCATCCCAGTCTTAACTTCCAGGTCTGTGTTCCTCTTAAGGGAATCAGTCCCTGTTATGTCCTTAATGAAGGTAAACTCCTGTCTATAGAGACAAGGCACACTTGTAACATTTTATCCTCACAAACAGTCCTTTATATACATGGTGTTTTTTCATTTTATAATAATATATTGATCCCTTCCATATAGGTCATTCCTTAAATATTTTGAATATGTGAGTAATATTTACTCATATAAACTTTGGGAAAGCAGGACAGTGTTAACTATTCTTTCCTTAAATGAGACTCAGGCAAGAAGATTGTAAGTTCAAGGCCAGCCTTAAAAACTGATGAGGCCCTAGGCAACTGAGTGAGACCTTGTCTCAAAAAAAAAAAAAAAAAAAAAAATTGGGAAATGGATTGACTAACAGGTTTTTTGCTCAAGAGGTAAGACCAGAAAAGCAAGTCCTCTGACTCCCACCCCACTTCATTTTGCTCTGAGTTATGTAATTATTTAAAATTGTTCTTTATCTATGTAGTAAGGGTCAGGAACATTGTCTTCCACTGTTCACTGCTTATAATTTGTAAAGAGATATCTGAGAAGTTCTGGGGTAGAGGGTCCTCTGTAAACATATCTGGGGAGTTTAGACCTTTATGCTATCACAGAAATCTTTAAAGATGGTCTGATGTTCACGAGGCCTTGAGTTCAATCCCCAGTACTTAAAACAAAAGGATTCCCCTATGTCAACATACTAATGCCACCATATGCCAAAGCAAATCAGAAAGATTTCTAACTATGGTGTTCAGGTTTAATAAAAATGCTGCAAAGACTGGTTGTGTGCCTGTAATCCCAGCAAATGTGGGAGGCTGAGGCATTCAAGGCCAGCCAGCCTCAGGAACTTGGCATGACCCTTTCTCAGAATGAAAAATAAAAAGGGCTATGGATGTAGCTCAGTAGTAAAGCACCCCGGGTTTAAGTCCCAGTACCAAAAATAAATTAAGTAAAAAAATGTTGCAAAAATAGTTATAATAGAAAATATATAAGTCGACTTCTGTCAAGTCTCCATTTATGTTCAGATTTTATGTAATTGCATGTTTAATTATATAAAATTACGAGTCCATCTCAGAGGTCTGTTCACATTCTCATGGTCTTCTGTGAGACACATCCTTCATTTCCCTTTTGCCCAACTCTTAACAGTGGAAGAATATTGGGAAGTTGTAGAAATAGGACTAAAGAAGTTTGTGGTTTTGTGCTGTCTAGAGAGGTAAATGCTTTCACAGTAGCTATACAAAAGCCCATTACATTTGCTAAGAGTGTCGTTCTTGTCTTCATTTAATTCCCCTCATCCCTGAATTTTGAAAAAATAACAAGTACAGAATCTGTAAGTGACTGTGTGCTATAATCGTTAAAAGAAGGCCCAACTTCGAAAGTAACAAGTTCTTTTTCTTAGGGACACGTGACTATCAGTAATCATGAAGAACCCATTTTCACACCTTGCTGAGCCTTTGGATCCTGCACAACCAGGAAAGAAATTCTTCAATTTGAATAAATTGGAGGATTCAAGATATGGTAGGTACATGGCTCTATAATGTATTTTCTCAGATAGCAATTGGGATTCATTTGCATAATAATTAAGCTATATTATTAATTCACTTTGAGGAGCATTGGAAGAGGGAATAACAGAATGGCTGAATGTTCTTGGATTAAGCACACACACACACACACACACACACCTTTCTTACATTGGTTATTTTTAGTTACATGTAACTTTATCACTTCATAATATATAGTGTTTGTAGATAAATAGCCTATGATTTTATGTGAGTAATAACCACATGGGGTCATGTTTATAAAATGTAAAAAGTCCTGAGTGAGCTGAGGCCCAGAGTGAGTCAATGATGTGTGCTCAGATAACAAGTGTGGGCAGCAGAAGAGGACAAGAACACAAGTTATTTTTATTCCAAATCCTGGAGTAAAAAGCTTTATTCCAAAGCTTTTTTCTCTCTTTCACTGTCTTTTTCAGATAGTATTGGTAAATAATTTTCATATATCAAGATTTAACTTCTGTTTTGTAAATAAACAAAATATGTTTTCTTATGAATTACCATTGTTTTGTCCTAGAAACTCCAGTTACCAGTGACAGTGCTATTTAGTGTTTAGAGTTTTATTTCATATCAAAGATTCTATGGACTCAATTATAGTGATTGTAAAAGGATTATTTTTTCTCACTTTTGGAGCATTACTTTTCATAAGAAATATTTTTCTGTGCAAGTATATGAACATATGTAATACTTGCCAGCATAATACAGTTAAAATGTAGACTGATAGTGAGATGTGATAACTCTGTGTTATTGAATCCAAGGCAAGGCAACCTTTAATAGGAGGGAAAAAATAAACTGTAATATTTGGGTTTTGACTAATCTGAGCATTTTCTACTACTGAATGTCTCTTAAATCCACTCATTATCTTGAACTGTCAGCTAATTTACCCTTTTAACCTGTTGGAAGAATGATCTGATGCCTCATCTCAAGTTTGCATAATGATAGGTTTTAAAGAGGGTTCTTATGGTATCTCATTTTTTTTTTTTTTTTTTAGTTTTTTTGTTTTCTAATGTTTCCTCCTTTATTCGCAGTACGCTTACCATTTTCAATCAGAGTTCTCCTGGAGGCAGCTGTTCGGAACTGTGATGAGTTTTTGGTGAAGAAAAATGACATTGAAAATATTCTAAATTGGAATATCATGCAGCATAAGAACATAGAAGTACCATTTAAGCCTGCTCGTGTCATCCTACAGGACTTTACGTGAGCCTAATGTCACTTCTTTCTTTACTGCTCCTTTGTCAGCCTTTCAAGAAAATTTTTATTATTTTTATTTTTAATCCAACCAAAAAATCTCTGTAGAGATTGTTTAATTTATCACCTAATATCCAGACACTTTCAAAAGAAAAAGGGGGTTCTTGTTCCTGGTAGCAAGAATAAACTGGTATTGTCTCAGGTGATCCCAGATGTGTTGTCTACCCACTTTTCCAGTGGCAGTTGTCATCATCCTTGGTCTTGAAGATCTAGTCCTGAGTATCCCAGGGAAAGGTAAAAGAAAATGTGTGGAGCAGAGCTGTCCTGGAAACTTTTGCCCAGAGAGCCAGGTTCCTGACAGCTATACTTGAACATTCTGGTTCTGTCTGTGAGGGACAATATGTACTTCACAGGCCTGACTATTAGTCCACATCCTGCTGTTCCTAGGAATCCTTGCTTCCTATCACATTCCCTTTTCTGAGACAGTCTTTCCATTTTTAAATGATACCTTTTTTTCCAAATAGCCTAATTTCATTTTTCTGGAGGAAAGTCACCAAATTTTATACTTTTAAGATAATGGAAGGATTCACTTAACATAAATTTGATTCACAGCCTACTTTTCTAAATTACATCCATTCTTTTAAATTTGGCTGAAGTTGAAGGTATGATCTGTCTGTCTTCTCCAGGTCTTTGTATACCCACCATGAGAGTAGGAAATGGTCACAGCAGTAAAAGCTCCTGAGTGTATGTGCCAGCTTTCCCAGTTTCTTTGTTTAGACCTAATTGTCATTAAACTTAATATAGTGGTAAAATTGGATGAAGACCCTTCAGTCATAGCTATGTGACTATGTTAGCTATGTGACTTCTATTGGAGGAAATATGCTTAGAAACTTTCACTTTTCTAAGTCACCTGTTGTTATCAACTCTGACAAGGTAGTCCCTCATCAGTATCTTCAATGGTGGCAAAAATTGCAAAATCTGATTATACCTGTTTAAAGCTATTTTCTGCTTAATTCTCTCTTTCTTAGGGGTGTGCCAGCTGTGGTTGACTTTGCTGCAATGCGTGATGCTGTGAAAAAGTTGGGAGGAGATCCAGAGAAAATAAACCCTGTCTGTCCTGCTGATCTTGTAATTGACCATTCTATCCAGGTTGACTTCAACAGAAGGTGAGGAAGGATTAAGATGAACACCTGGGGCTGGGTGTGGTGGCACACACCTGTAATCCCAGCGGCTCAGGAGGCTGAGACAGGAGGATGGAAAGTTCAAAGCCAGCCTCAGCAAAAGCAAGGATTTTTTTCATCCATTGGAGTTTTATTCCTTTTTGAGCCCAAGTAAATTTCATACCTGGTTGTCTGTGCCTCTCCATGTGGATTTTCATAGTGTCTATCCTTTTCCCCCTGCTTGTTTTTCTTCTGTTTTTTGGGATATCCTCTCGTGTTCTGCCCAAACCCTACATGTCTTTCCTGGCCAGCTTAAATCCTCTTCTTGTTAATCTCATAGACTCAGTTATTTCTTCAGTGGGCCAGGATTAATAGTGCTACATGTTCTTAGCTTAAGTAGTATTTATTTACCTTTAAATTTTATTAAGAGGCCAGGCCTAAGTTGCTAGTTCACAAAAGTATACTTGCATATTAAATTTTCTTCTTTGAAAAAAGTGTTCTTTTTATTTAATTTTTCCCTTTTTATTGTTGATTATTATATATAACATTGGAATTTGTTGTTACACATACACACAATATAATAGTATAATTTGGTCAATTTCATTCCCTACTAAAGGGTTTTTTTACTAGGACCTCTTAATACCATTATCTTTTGATGCCAATGGTGAGAAGACAGATAAAAGAGAATCCCAATGTCTTGGGGAATTTAGTTTCTCCCTTTCTAAAGGAATTATAACCACTTTAACTTAGCCATCAAGATTCTCATTTAATCCAAGGATAACTTCAAGGTCACCTGGCTTAGTATGTTAAGTACCTATTACACTCTCAGCTCTCATATTTGGAGAGCAAACACTTACCAAGGCAACAATCAAGTAGTAATGGTCAATTTTCCTGATTCAATTTATTTTAATGAATTTGTATCCCTCAATCTCATTTTCCCAAAGACTTTTCTTTAAATGGCAGGTGTTCTTTGGCTTAAAATAACATCAGGACATTAAACATCATGCATTCTTAGTTTCCTTTAGTATACACACCAAAAAATCATTAAAAAATAAATGACACAAACAGCTGGATACAGTGGCTCATGCCTATAATCCCAGCAGCTCAGGAGGCTGAGGCAGGAGGATTGAAAGTTCAAAACCAGCCTCAGCAACTTAGTAAGACCCTGTCTCAAAATTTAAATAAATAAATAAATAAATAAATGGATGGGGATGTGGCTCAGTGGTCAAGTGCTCCTGAGTTCAATGCCCGGTACCAAAAAAAAAAGTACCATAGCAAAATCCAAGTGAAGCATTTAGTGATTTGATAGAATCCAAAAGGGCACTTGATGACATTGATCTGAAGGAAAGAACAATCGCCTTTGCCCTTGGAGTCAAGATAGTATAGACAGGAGTGAGATGAGAGGAAATTCTGCCATTTGTCCTTTGCTCTAAAAGGCAGAGTTTCTACCATCAAACCATGAAATCTCAATATAAAGATATAAAATCAGCTATTGCTATGTAACAAAGTAGCTCCAGAATCTCAGTGGCAGTCAATGACAAGAATTTATTTCTAACACATTCACAAATTTGTTGGGAAGTAAGCTGATCGGGTTGAGGTCAACTGGGCAACCCTACTTTCCCACTGCAGTGGCTGGTTTTCCTGCTTATCCTGCACCACCACTTGCAGGGTAGTTGGGACAGCTCTGCTTCTTTGTTTCTTTTGGGACCCAGGCTAAAGGGGAAAACAGTTCCTGGTGATCTCAGAGGCTCAGAAGGGCAATAAGAAAAGTGCAGTACCTCTTAAGGACTAGCACAGATCACATCTGTTCCTGATGCCACTGATCAGAGCAAGTTACATGGGCAAGCCAAGAATTGCGGTATGGAAATATGGTAGGAATAACTGCAGTATTACAGAACTAGGACTTGGATTTCAGGTACTGTTAAGAGGCTGGTATCTTAATTATGACTACATAAAGTTGTTCAATAGAGAAAGAAAGAATTTCCACATATAATGCTGAGGAAATCAGGCATTTAGTGAAAGCAGTTAATAAGAATGAAAATGTTAATGTTTAAAAAAATAAGAAGGAAATGTAATTATACAAGTGCCAAATGTCTTTATGAGAAAGGCCTTTCCAAATTTAGAATCAATAAATAAAACAAGGAAAAAGAACTATAGATATAATGACTTAAAAGTTAAGAGAAAGTAACTTGAAAATATTCACAACAAATATAAAAAAGGGTTAATATCCTTAATTTATTAAGAGTGTGTACAACTCATTTAGAAAAATAGTAAGACTCAGCAGATAAACAGGCAAAGGAAAGTGTATATTCATACTAAAAGGTATTCCAAGTGGTAAACAGTATTGCAGCCTAAGTCTTATGGGTAATAAAGTATAATATTTGAGATAGCATTTTCTTTTATCAATGTAGGTAAGATTAGAAAATAAACATTAATTATAAAAAGTGTCATGAAGGAGGCACTTTTATAATCTAATAGCACTGTAAATTAGAAATGATGAAAACAGTATATAGTAAGACCTTACAGATTTCCATATCCTTTGTCCTAGAATTTCTTCTTCCAAGCATATCTTTAATAGGTAGCTAAAATTGAAAAAAAAGCTTACTGGCCAATAAAGTTCATTAAAGTATTATTTATAAATGAAAGCCTAGAAACAATCTAAACATTCAACAAAGTGAATGATTTATTAACTTATGGTACATGCCCAAAGTGAATTATTAGGTAACCTCTCAGTCATATTTATAAGGTGCTTAATCATTTGGAACATGTTCCTGTTGTAGTTCAGTGTGCCAGATACTAAATTTCATATATAGAGTGATCTCAGCTATACTAAAAGATTGGAAAGAGGTACCAGATAGCAGTTATCTCTAGGATTGTAACTGATTTTTATATTAAGAAGCTTTTACTTTGATAATCTTAAAAAGTTATTTAAGAATATAAAATAAATCAGGCATGGTGGCACAGGCCTATAATTTCAGTGACTTGGGAGGCTAAGGCAGGAAGATCCCACAAGTTTAAGGCCAGCCTCAGCAACTTTGTGAGTCCCTAAGCAACTTAGTGAGGCCCCATCTAAAAATAAAAAATAAACAAGACTGGAGATGTGGCTCAGAGTTATAAAATGACCATTCCCCAGTTAATATTGCAAATATCCAAACAAGATAAATTCAGGGTAAAGAAAAATGTGCTTTGTCCCAAATTGACAGTTCTTGGGACAAAGAGATTGAAGTTGACAAATGTTAACTTTCTCTTTCAACCCTGAAACCATCCTTAGGCAACATCTCTCTTTCTCTGTCTTTTCTTTCCTTTTAAATTACATGAGCTCAATTCAATATCTTGGTTTCAAAAGGAAGAGTTAAAAATATAGGCATAAAATGTTATTCTATTTGAAAGTAAGGTTGTTTCCTAAAGTCCCGCTTCAAAAGTTATAAAAGTAGACTCACAAATAATAGCCATCTTTCTTAGAGATTCATTGATGTTCCTAGGTTTACTTTCATTTCACTCGTCTGGAAGGTGAAAGTACCAGTAGAAACAGAATTGTAATTGATTTCATGTCTGAAGTCTGCTGACTCAAAATTTAAAGTATTCATGGTTATTAATGCACTGGGTCATTACCAAGTACCCTCTGATTTTTTTTTTCCTTTTAAATTGAAACTCTGGTTTCAATTTTTTTTGTAGACTTTTTCATTTATACTGTAGTATTGAAAACCTTATTGTGAAAGCAGGGGTGAGCTTTGATTCAAATATTCAAATCTAGTGAAAATATGTAATTTGAACATTTTTGTTAGAAACATTTTCATTGGTGGTGTTTTATTGTTTCTTGAGTTTTGGTTTTGCAATTCCACTTCCTGGTCTCTTTTCTCATTTTGTCATTTTTTAAAGGAATTAAATGTGATATATCTCAACTCTTTTGGAACTGTATGCTTTGAGCTTATTTTCATCTCTGTTCCAGAAACGAGCTAGAAAAACTGGATAAGGGGTGGTAGGGTGAAACATTTTTTAGTTAAATATTTCTGAAAATAATTTTTGATCTAGTTTGAATAATACTATTTGGCCTCACATCATCTGGGAATTGAGGATCTAACTAACACATTATTATACTGTTTTATACAGTTACCCTGGAAATACCCTTTTTAAAAATTCCAGCAAAAATTTCACAATTTCTGACCAGATTTTATGAGTATGAAAACTATCTTGTCTATAAAATATTACTTGGGAACTGCTAAAGCACCATTCAGTGTAATTCTCAGGAACTATGAACTATGTCCAAATGTGAATTCAAATTAAATGACTAAGAAGAAATTTTCCCTTTAGTCTATGAGGTCATTCACATTCAGAGACCTTATTAAAAGATTACTACATTGGGCTAATTTAGGAAAGTTCTGAGTGCTTTTAAAAAAAACTGAACTCTATTTATTCTAGTAACTAGAATTAGGCTAATTGAGCCAACTTTAGCATAATAGTTGTTTTGTTTTCATGAGGTTTAGTACCTGGAAATACCATATCATAGAACAGCGTTAAGTGTTTCTGGCCTCTGCTCATCCTGTGAATATGTTGCATCTATCAGATAGATGCACCCAACATTTCCTCAGGTAGATGTTTCCCTTTCAGCCCTGTTTATGCTATGAGAAGCTCTCATATCTTCCTGGTGCTGCAGGGAAGAGGAAAAAGTGACAAGAATCCAGAAGTGCACAAAGTACAGGAGAAAAGATGGGCACGGGGGCAGGACCATATTTTCTCACCTGTACTAGTAGAAATATGGTTGGAGGTGCTTTCTTGGGGTTTAGGGGGTGGGGGTTGTGGGGTTTTTAAATTAAATCAACTTAATGGACATACTATGAGCACTGTATTTATTCAGAAAACAGGTTAGTTTAAGAAGAAAGAGGATAAGTGAACACACACCTTTAATATAGTAGTCACCAGAGAGAAGGGGCAAATCAAAGTGAGGAGTCATTGTTGTCCAAAGGAGTGTCACTTGATCTGGATCCTGAAACATGTAATATCGTTTAATTATGTTAACTTATAAAGTCTGATTTCAGTCTTTGATTACTGTGTTTCTTCAATTTGTGATAATCAAATTATGAGCACTGTCTCTGTGCTAAAACTGGAGTTGTGAAATGACTCAAAACAATGCAGTTTGATTATAAAATTGCCATTTTGTTTATTCATCACTAATAAATTTCATCCATAATACATTAAGCATTGAAGTTTATACATTTAGTTTTTCTTTCTCACAGGGCTGACAGTTTACAGAAGAATCAGGACCTAGAATTTGAAAGAAATAAAGAACGATTTGAATTTTTAAAGGTATGGGCAGAGTTTGGTTTTGTTATTTTTGTTATTTTTCTGTTTGTGGGGTACATGAGAGAGGTGTTCAGACTGGGCAGAGTGGAATTATGTTGGTATTCATGATGTTCTTTCTGTTCAATCCCAGTGGGGTTCTCAGGCTTTTCGCAACATGCGGATTATTCCCCCTGGTTCAGGAATCATCCACCAGGTGAATCTGGAGTACTTGGCAAGAGTGGTGTTTGATCAGGATGGATATTATTACCCAGATAGCCTCGTGGGCACAGATTCACACACTACCATGATTGATGGTTTGGGTGTTCTTGGTTGGGGTAAGTGTACTTCCACGTTCCTTTTCCATATATGCTGTTCTGGAGCATGTACCTTAATTCACTTTACTGCAATTAAATCTCAGTAGCATGTATTTGCATAATCACATGTATAGGAGAATTGTTTTTGTCTGTTCACTGTTGTATTTCCAGTGCCCAGGAAAGTGCCTTGCATCTAATAGAAACTCAGATTTTGTTTGGAAAAATAAACTGCAATAATAGGTTAGGGACACTTTGCATAAATAAAAATCAACTGAGATGTTTGTTAAAAATGGAGATTCCTGGGGCTGAGGTTGTGGTTCATTGGTAGAGTGCTCATCTAGCACATGTGAGGTACTGGGTTTGATCCTCAGCACCACATAAAAATAAATAAATGAAATAAAATATACATACATGGAGTATAACTTATTTTTAAAAAAAATGGAGACTCCTGCCAGGCACAGTGACACAAACTTGTAATCACAGCATCTTTGGGAGGCTGAAGTATGAGGATCCAAGCTTGAGACTAGCCTGAACAACATAGTAATACCTTGTCTCAAAATAAAAAATAGAAAAAGGGCTGGAGATGTAGCTCAGTGGTAGAGGGCTTGCCTGGCATTGAAGCCCTGGGTTCAATCTCTTAGTAACTCTCTCACACACACACAAAAAAAACAGAGACTCCTAAACCCTACCCACCCCACTGGGTGTAGCTTTGGGGGATGTTGATGACAATTACTGGTAGGGATATACTTTAAGAAACACTTGTAAAAGATTGTATAGTGGAAAATAGAATAACTGCTTCTTATAGAACTACAGCTCTACCAGTTAAACATTATAATTGTGTTTATTGAATTGATAGCTGAGGGATACAATGAGAAATAATGAAGCATTATTCTGGCCATCCTGTTTGTTGCAGGTGTGGGTGGTATCGAAGCAGAAGCTGTCATGCTTGGTCAACCGATCAGCATGGTGCTTCCCCAGGTGATTGGCTACAGGTTGATGGGAAAGCCCCAAGCTCTGGTAACATCCACTGACATTGTGCTCACCATTACCAAGGTAACTCTGTGACAAACAGGGAAGAGATAGATAGTGGGGTCTCTGGAAATGCTAGAAAACAATACGTTGATAGTCTTAAAAGGAGATGAGATAATGGGAATATTTTGTGGTTTAGATGATTATGTGCATTTTACTCTTCTTTAGCTACCCAGATCTTTTCTTAATTTTAAAAATTGTGACATAGTTTAAATATGCAGCAATTAAAATGATATTTATATGCCCACTTCTTAGATTTAACAGATGATAATATTTTGCCATATTTGCATCATGACTGTTTTTAAAGAAGTAAATATATAGTGTTTATGGCTAAACCCTGCTTCCCATTCCTAGAAATAATCACTATCCTGTAGTTGTAAGAATCATTTCCATGCATATCTTAATACTTTGGCTACATTTTTCCACATGGTTTCTCTTTATTTGTAAATAGTAAATTAGTTCCCTGTGATGTTTTGAGTTTTTAAATTTACTTATTTGTATTATAAATTACATCATTATAAGAGATGGTTTTCCAGGTTGGGAAATATTAGGGTGTTTTTTCTTAAAATTTTGTAAGAAACCATCTGTTTCTGGTGTGTCTGATTTGCTTCTTTTATATAGGCACCACACTGTAAAAGGCCAAAAAGAAATTTTAAAAGTTTCTCTTTGATTTAATTTTGTGGAATTTGGAATTGGGTTTGTTTGAACACCATAGCTTATCACTTATCACAAATATCTATACACTGTTTTTCAAACATGGACTAATATACAACTTTCCCACACAATTTTTCAGAATCCACATAATCAAAAGAGCTTTTTTGTGTAATTGTCTGTGTTCTGTGAAACTGGCTTTTTGCAAAGTGCCAGCAGTCCCAGAGCCTTGGCAGGCTGATATCTTGTGTGGAAAGATGGGGTTAGAAAATATTTTTGTTATTGATGTTACATTTGACTTGTTGCTTGAATTTTATGCATTACACTTTTGAAAATACGTCATTTACTTATTCAACTAGTATGACTGCATAACAATTTAGATTTATTTAGATTGGAAGAATTCAATTTTTTAACACTTGGCACTTCTAGTGATCCAAAGAGTGCTTCTCATTTTGAAAAAAAGTTCCTAAATGTTATTGTAATTTTGGCCCTAACTATTTTGATATAATCTTAGATTTACAGGAAAAAATAATATAGAGAGTCCCTGTTACCTTTATCCCAGCTTCTCCTATTTTTAACAGTTTACATAGCCATGATATATTTTTCAAAGCCAAGAAGTTAACATTGGTATGGCACTTTTAGCCACAGACTTCTCCAGGTTTTTCACTAATGTCCGTTTGCTATTCTAGGATCCAGTTCAGGATGTCATGTTGCATTCAGATGGCATTGTGTTTTAAGTTTTGTTTTTTAAAATAATCTAAAATGTGTTGGGCTAATTTATTACTTATGTTTACAAGTAATAAGGGAATGTAAAGAATTATAAGAATTACAAGATGACAGTTCTTCATTTTAAATCTAGGCTGTCAAGTCTCAAATGTTTCTGTTGTTTCTGCTGGTTAGCACCTCCGCCAGGTTGGGGTTGTGGGCAAATTTGTCGAGTTCTTTGGGCCAGGAGTAGCCCAATTGTCCATTGCTGATCGAGCTACAATTGCAAACATGTGTCCAGAATATGGAGCAACAGCTGCCTTTTTCCCAGTTGATGAAATTAGTATCAAGTACCTGGTGCAGACAGGTAAGTGAAGGACTGTGAAAGCAGAGAGTTCCTTGTTAAAGTTTCATGGAACACTGAGAATCTGAGCCCTGCCTTCTTTCTCTGTCCCTCACAATGCTCTTAGCGTAGAGTTACATGGCTTTTTTTTACTCTGTGAAGTCAAGATGGGTTGTTGGGATTTAAGGAGGTATAAGTCAGAGGTAGTACTGCCCATAGGAAGAGCTGTGGTGCTACAGAAACCTGGATACTTGTACTGGGTTTTCTGCAACTAGTTTCTGACATGAATGAGTTAGGTTAGTATTATAGCTGTAGTAGACCAGGCACTTGGCGTGCATTTGCTGTCTTCCTCTTCACATGTCCACAGGGGAGATGGATTAGTTAGTTAAATAGTAGGAGAGAAAACTGATGATCAGAGAAATGTTATTACCTAAGGCTAATAAGTAACAGTTGGAATCCTAGCCTGCAGCTGTTTGGCTCCAAATAGGGCCCTCACTCTGCAATGCCCATCTCATGTTGTCCAATAATTGAAATGAGAGACTTCATAAGAAGGTATCTTATATCAATGGATCTTTAACTTGGTATAAATTTGCTTAGACATTTGACTTTTTCTTTGAGAAATCCTTTTTAAAAATAAATTCTCAGCAGGCACAATGGCTTACACCTGTAATCCCAGAGGCTTGGGACACTGAAATAGAAGATCACAAGTTCAGTCAAGCCTCAGCAATTTAGCAAGGCCCTAAGCAACTTAGCCAGACCCTGTCTCAAAATTTAAAAATTCAAAACATGGCTGGGGATGTAGCTCAGGGGTAAAGAACCCCTGAATTCAGTCTTCAGTACAAAAAAAAAATGTTCAATGTTCATTCTGTTACTCATTTTCTACAGTCAGTATCAAGCCTAGATCCCAGACAGGAAGCAGTAGACAAGATAAATAAAGTCCCTGCCCTCATACAGCTTATGTTCCTATGAGGGAGGAAGACGGAATACCAGTGAACAGACACAAAAGTGTGACAATGAAGAAGAAAGCCAGGAAGTGGTCAGAGTGTTTAAGAGTACTTTTTCTATAGAAAAGTCAGCAAGGGGCTGATGGAACTTTAAATTGGACAGATGTCTGAGTGAAGGGAGGGGGCAAGCCATGGGAAGGGATTTGTGAGAATCCTAATAAATCCAAGTCTTCTCCCTATGAGGAAATTCTTCTGGAAGCAGTAAAAATTATGATGAATAACATATATTTTTTAAAAAGTGTTTTATCAAATATAACTGAATTGGAATTAATACGTTCCCACAAGTCCTTTGTTGCCTTCAAAGGATTTGAAGTGAAAAAGATAGTAATAAAGGAACAGAATAAATAATAGAGAGCATTAACCTGAAAAAAGAAAAGGAGAGGGACAATGACTGGGAAAGGGAGAAGAGCTGCAGAATCTATTCAGAGGTTGGGCTCATTTCTGCAGTACTGGTGGTGACCCAGTGCCAAATTTGTATACTGTTAAATTGAAGTAAGCATACTTCTTCAAAAGAATGAGATCCTTTCTCTTTATAAACGCTAAGAGAAATCTCTCTTGTTCATGTTCATGAAGAAGATGGCATGGGGTGTAATGAACAGTGGGTTTGCCACAGGCCATGATAAATTGTTAATAAAGCTCATATAGCCATCTTTTATGAGGTCTGTGCTGAAAGCTGATGATCTTTACAATTCAGTTAATACAAACAGACAAATTCTGATCTATGGGTCAGAATTTCAGTCTCATTTAACTATCAGAGAGATGGGTCAATAGTGTGTCTATTGGGCATACTTCATGAGTATATTATCTCCTTTACCAGGATCTTGAAAAGAGCAGAAGGTTCAGGGTTGTATTCCTGATGACAGCACTGTAAGTTAAGACTTTGGACTTTGAAAGCAAACTCAGATTCAAATTCTGGTTCTGCCATTTATTGGCTGTGTTCTACAGGATGGTTACCTAATCTTGAGCTACTGTTTCTTCATCTTTAAATAAAAGTATTTGTCTCATAAGGTCAGGATAAAAGATTAGAGTATGGAATAATGTAGTTATCCCATTTAACACACAGTGTCAAGCACACAGAAAGTGCTGAATATCAGGAGGCTTGGTGTTGGGATGGGTTGGATAATGATTTTAACAAGAGTAATATAGTGTGCCAAGAGTCTTCTTGGCCAATTGAAAATAAATAAATAAATATATATATATATATATATATATATATATATATGCACTTTGACCATTAGCTCAGACTTACAATTCTCTTAATTAAGGGCCAAAAAGAGGAGGAGTATCTATGGGTAGAACCAATACCTTTCCAGAAAATAGTCACTTTGGTAGGAATGGGAACAGTTAATAGTCCCTAATAAAACGCAGCATCAGCCAGAGGGTCACAGTCTAAAGCCTGGAAGCTGAAAGATAATAAAGGTATGAGTACATAAAACATTTAATTATGTGACTGCTTCTGGGAATATTATTATTAACATGTTTCTTGGTACTCCTGATGCCATTTAGGTCGGGATGAAAACAAAGTCAAGCACATTAAAAAGTATCTTCAGGCTGTAGGAATGTTTCGAGATTTTAGTGACTGCTCTCAAGACCCAGACTTCACCCAGGTATGAGAGCACCTTCCACCAAACATGTTTCCTCTTTCCTTTATTTGGAATGTGGCAGATTTGCTTCTTTATTTGCTTATTTTTATTGTTGTAAGATTTTAAATTTTCTGTCATGGCTATGTTTCTTTTCTGTGGGTATAGTGTGAATTCTGTAATTCCTTTTTGCTTGGATGAACAGGTTGTGGAATTAGATTTGAAAACAGTTGTACCTTGCTGTAGTGGACCCAAGAGGCCTCAGGACAAAGTCGCTGTGTCTGACATGAAAAATGACTTTGAGACCTGCCTTGGAGCAAAGGTAGGGGCCTCCCAATTCTGCCTTGTGCCCTGGCTTTCACTCCACTGGATAATGAATCTCCTTCAGCCCAGTGCTGAGGATGTTTCTTCTGTATCCTAAAATCCTTAATGAGTCCCCCATTAGCTGTGGGCCACACAGCTTCCAAAGAGCATGTGCCTATTTGTAAACACAGCACGACTCTCATTTTTAAGCATATTTATTCTTTACTGGATTCACCACATTCTTCACTACTCAGCCATGCTTTAGGACTATCTACTTTTGTTCATGCCACTCCCTGCCTACCTGTCTTCATTTCATCACATCCTATTTTGTCAGCTTCATAAGGCTTGGTTCAGGTACCAGCTCCTCTACAGTGTGGCCTCAGCATCTCATGGCTGGGTTGGTCTGAATTCTTTTGATGAGACTCCATATTCTTCAACTCACACTGTTGGTGTTTTGTTTGCATGTGTGATTTCCCCTACCAGACTGCCAGTTGTTTTGGTATCCCACAGAATACCAGCAACATCTTGGACATGGATTTTCAATGAACACTTCCAAATGAATAAGATGTGTGATGGATTTTTATCCATGGGACATTAGCTTTATATAAGATTTTCAGTTGTTTTATCTATTATTGATCATAGTGAATTGAACCTGGTCAAAATGACAACTTTCTCTAAATTTCCTTAAGGTTCGAATTAGTAGCTTTAGTCAGTCCATGTCCATTAAACTATACAGTAATGTCTTGGAGTTCTATGTAGATCAACTTTGAACTAAACTTGTAATTTTATCTATCTATCTGCAGTATGGGTATTGAACCCAGGGGTTCTCTACCACTGAGCTACCTCCCCAGCCCTTTTTATTGTTTCATTTGACAGGGGGTCTTTCCAAATTGCTCAGACTGGCCTCAAACTTGTGATCCTCCTGCCTCAGCCTCTCAAGTTGTTGAGATTGCAGGTGGGCCCCACTGCACCTGTCTAGCATTCTCATTTTTTAAGAGAGAAGAGAATAATCATTATTGATTTCAATGCAGAGTAAGATTCAGGAATTATGGCTGCCTTTTGTAAATATTTTAAAAGAATGTAGAGAAACTTTATGTGGTATTTCATAGATTACTGGCAGAGATTTTTTGTTGTTAATAACTGGCCTTTAAAATTGTGGTTACCAAATTTGTAATGTTTTGAACAACCCACAATAAAAAATTTAAAAAAAATAAATAAAAAATAAATAAATAAATAAATATATACAGAGTGTGAATAAAAATTTTAAATTGCCAAAAAAAAAAAAAAATTGTGGTTACCAATTCCTTCTTCCAAAGTGAAAACTTTTTGACAATATATATATTTTCCTCCTATATTAAAAACCATATCTCTTACATTTTTTTCTTCCTAAATTGTGTTTTTTTCTTTCTATAGCAAGGATTTAAAGGATTCCAAGTTGCTGCAGACCATCACAATGCCCAGAAGACATTTATCTACAATAATAGTGAATTCACCCTTGCTCATGGTTCTGTGGTAATTGCTGCCATTACTAGCTGCACAAATACCAGTAATCCATCTGTGATGTTAGGAGCAGGTAAGTGCATTAGAGTCCATCCCCACTACCATGTGGACATGCTTGTGGAAATCTCCCAAGATATGACCCAGGGTCATAACAGTTGCACACATAGTTCCTTGAACTTTGTCTTTGTAGATAAAGATATTTGTTGGCCCAGAAATATCTATACAACAATAGCATCCAAAGCAAAGTATTTAACAAAGATGCATAATAGTCTCTCTCTTTAGAGAAAATAAGTAGAGGAAACCAAAGGAATCTGAATTTTTTCGAAGCTAGAATCTTTTCAGACTTTAGAAGACAAAAAAAAAAAAAAAAAAAAGAACTTATTGTCTTGTCACAGACTTTGTCCTCTGTAAAACTCCTGACCAGTGAAATTTAGTATTGTTTAGGTGCATTGGCAAGTGCATCGGAACTAGGGCACAAGGCACTGGTTGATAAAACTCAGTGCACGTGTCATGTTACACAGTTCTGGTTAAATAGTTAATGTTTACATGCAGTGTTTCACTAATATAATATCTCTTTAGTTTCCAAATGTTTAATCATCCCCACGAATTTCCTTTGTGTCCACAGACCAATGTCAATGTAGTTTGTTCATGGGTAGAAGGAAAACCTTTGTCAGAGAGTTCATCTTTTGGGTTTAAGCTTTCCTTGTCTGGAACAAACCAGTTTTTCTTAAGACACATCACCAACTTATCTGTAGCTCTTTGTCCCTTTACACCTTCACCCCCATTCCTCGCTTCTTTTCTACTTTTGTGATACTTAACTAAGTGAGAGCACCCAGTGTTCCAGTAACAGTTCCTGTATTTGCTCAAAGTCCAAATGCCCAGGAGCTCTTGAGAAATATCTGTAGTCTAAATTTTTACTTCTAGACTCACTATATTTCTCACCAACCAGTATACAATTCATAGAAAGAGGCCTTCCAATTATAATTTTCACATAGATCAAACTCAATTTAAAAAACTGCACTTCCTCCAAAAATTAAAAACTCACTTTGTAACATATTTTTAAGTTTTGCATTTATTCTTTAAAAAAGAAAAGTAAACACGTCTCTTTCTTTATTTTCGTGACTAGTATTGACTTTATTACAAATGTGTAAACAACTTTGAGCCAGTGAACTTTGATTTCTGATAGTCAGCAGAAATGGCACAGAATGCCAGCACCAAGGAAGCCTTGACAGTGGCAGGGAATATGACTGAAAATTCAGGCTCTTTCCTGAAGTGCCCATAACTTGGGCAGGTAGTCACCACACCCTGTTTGTGCTTACATTGTATAGGATTATTAGCAAAGAAGGCTGTGGATGCTGGCCTGAATGTGAAGCCATATATCAAAACCAGCTTGTCTCCTGGCAGTGGAGTGGTCACTTACTATCTGCGAGAAAGTGGAGTCATGCCTTACCTGTCTCAGCTTGGGTGAGGGAGTATTTTGTTTTACACCGTTGCTTTTGTTGTAGCTTTTCCTCATATATTTTGCTGTGTCACCATGTGGTAGCTATGAGCTTATCTGATGCTGTTCAACAGTATAGTCTTTTATCAGTTGGTAGGTAGATTTAAACCCAGACATTTCAACTGAATATGGCCCACCTGTGCTGGTTGTTCATCATACAAGGATGATCCTAAAGACAAAGCAGGGGCTGAAACTGAGACCACCTAATGTGGGGCTGCATCCTCCTGGAGGAAGGGTGCATCTTTTTCTTACTTGTATTGAGGTATGCCATGGGCTAGCAGAGGCTCTGCAACTGAGAGTATGCCTTTGGGCATGAAAATAAGTATTTACTATGGCTAAAAACATTGTAATTTCTTGAGACAAATCAGTTGCCAAATATAGTTTCTCCAGTGTCCATATTATTCCTGGTTTAGATGACATTTTTTTCTGTACACTTCATAAAATTAAAAAATCCTTGAGATTATACAATAGCAGTAGTAAATGGAAATATTAAATACCATATCTGATTTGAATTTTTTAAAATGGTGAATCATTTATCTCCTTGTTATAAGTTAGAAGGAAAGCTTTAGAAAACAACACTGTCCTGAACTTAACCTAAGGCGCTCCTATTCCTTTGTGATCCATGGTCTCCCAGAAGTACTGCCTGCAAAGGGTTCACGGAAAGTCATTCTTTTTCTTGTGCTTCCCTTTGACTCATAGGTTTGATGTGGTGGGCTATGGCTGCATGACCTGCATTGGCAACAGTGGACCCTTACCTGAACCTGTGGTAGAAGCCATCACTCAGGTAATTACAGAGGAACCTGTAGGTTATTCAGAGCTTTATTTTTTTTCCCCATATGACAAAAATGCTGGTAATTTCAAGATACACTGTAAAAACAGGGGATGTGGTTAAGAATATGGTCTTTAAAATATCTGGCTCTGTTATCCTGGTTAAGTTAGTTAACCTGTTTGTTCCTCCGTTTCCACAACTGTAAATTAGAGATGATGATAGTTTCTATTTTATAGAGTTGTGAGAATTAAAATGACAGTCAACATAAAACATTTAGCCCAGTGCCTGGCACTTAAGTAAGTGCTCAGTACATGCTAGTTCTGGCTACAATTTTGTTGAAAATTGGTTCCAAGTCAAACTGGTCTCCACCTAAATAATCTAAATTGCATTGGCTTTTGTCCCCAGTACTGTTGAGTTTACATAGGTCACCATAGCTCCCTTTAGCTATCAGCTTATGTTCCCCACCTGTTCTTCATCTCAGGCAGCAGTATCTGGGAGATTGTGCTTTGACCTGCTTGGAGTTTTCTCATGAGAAGAGATCATTGAGCACAACTCTGCTCCCAAAGACCCTTCTCTCTGTAGCTTGAGAGTACCAGGTGAAAATGAAAGGGCCACACCCTTCAGTTCATTATGTGAACTGTTGTGAGTGATCTATGATAAGAAGTCTAGGCAGTCTCTTCCTCTTTATGACTTGATTTTTTTCCATCTTGTCCTTATACAGGGAGACCTAGTAGCTGTTGGAGTACTATCTGGGAACAGGAACTTTGAGGGTCGAGTCCACCCTAACACTCGGGCCAACTATTTAGCGTCTCCTCCCTTAGTAATAGCATACGCAATCGCTGGGACCATCAGGATTGACTTTGAGAAAGAACCACTGGGTAAGATTTTGTTTGTGTGTCTATAATTTTTTTTCCAGTGAATTAAAAAACAGTATTGGAAGAAAATTGCTACTTTTCTTGATTAAAAATGAAGCACAGAACCTTTAGAGATAAGACAAAGAGGAGAATATTTTCAACATTCTCCATACACAGGGAAGACACATACTGAACTAAACATGAATGTGGGCAAGAGTGGCAAAGGGAAATAAATGCCAAAAGTAGTAGAGATTTGCTTTCCTGGCTTCTACAGTTCCTCCCTTTCTCACTCTTGCTTTATTCTAATGATAGGCATTGTTTTAACATGTTCTTTGTTAAATGTGTTAAGATATTTCAACTTCTCAAAATTTAGAACTGATGCTTTGACTCCTTTCCTGTGGGCCTCTCGCTTGCTGTACCCTCTCAGTCCATTCCAAGAAGTTTAGATGATACACAAACATTGTCCCTTAGATTTACTTTTAGGAAATCATAACTTCAGAAGTACAGTTGATCCTCATTGTTTGTGGATTCCATATTTGCAATTTTGCCTACCCACTAAAATGTATTTTAACCTTCAGTCAGTACTTCTGATGCTTTAATGCCACTCACATACATGCACAGGAGTGAAAACTTCTCAAGTCACTCAACACATCTTCCATGCTAAAGTCCATGAAGGCTGCACTCTATCTTCTTGTATCAGCTCCCACACTCTGAACAAGTATACTTTTCACAGTCTACTTAGAGCCATTTTTTCCTCATTTTTATGCCTTTTTGTGGTGGTTCCACTTTAAATTGGTCCTAGAGCATAGTGTGAAGTACTGTGATATTTTGAGCACAAGAAGACCATGGTGGTATACTTTATGTTGAGGTAGGCTTTATTGAGGCATGAGTTACAGTGCTTTTCAATTATAAGTCCAAGGCTACATATATACCCACCACTAAGTATCCATGAGCATTGGTTTCAAGACCCCAGGGGATACCAAAATCAGGAGGCACTCAAGTACCTCATATGAATGGATGTAGTATTTGCATATAACCTACACAAATCATATCTAGATTGCTTATTATGCCTAATGCAATGTTAATGCTATATAAAATAGATTTATAACTATTGTACTGTTTAGAGAATAATGATAAAAATATCTATACATGTACAATATGATGAAATTTTTTTCCTGAGCATTTTCAATCCATTGTTGGTTCAGCAGATGCAGAACCCACAGATACAGAGGCCCAACTGTATAGTAAATAAGATATCTTTAAACAGGAGGACACCTAAAACAAGTTTATGTATAGATGAAAGTATAGTCAGAAGCACCTAGGGCCTTAACCTGTATCTCTCCTAGGAGCAATGGTTCACTGATTGACTCTTCACACATACTTTTCAGAACAAACATAACCATTGAGAGAAAAGAGATCTGACTGTATTAACAATGCAAAGAGGATATTAGAGGAGGCTTTTCTCATTGGTAAACATATTTTCCTCAGGGACAAATGCAAAGGGACAACGAGTATTTCTGAAAGATATCTGGCCCACTCGAGATGAGATCCAGGCGGTGGAGCGACAGTATGTCATCCCTGGGATGTTTAAGGAGGTCTATCAGAAAATAGAGGTGAGGCCCTTTGCAGCCCCCCAATGATATATGAGAAAGCCTCTCCTCTAACATACTCCCATTAACTTCAGACCTTGAAGTTAATGGGAGTATGTATTGAAATTAACCCTTATTTCTTCAGATAACTAAGGAGGTGATTCTCAGGCAGTTTTCTCCCATGATTTCATGTTTCTATGAATCTCACACTCCCCAGTTGTTCTCAGATATGGACAAGTGTGTGAGAGCCTCAAGAAGAAAGGCCTCAGGTTCAGCACCACCCTTTTCTCAGACACCCTGGGAGGTGTGTCATCTGTGGTGAGGACCCTGATGGTCACTGTGTTGTGTCACTGAGGTGGAATCAGTGGGTTGAATGTACCTCTTAATGCATTATTTGGGTGTTTAAAAAAAGAGAGAAAACCTCAGTAGGAATTAGCCACAAACTGCTGAAATAAGAAAAGTAAAGTGCATTTTATAAATCTGAATCATTTTTGGAGATTCTTGGTTGTTATTCCTTTCCTTGGAGGCTTGTGAAGGCTCAAAAACCCTGTTATCATTGGATGTTGTTCCTTTTGTTGCTTTTTGTGTTAAGCTGCCCAAGACTTCTGACTGGTTTGAAATGAGAGCAGGACTGTCTGGGGACAGAGTGAAATGGTCAGTTGTATTGAGGCATCCCGTACCCTTCCACAAGCTGCTCACTGGATTTTAGGAGGCTTGGCAGCCATCTGGTTAAACGCATTTCTCCAAAGGCCAAGTTAATGGATCTGTGAAGAGAATTCAGTTCATTTTTAAAACATTGCAACGGTTATTTGCTATCCATATGACCTGGCAGTCTACTTCCTAAAAATATCCAGAGTAGTTTCCCCTTTGGTACAATCTGGATTGTTATTTTAAATATTATCTTTAATTATATGTATTCATTATCTATTGCTATATAACAAATTACCCCAAAACTGAGAAAATCAAAACAAAAAAATATTTATTACCTCTGTTCCTCTGAGTTAGGAATACAGATGCAGCCTCACTGGGTGCCAGTACTTTCAGGACTCGAAGCAAAATATCATTGGGGCTGTGGTCTCTGGAGGAGTATCCACTTAGGCTCATTCATGTAATATGAGACTAAGATCCTCAATTCTCCACTGGCTGTCATCTAGGGACCTCCTAAAGCATCTTTTGCATGTGTCTCTTCACAGTTCACAATATGGGAGCTGGCTTCCATCAGAGCCAGTAAATAAGAGAAGCAGAAGGCAAAGTGTCTTTATAACCTAATCTTGGAAATAAGTCATAGGATCAGCCAATGCTGGACGGGAGCGGGGTTACCTAAGGGTATAAATCCTGGGATAGGACCATTCTTGCCATTTTATAGCCCTCTTATATCAGAGCTTATTTATTTTTAAGTTAGCGTGACATTGTCTTAGTATAAAGGAACTCTTGCATGTGACTATTTAGAATAAAATTGGTTGCTATTGTACCTCTTAGCTTGAATGTTTTGTGTTTGCATATTTAAATTTTCCCTGGAATAGATTATGATTAGATTTTTTTTTTTTAAAGACTGTGAATGAAAGCTGGAATGCTTTAGGAGCTCCATCAGATAAGCTGTACTTCTGGAATCCCAAATCTACATATATTAAATCACCACCATTCTTTGAAAATCTGGTATGACTTTTTATTTTTTAACAAAACAAGTTCTTTAAGAAGTTTCTATCCTTATAAAATCTACTTTATTATCCTTATAAAATCCACTTTATTATTCCATACCTTTGCTTTGACTATCCATTTCATTAAAACCTTTGTACATTCATGCTGTACACAGTGGCACATGCCTGTAATCCCAGTGGCTTGGGAGGCTGAGACAGGAGGATTTTAAGTTCAAAGCCTCAGCAATTAACAAAGCCTTAAGCAATTTAGTAAGACCCTGCCTCAAAATAAAAAATGAAAAGGGCCAGGAATATGGCTCAGTTGTTGAGTGCCCCTGGGTTCAATCCTTGGCACCAAAAAAAGAAAAAAAAAAAACACCTTTGTATATTCAAGCAGATAAAGCTGGGGAATGTTTTAGGAGTCAGCTACTTAGCTGTAGTGATAGTTTCTCTGTGTGGCTCTGCAGAGGCATCATGATGATAGCTGCCACTAGGATAAGGGCCTGCAAAGTCTGAGGGGCTGTTTCGAAAGAACATCCCCAGGACCTACCACGTTTAAAATCTTACCCCCACCCCACCCCTTTCCTCGATGGTCACTGTGGAAGGGGAAAGGAGAAATTGGGATTCTAGTTATCCTTGGTAATTGAGTTCTATGGAGAAGAATGAATGTCATTTGCAGCTGCATTCATGTCTCTTTTGGCCAGACATGCCAATACTTGGCCTTCTCTTGAGGTTGAGATATGAATGTTTTTAGTAAGTTCACATTACTTTTTCTAAGCACCCTTGCTTAAACCCAGAAAACTAAGCTATTCTATCCATTTATATAGCAGTGTCATCTGGTCCAGTTTCATGGACTCCTACTATTGAGTCTCACCTAGTGACTTTTTGAGAAAACCTGGGTAAATACAGACTTGTTCTATTCTTTACTAGACTTTGGATCTTCAGCCCCCTAAATCTATAGTGGATGCCTACGTTCTATTAAATTTGGGAGATTCGATAACAACTGACCACATCTCTCCAGCTGGAAATATTGCAAGAAATAGCCCTGCTGCTCGTTACTTAACTAATAGAGGGTAAGTATGAGTGAGGTGGAAAAGACTAAAGGCCAAAGTAGAATAAATGAAATGAAGAGGGCCAGTGTTTCTCGTTACATGGTCTCTGTGGAACCAGAGTCTGGTTTTTCACTGAACTCTGGAATTCAAAAATCAGTCACTTTTTCTGTTTGTTCATAGCGCAGGAATCCCAGCAATGGGAGGGGAAAACAGTCTTCTTTTTGAGCAAGTGTGTAAGTTAGGCTCATCTGTTATCTAGTGGTGGATGTAGCTTATGCTTCAGGCCCACAGTGATATAACCCAAAATGCCTTTGCCATGTCTTTATAGCAGTGGTTCTTTGTAAACACAGAACTGCTTCAGGAATTTGCAGTTCATTCATCCATTCATCAGTTCTTTAGACATATACTGATATTCACAGGGAGTATATCAATATTGCCTATTATCTAATATACTGATATTAACTGAAGTCAGTGGTTCCCAAATCTGACTATGAGAGTTATAAGGGGAAATGAGAATTACTGGTTCTTGTCCCTTCCTCCAGAATCAACTCTTTCAGGGATGGGGCCCAGAGCAAATTTGAGTAATAGAATCCACTCACTTTTTCTCTAGTGGTGATTCTTGACCTCGTTTGACATAAGGAATCCTTCGTGAGCTGAAAGGAAGCAAGCATTTTGAATAGGATTTCAGGGATTCATAGGCATGTTTGCCTGCTCTTGACACCCAGTCATAAAATGAATCTGTAACCATAAATCAAGTTAATACTCACACCCATCCCTTGGTTGGTGTTTTTTGTTTTTGTTTTTGTGTTTTGTTTTGGTACTGGGGATTGAACCCAGGGACACTTAACCACCGAGCCACATCCTTAGCCCTTCTCATTTTTTACTTTGAGACAAGGTCTTGCTACATTTTTTAGGGCCTTGCTACATTGCTAAGGCTGGCTTTGAACTTGTGACCCTCTTGCCTCAGTCTCCAGAACCACTGGGATTACAGGTTTGCTTCACCATGCCCAGCCACCCCCTTGTATTTTAAAGAACAAGCTGGTGAACTGTTCACTATATTAATTGTAAGATAATGTTCTTGACAACACAGTTTTCTTTTGTTGGTTCCCACAAATAGGATATTTCTCTGGTTCTGGGACCAGAAATAGATGTTCTGCCTCTTTGGCACTGCTTTGATTTTTTATATTATGAAAGTTGTAAATTATGTTGCCAATGTGTGGCTTCTTTTTGCATTGAGTTCCTCATAACGTGAGTATGCATTTGAATTTACTTCTGGTTGGTTTATGGAATGTATTTTGTTGTCTCCCATCTTTGACTCCATCAGACTGATCTACACTGATTATTCTCTTATTTCTATTTTCTTAATTTTAAGTTAGCTGTTTTATGTTATGTGAAACTTTATAAGCTACCCAACTGAGTAATAAATACTCTTTTTAGAATTCCTCCTGATTTTTCTATCCAAATATAAAATGTACCGAGTTGACCCAAGGTGAATATTGATTCCTGCCCTTCTCCACCTGACTTGTCACTCTGCCCCTAGTTGAAGCTATAACAATAGCTCTTCTGCCTTGGAGAACACCTTAGTAGACTTAGAGAAATGGCAGGTTTATGGTGTTTTTCTTTTCTGGTGTAAGCTAAGTTTAATCTTGGCTAACTTCACTAAACTAGCTCCTATTCTGCTTGCATTATTAGCCTAACTCCTCGAGACTTTAATTCCTATGGCTCCCGCCGAGGGAATGATGCCATCATGGCACGGGGAACCTTTGCCAACATTCGCTTGTTAAACAAATTTTTGAACAAGCAGGCACCACAGACTATACATCTTCCTTCTGGAGAAACTGTGAGTATCCTCTCTTCTGCTTCCTTCAGAAACCTGTGTTTTTTGGGCTCTTGGAGGCTGGTTATTTACAGTGACTTTCCTTTAGGTTTCATTTTTGTTTTCCAACTCTATTCTACCTCTGGCTTCCTACAGTTCCTCTTTCCATGTGCCCATATGTGTGGAGTTCATCACTGATAGAAATTTTTACCTAAGAGATTCTGCACTGTGGTTTAACCAAGTCTTACTTCCAGGGAGTTGAAAGTTTGAGTGAAATTTCATCCAATTATATATTGGGAAAATTTCAGGTTAGAGAATATTTTTCTCAAGAAGGGTTACGGTATGACTTATTAGCATTTAATGCACTATATCTACTAGAACAAGGAGAATACAGAGGCCCTTATAGGCCTGAGTTCTCAGGGAAGCCATTTGAAGTTGGTATATTCCAGCTAGGCTTGTGTTACAATGTGGGTCCTGTGAGCAGCTGGGAAACCTGTACCTTGAACCATGTGAAGCTGGGCTTAAGTCCTGCACCACCTCATATGAGATGTGGATCCTTTGGTGGGTGGTTTCCTTCTCTGAGTTTCTCTTTTCTTACCTGTGAAGTAGAAATCATACCTATTTCATACGACTTTGAGGCTTAAAATGAAATGGAATGATGTGTAAAACCTGGCATAGTGTCTGCCACAGGATGTAGGTCCTCAGTGTCACTCCCCTTCCTAGGGAATGCTGAGAAACTGCTTGTAAACTGTTTAGCCTGCTTGAGAAATAACCTTGCCAACTTATTTAAAAATAATAGCAGCCAAGATTTCTACACAACTTGCTATATTACAGGTATTCTTATAAGCCTTTCCATATATGGACTTATTTAGCTCTCACAACCCCTTAAGGCAGATGTAATAATTATCTGTACTTAAGTTGAAAACCTGAGCATAGAGAGGTCAAATAAGTCTCTCTAAGGTTGCAGTGGGAAAAAAAATTAGAGATTAAAACTCAAGGATTGGCTCTAAAGTCAGTGCCCTTGACTTCCCCACATGCTTCTATACTCACAACTGACTATATTTTGTCAGGCAAGTGCTTTGTTTTGAGATAATTGGGTCCTCACCAGGACAAGCCCAGCAGATGCTTGTTTAATGAGTGGCAGGGATCATAAACTATCACATGGAAAAGGTAGATACAAATGATGGAATACCCAAGAGACTAAGGGGAAAGATGGGAGCAGGGACAATAAAATATGTCAGAGTAACTCTATCATGATGTAGGACTGACTTCTAGTCAGATGCTTAGTGCCTCATTTCAAATAAGGACAAATAATCAGGGAAGAGCAGACATTTGAACCAAGATTTGAACTTGAAAAACCAACCTATACAAAGAAGGGTGCTGTAGGGGGACAGAGACCTTGCAAAAGATAGAAAACTTTAAGAAAAAGAATCACCTCTTCAGAGAAATGAATTAAAAACAAAACAGTCACTCAAAAAATTCAGAGGAAAAGATAAATTTAGAAAGTCTCCTGGAATATAGAACAGAATGACAAAGAGAAAATTAGAAGATGGAAGAAAACTAAGAACTGAACTCTGGAGGCCCAACATTTGACTAAGTATAGGTACTAAAAAGAAAACAAACAAGATAGAAGGAAATTATCAGAGTAATAACACAATAAAGAACTTTCCCCAACTAAAGCATCTGAGGATCCAGATTGAAAAATTCACTGAATACTTAACCAGTGCTTTACAGAGACCCACTCTAATTCACATCATTGTGAAATCAAGAAAACGGAGATAAGGAAAAGTCTAGAAACTTCTGGAAAGGGAAAAACAGCTTACATGCAATGATGGGATCAGAAGTGCTCTAGGCTGCTAAATAGCAATACTGGAAGCTTAGATGGAGGAAAATAATTATTGCCAGCCAAGTGCATTGAGGGCAATAACATATTCAGAGATCCAAAAGCTTAAAAGATATCCCTCAGTCCTTCTCTCTGGAAGCTGCCTGCTGAATGTGTTCCACCAAAATGGGGAGGGAGGGGGAGGAATGCAAGATCCAAGAAAAAGGGCCGAAGAGAATCCCTTGGATGGTGGGGAAAGAAGCTTATCTATCACAGGAATGCACTGAGCATCCAGAGCAGTCAGTCCAGATTAGTACAGACCAAGGGCTCCAGGAGTGGTGCCACCGTGACATTTTAAAATGATAGATTGCCTGATATATTTCAATATATTAAAGATGGTTTGTGCTGTAGGCTGAGTGTTTAAGGATTAGTTAATGGGTAGGAGTATAGATACAGGTTGAACACACCAAAAAGGGAAAATGACTAATTGCAGTAGAAATGTTGTCAAAATTGCCAAGAAGAAATCATAGTACATTACATGGCTCAGCTGCAAACAGAATTTGTATAATCATAATAATGTACACAACAAATATTTGCTTATCAAAATTTATGGCATAACTATAGTGAGAGGTTGTGTATTGGCAAGGGCAGTGGTAAAGAGAACTAAATCCTCTTGAGCAAAGTAGGGAACTGACAGATGGAGAAACAAGAACTAGCAGTTTAAACAGTAAGCAGAGACAGCACAGTAACAGAAGAAATGGCATATTTCTTGTTTAGACGAGAAGGGAGAGTACATGGAAGATGGAGCATCAGGGTACCCGAATTCCAGACCTGCATAATCCCTCTGCTCTTGGGTAACACGAACTGTTTTTCCATGGAATCCTCAGTTTTGCTATAGGTGTTTTTTGGGGATTTGGTTTTGTTTTTTGTTTTTTAAATGTAGTGATAGGTTTGAACCCTAATCCTCATGCATGCTAGGCAAGTGCTATAGTACTGAGCTATCTCCCTGCCCATTTTCTCTAGTTTCAAAAGCACTTTTTAAACAGACACTTCTTAAAACACATTCTTAATATGCAAAACTAATATCTCTGAAAATAGTAGGTTGTTTCTTCCTGGTCTCTGAAAGGATCCTGACCAAACAGAAGAAGGCATTTAGTGCTTTTGTAACAGGTTATATGTTCATGAGTTCTCTTCAGTTGAAGATATATAGGATCTTCCCAGATTTAAAATTAACTCTTATCAGTCCACCAAGTTAATTTGTGGAAAGCCTATTCAGAGTTTTAAATGCTTGTCTTGAGCTTCTTTGAAATGATATACATTCCATTTTAAGGGATTTTATTTTCTGACTTACATAGCTAGGAAAAATAATTGTTTCATTACTTGGTTACCAATAGTAATACCAAATGTCTTGGTGAAGTCTCATCTTAGCAGAATATTCAGATTGCTGTGAGAAACAAATCTGTTTAAGATATTTCTCATGTATGAATGTAGCTAATCCTTCCCTGATCTTTATTGATTCATGCTTTCATCCATATTTATGCTATCTCTACCCATGGCCTACAAGTAGAAAATAACAAAAATTGGCATTTTATGTGATTTATAGAGCCTGTTACCTACTGTTTTCTCCCCTTCATAACTAATTAGTTCTGGGTCTGATACTGAGTCAAAACTGAGGCATAGGTGGTATTCTCTGGTTTTTGAGTTTTTAGATAGTTTAGTCGATGGAAAAAGGGGAAGAAAATCTGATCTAGTTTTCTTCCCCCCCACCCCATGCCCTAGGATTTGAATTTTTTTTTTTTTTAGAAAACTGGACAACATGTAGGCATTTCAGTCAAAAATATAAAATTCAGTTTGATAGAAATAAATAGGTTGAGTTCATTGGGGGCTATAGTCCGAACAGCCAGTTGTTTGAGTTCTGCACTGGCTCTATGACCTGGCTCTCACAGACCCCTCTGACCCTGTGCAGGGCTTACTAGGCCTGTAACCATGCTTTTTGCCTCTTTTGCATCTGTAAAACTTTCCTTTTCTCTCTTTCAGCTTGATGTATTTGATGCTGCTGAGCGTTATCAACAAGCAGGCCTTCCCCTAATTGTTCTGGCTGGCAAAGAGTATGGCTCAGGTAGCTCCCGAGACTGGGCTGCCAAGGGCCCTTTCCTGCTGGTGAGTATAAAGCAGAGACATTCAAGGAAGTAGCTGCCCCTCCAAACTGGAAGAGAAGCTGGGAAGGTGCCCAAGCAAAAATTCTGTTGCTTTGCTTTCCAAGATGGCATGGAAGAGTAAGCTCTGAAAACATGTAATGGTTATTTACCTTCTGCTTTTGGTGTATCTAGATTTATTTTGCTCAGTGAAAAGTAATATTACAAAGTTGAACTGGTTTCCTTAAGTCAGACATTCATTGTCTACAGATCAATGGGAGGAGGTTTGTTAAGTCATTATATCCAGATTGTATTTTTTTAGGGAAAAGTTCTATGGTTTTCATAACAGTCTCAGAGCTTGGGGACCCAAAATCTATTTAAGGCCACTGTCCCAGATGAATGTAAGGAATAAGCCACAGATATTGTAAGGCTCACAGAAGGGAAATGTTAAGGAACCTGGGCTTTTTCAGAAGTTGATTTGACAAGAACAGGCTCCAGGTCTCTTGGAAAAACTAGGAGTGTGTACATTTTAAAGTTGTTTTTCACTGCCTATGAAAGTCTGCTTCTCATCTCAGTGAGAAAAGAGCTCTCTAGAGCCTTCTGCAGATTCAGGGTTCACCCTGTTTGAGGTGTCCCCATAGGGTGGGCCAAGCAGAGAGCTTTTCCCTCTTGAGTATTTTCTTGATCTGAAATCAGGGGAAAACCGTGTTACTGGCTTTAATCCTAAGGATAAAGTAAAAATGTCTTAGCTCACCTTAATTTAAATAATTTATAGCTCAAGAAAATCAATGCACTTGGAAAATACAAGTCAATATCCACAGTACTGTAAAAAGCTCTGGCTGCCTAGCAGCCCTCTAGCTAGCCTGGCCTCTGCAAATGTCTTCCAACATCACACCTATTATTTTATTGATCATTTTGCTCTAAGGGGAAAAAAATAATGTTTTCTGATTAGTTGGTAATAGGTCAGAGGCCTGACTTTGCTGGAAACTGCTAAAATGAACCAGATAAATTTTATAAAAAGAAAAAGACTTTAGGGAGGGAGTTGAGAGCTGATGGCAGAAATGAGAACTGGGCAGTGAAGACAAGTGGGGAAGAGGGATAAAAAGAGAATAAAAGCATCAAAGGGATACCAAAGTCTCTACTTCTCTGAGTCCTCGCTGTCCGAACTGGGCCACTCATATGGCTGCCAACTCTGTGCCTGCTGCACAGCCATTTACACAGAGCTAGAGACATGACTCCTTGTATTTAGAAGGCTTTCCTCTTCCCCAGAATAAATACAAATGTACAAAAATCTCTACAAAATAACTACTGCCCCAAAGAATCTTTCCTTCCTCTGTGGTAGTGATTCTCAAATTGGAGACATCTGTAATCTTTTTTTTTAAAAAAAAAAAAAAAAACAGGTACTGGGATTGTGTGTGGCTCAGTAGTAGAGCACTTGCCTAACGAACGTGTGGGGCCCTGAGTTTAATTCTCAGCACCACATATAAATAAATGAATAAAACGAAGATCCTTCAACAACTAAAGAAAATATTAAAAAAAGAAAAAAAAAAAAAAACACCTGGTCTGGTCTTACATTCATCCCCAGAGATTCTAGTTTAATTGGTAAGGACAAAGTCCTGGACACTAGATTTTAAAAGTCTTCCCTGGAGATTGATATACAAAGAGTTTGAGAACCACTGTTTTTGGGGAAAAAAAAATTAAATGGAGATTTCTGAATGATGCTTCTGACTATATCAGATTATTAAGATCCCCCTGGATTTTTCACGAATGGGGAAGAAATCAAATGGAGAACTACTGTTCTAGGGCCATGGTTCTCCAGCACATAAAAGTCACTGGTTCCTCCCACCATATACAAGACATTCTGATTCAGTAGACCTGGGTAAATATTCAAGAATATTTAATTTTTTATAATAAAAATTTTTAATAAACTCCCTAAGTATGATATATTTGATTAAAGCCCTAATCCCCCATGGTAGTATGGAAATAGCAACTCTTAAGAAAATGTTTAAACTTAATTAATATTAAATTGAAGTCTTAAGGATGAGACTGTTATCCTATACAATTACAACAGAAAGACAGTCCTCTCCCTCTCCTTCTTCTGGTGCATGTCAAGGAAAATTCACCTGTAAGTCTTGACCTACAAGGTCAAGAGAGTGCTCACCACAAACTGAAGGAGCTAGAACTGTAAGAATATCAATTTCTGCTGATTGTCACTCAGTCTGTGGTGTCTCAAAGGTGTGCTCTAGATACCAAGGTACCTTTTAGAGTACCTCAATATTATAATTAACATCAACTATTAATAATTAATGGAGAATTCTAGGTAGTCAGGTACCCTGTTTTATTGACTATTGCTATATACGTACGACCAATTACACTTTATCAAAAAAAATGTCCTTTATAGGAAGCTTAATATCAAGACTGTATTCAATCAGTTTCATCCTTGAAACAGGAAGTATACAAGTAGTAATCATTTATTTCATAATATATTCAGAAAGTTTCTTTTTTGGTTAAACCTTCTATGTTTGCTGATAAACCTATAATAATAGAAAAATTCAGGGAATGAATTTTCTTTATGTTGATTCATGGTATGAGTTCTGGATATAATGGAAGTTTGCTAAGAGATCTTGGATCTCAGAGTGGCTGAGTGCAGAGTCAGACCACATAGGTTCAAATACCAGATCCCAACACTGAATACCTGGTAAAGGGGCAGAATGGTAATGGTAGCATCTGCTGTGTCCCATTTGGTGGAGGGTGGAATGAGAGAATTCATGTCAGTGCTTACACTATAGGTAATCTGGTAAGACTTGCTACTATATTTCTAATTAATGTTAGGATATTTTAAGTGAAATATTATCAAGTATTTAGAGAGAATTTAGCTGTGAGAACAGTTTGACTTAAGCATTTTGAAAAGTTTCTGTATGCCTAAAAAAAAAAAAATTGGGACTGTGTCCAACTTATTCTCTTTGTTCATCAGGGAATCAAAGCTGTTTTAGCTGAGAGTTATGAGCGCATTCACCGCAGTAATTTGGTTGGAATGGGGGTGATCCCCCTTGAATATCTCCCTGGTGAGAATGCAGACACCCTGGGACTCACAGGACGGGAACGATACACTATTGTCATTCCAGAGAACCTCAAACCACAAATGAAAGTCCAGGTTAAGGTAAGCCGGACCTTCTCTACACTAGGATGCATTTTGAAGGGCCCTTTTAGACAATTTTCTTTTGCGGGGTTGGGAGGTACCCAGTATTGAACTCAGGCATTTGACCACTAAGCTACATCCTCAGCCCTATTTTGTATTTTATTTAGAGACAGGGTCTCACTGAGTTGCTTAGTGCCTCACTTTTGCTGAGGCTGGCTTTGAACTTGCCATCGTCCTGCCTCCACTTCCCAAGCTGATGGGATTACAGGCATGTGCCACCACGCCCAGCGAAGGAAATGAATGGGATTTGAGAGGGAAAAATGAAAGTCAGTCAGGACTGCATTAGACTCAGAGTCCTGCTGACACCTTTCCCACCTGCCTTCACAGCATACCAAGGATAATACCTATTGATATATTGTTTATTTCTGTTTATAGAATGATTCATCGGTTCCAATCCTACCTCTCTAGATAAGGGTGAAGTGCCAGCACCAACATCCCAGGGTGACTTAGCACCCTGGTAGGAGAGAGGTAGTAAAGGACAACCTCAGTGAAACCTCTGATGCTGAGACACTTCTGTCCACAAGAAGACCCCAAAGAAGGTTTAGAAAATATCATTCCATTGTCACTAGTGGCTACAGCCCTTAGAAGCTATTCTAGTTCTCAGTTGCCTCTCACTTCCATCATTTATACTCTTCAGTGCAGTGCTTCTCAAAGTTTAGTGGACAGAGCAATCTCCCAGGGTCTTGTCAAAATGCAGATTCTGATCACTGTCCAGGATGGGGGAAGAGACCATCTGTTCCTAAATGCACCGGAATGTGAACCACACCTTAAGTGGGAGACTAAGGGGAGACTGGACAGAATCCCCAAGACAGGTGTCTCACCTTCTTCCTCAGCGATTCTTCTCTGCTTCTTTTTCATTATAGCTGGATACTGGAAAGACCTTCCAGGCTGTCATGAGGTTCGACACTGATGTGGAGCTTACTTATTTCCACAACGGAGGCATCCTCAACTACATGATACGCAAGATGGCCAGGCAGGCCCTTGTTTCTTAGAAGATCCGCACTAGGTGTTGCACCCCATGGGATCCCAGCCAGCTGGGGCCCTAGTGGAGAAACTTCCTTGCAGACAGCAAGTAAACACTGCATTTTGGGTGCCATTCCTGGAGGCACAAAGCCAAAAGTTTCTACATTCTCTGTTATTGTTAATCTTTGAATCTTTTTCTAGAATTTGGACGCTGTAATCATGGGAAGATCAGTAACGCAGAAAGAGAACCTGTCTTTAAATCAGTGACATTGATTTGTTTTCACTCTTCCCTATTAATTTTCAGCTAAGCCCTAGCAAGTCTTCTCGGAAGATGTCTCCTACCCTGTTTTCCCTCCTACCCTTCCCTTGCTCTTCTGTTTTCCTCTGATCAGTGAAACCCTTCTCTTAAGGGTTCTGTTCCTTTGCAATTTATACCAGTGTTAATTGGCATAGGTAGGTAAGAACTTTTTCACCCTTCAAATCATGGTAGTGATTGTGATCCCCCTTCAGAGTGAGTAATCCAGATGCCTCATGGTCAGGTCAAACGTTGAATTTTTTGATGATGTACCTTTTGATGGATCCACATAACAGTAAAAATTTTTCTTTATTATGTTCAGAAATTTTCCCCAGGAAACATTTTATCTGTCAAGGAGACTTTTGTTTGGAGATGGATTGGGAGACATAGAACATTTCTGATTTGAATAAGATTAAATATATTTTCATGGAAAATTTGTTGACTTTGAAATCCAGTTTTACAATATTTAAAGCACTTTCATCCTGAAGTCTGAATGACTTTCATGTTCTCCTATTTCTAAACATACCTCTGGACTGTGCAGATACAGAAGAAGTGTTGAGGAACTACTACATTTCCTGCCCTGTTTGGGAGCAGCAGATGAAGGAAGAGTAGCCTGGTACCTGGTAGCAGTAGCAAGGATGTTGAGAATAGTGGGCAGATTAGCTTTAGTGTTTATTTGCTCATTTGTATCACTAAATCCATTTCAGGGCATGTCTTAGTCTGCATGGGCAGCCATAACAAAATACTACAGACTGAGTGACAATCAGCAGAAATTGATATTCTTGCAGTTCTGAAACCTGGGAAATCAAGATTCTACCTCCTTCAGTTTGTGGTGAGCATTCTCTTGACCTTGTAGGTCAAGACTTATAGGTGACTTTTCCTTGATATGCACCAGAAGAAGGAAAGGGAGAGGATTGTCTTTCTGGTGTTTTAGAAGAACACTAATTATATAGGATAACAGTCCCATCCTTATGACCTCATTTAATATTAATTAAGTCTAAATTATTTTTCTTAAGAGTTGCTATTTCCACACTACCATTGGGGTTAGGGCTTCAACATATGAATTTTGGGAGGACACAAACATTCAGTTCATGACAAGGTACCTTATAGTTAATCTTGTAATAAGTTCACATTTTAATATAATGTTAGCAATATAGGAAAAGTATTAGTGGTTCCACTGTAGTTATCAGGGAGGTTAAATAATAATTTACAAGTCTAATATATAGAAGTGCCAAGATTTCAAAGCTGATTTTCTAAATGGCTGACAGTTAACATCTGGAATGTATGGGACTTCCAAATCTTAGCAATTTGTAGATCAGGTGTAAATTTCTTTAATTCCCTCCCTGACTGTTCTCTTTCTCTCTCCCCCCTCTGGAAGCCAGCCTGCTGCCTCTTACCCTCTCATGCTGTGGGCCTGCTCACCTGTGCCTTTGGGGTTCCCTATCTCGTGAGAACCAGAGAGCTAAAGAGCTGAGCCTTGGCTCCAATCCAGCCAGTGCTTCTGTTATTGATTAAAGTGGAATGTGTTTTGAATTTTTTTTCTTTGTTTTAATTGACAAGTGAAAATTATGTTTATTATATATGTTTTAAAAATGCATAAACATTGTAGAATGGCTAAATAGAGCTTATTAACCTATGTATTGCCTTGCATATTTTTTGTAGTGATAATACTTAGTGATTTCCAAGAATATATTAACTATGATCACCATGTTGTACAATGGAGCTTTTGAACTTATTCCTCCCAAATGAAATTTTGTATCCTTTGACATCTGACTACCCTTGTTAATTACCTTTCTATTCTTTACTTCTTTGAATTTAACATTAGATTCCATACATAAGAAAGATCATGTGGTACTTATCTTGCTGTACTGACTTATTTAACTTAACATAGTATCGTCCAGGTCCATCCATATTGTTACAAGTTATAAGATTTTATTTTTTCAAGTTGAATAGCATTCATTATGTATGTATATGAATACATATCACATTTTCTTTCTCCATTCATTCATTGATGGGTACTTTGACTGATTCCATATTGTGTCTAACGTGAATAATGCTGCAGTAAATACAGGAGCATAGATATCTCTTGAACATACTGATTTAATTTTCTTTGGATATATTCCCAGAAATGGGATTGCTGGATCATATAGTGATCATTTTAGCTTTTTGAGGTCTCCATAAAGTTTCCCATAATGGCTATGCTAATTTAAATTCCTATCAACAGTGTGCAGTGTTCCCTTTCCTCCACATCCTCACCAACACTTACCTTTCATCTTTTTGATGAAAGGTAAGTGTTGATGACCATTGTAACAGGTCTGGAGTGGCCATCTTGTAGTTTTGATTTTAAGTTCCCTGATAATATTGTTAAGCATTTTTTCTTTTCCACAATGGCCATTTATGTGCTGCTTTTGAGAAATGCTTATTCAGGTCCTTTGCTCATTTTTTAATTACTTGGTTTTTTTGTTATTGAGTTATAATTCTTTATATATTCTGGTTATTAACCACTTATCAAATGTATGGTTTGCACAAATTTCCTCTTGTTCTGTAGGTTGTCTTTTTACTGTTTGCCTGGCTGCAGAAGCTTTTTAATTTTGATGCAGTCCTGTTTGTCTCTTTTAAATTTTGTTGCTTTTGCTTTGGGGTCATATAAAAAAAAATCATTGCCTAGACCAATGTCATGGAGTTTTTCCTCTGTGTTTTCATCTATTATGATCTACAATGTCAGGTCTTATGTTGAAGTTTTTAATCCATCTCAAGTTGATTTTTATACGTGGTATGAAATAAGGGTTTAATGTCATTCTTTTTCATGTAGCTATCCTGTTTTCCCAACACCATTATTGAAGAAACTGTCTGTTTGCCATCATGTGTTCCTGTCTCCTTTGTCAGGAATCAATTGGCCATACATGAGTGGCTTCATTTCTTGGGTGTCTCTTCTTTTCCAATGGTCTGTTTTTATGCCAGTACTATGCTATTTTGATTGCTGTAGCTTTGTAGTGTATTTTGAAGGCAGACAAGGTAATTCCCTCTGTTTTCTTCTTTTTGTTCAAGTTTGAATGACTATATGGAGTTTTTTGTGATTCCCTATAAATTTCAGACTTGTTTTCATTTCTGTGAAAAGCATTGGAAATTTGATAGGAATTGCAGTGAATCTGTAGATTGCTTTGGATAGTGTGAACATTTTAACATTAATTGTTCCACTGAAAGAACATGGGATATCTTTTCATTTTTTGATACCATCTTCAGTTCTTTCATTAGTGTTTGTTTTTGGTGTATAAGTATTTCTAAGCACTATTTTGTACCTGTTACATATAGAATGGTTTACTCCTTTTTATAGATAGTTCATTTTTAATTTGTAGAAATACTACTAATTTTTATGGTGATTTTTTTGTATCCTGCAGCTTTACTGAATTTGTTTATTTTAAGTTTTTTTTTTAACATGGAGTTTTTAGCATTTTCCACATATAAAATCATGTTATCTGCAGACAATTTTTTTCTTTATAATTTAGATGCCTTTTATTTCTCTGACCTAATTGCTCTATGACTTTCAGTGCTGCATTGAATACAAATGATAAGAGTTGACATCTTTTGTCTTCTTCCTGAGAGGAAAAGCTTTCAACTTTTCCCCATTGAGTATGATGTCATCTGTGTGTTTGTCAGATATGGCCTGAATGAGGTAAATTACTTCAATCCTAATTTCTTCAGAATTTTTCTCATGAAAGAATATTGAATTTTGTCAGTTTTTTAAACCTCTAGTGAGGTGATTTTATGGCTTTTGTCCCTTTTGTTAATATAGTACATACACTGGAGTATGCTGAACTATTCTGGCAACCAAGGGATGTATCCTACCTACTTCAACATGAAGAGTTCTCTGAACATACTATTTAGTTTGTTAAAAATTTTTTGCATATATGTTTATGTGCCTATAATTTTCTTACAGTATCCTTGTCTGCCTTTGGTATTAGGATAATGCTAGCTAGGCTCATAAAATGAGTTTGGAAGTACTTCCTCTTCAGTTTTTTGAAATTGTTGAGAAGAACTGATGTTCTTTAAATGAACTTCCTTAATTTTTGTCTGAAGGAGAGTTTTGCCAGGTAAATATTCTTGGGGGTTTTTTGGTTCGGTTGATTTTGGTTTTATTTTTTTTTTTCCCTTCTTTTTCTCCCCAGAACTTTCAATTATATGTTGAAAAAAATCTGCTGCTAGCTTTAGCGGAACTCCCTTATATATGCTTTGCTTCCCTTTTACAGGCTCTTCTTTGTCTTTGACTTTTAACAGTTTAATTATAATGCCTTGGTGTTTTCTTGTTTGGACTGAATCTGATTGGAGACCTATATTTTTGTGTCTTTCCCCAGATTTGGAGTTTTCTGCATTCTTTTTGAATTCTTATAACTTAAATGTTTCTTTTGATACTGTCACATAAATCCCATAAGTTTTCTTTTTGTTCATTTAATTTTTCTTTCTTCTATATATTTTCAAATAACCCATCTTCAGGTTCACAGGTGTTCCTTCTGCTGGTTGTCCTTGCTATGGACACTATTGTGCTTTTCATTCATCATGTTTTCATCTCTAGAATTTGATTTTCTAAAAAAAAAAAAAAAAAAATGCAATATCTTAAAATTCTCATTTTAGTCATTTATTACAGTCTTCCTGATCCCATTGAATTGTCTGTTTTCTTGAAGTTTGCCAAGCTTCCTTAAAACAGTCATTTTGAATTATTTATCAGACAGATCATAAATCTCCAGTCTCGTGATGTCATTGATTGGCTTTATTTTGTTCTTTGGTGGGCTTCTGTTTCCCTAATTGTTCTTAATCCTTATAGCCATGCCTTGGTATCTGCACATTTCAAAAAGGTCTTATTCTAGTTTTGTGGGCAGGCTTTGAGTGGGAAAGCCCTTCACTGGTTAACCCATTTAGAGATTCTGGGTAGGCTATCTGGAGTGGTCTGTGGGTGGGATTGCTACTGGAGTCCTTGGCTGATTAGCCTGGTATCTAGATCAGCAGGTAGATGAGTCAGGTTGGATTCAAAGTGTGGGTCCACTGGACTGCAAGAACTGGCCTCTGTCCACAGGAGCTAACCTGGACCTGGGGTGAGCCTTGAGCCTCAATCACTGTAGTATGCTGACTGGCTTGAGCCCTACATCTGCAGGGGTAGTCCTAGAATCTGCACCATTTTTCTCAAGTAGGTCTAGATGCAGGCTCCACTGGAGCCTTGAGCCACAGGGATTGGCTAGTGCCAGGATATGAGTGAGGCCTGGAATTGTGGGTACTGACCTGATGCCTAAAATCACTAGGCAGGGTTGGCATGGAAACTGGGTCCATGAGGACTGTTCTGGAACTGAGTTCACAGGGTCAGTCCTGGAGTGCAGCTTGTCCCCACTAGGGTCTGCTGGAGCCAGCCTCATGTGTAGCACTGCAGGTCAGCAGGGCTAAGACATGCAGTTATGATGCTAGTCTGGTGCTAGGGCCAGCCTGACTCTGAGGTGGGCCTGGAACCAGAATGAATGGCATGGGAATGGGCCTAGAAACAGTCTACCAGACAAGCTTTGAGTCTGGGACACAGCCCTGCCCCGCACTGGGTTTTGCTTTGGCAAGCCTAGTGTTGGAGTCCAAGGCAAAGCCAGTGCTCACTTCCCTTCCCTAGCCCCAAGCTTAGGGTACCTCGCACTATGCTGCCTAAGATTGAGGGAGAAGTGGCACAGGTGAGGTAAAGCACTTCTTAACCTTTTTCAGTGCATCTGTACTTCTGTGCCACGTCTAGGTGATGTAAATATCCCACTTGGTAGCCTTAGCTCTTAGGACAGGGTTTTTGTGTGTGGACAGTTGTTCAAATGGATGTTTCTGTGGGAGGACGAGCATGGAAATTCACATTCCACTGTCCTGCTCAAGTTTCATTATTTCTTGATATGTGACATTATGGTTTCAGAGTCAGTGTATTTGGGAGACAGTGTTAGATAGGTCTTAATTATTAAAGAATTGACAGTGACAATGACAGTGTATGTTGTAGGTCACTGAGGGAAAGGGTGGCAACAAATGGTACAGAAACCTACCTGACCGTAGAATACATTCTTCAGAGAATCTCACGGCACTGTGTTCCACAGAATGCACCCGAGGAAATACTGGCTTCTGCTTTGTTATTTGAAATTCAGTTAATATAGAATCTGTTTTAAGTACAGGAATCAGTTTACTGACGTTGTTGCACAATCAGGGCTTTGAAAGATTCCATTTCAGGGTGAAAGCATCATAGTGTCAGCACCAGCTAGAATCATGGAGATAACAAGGTGGTAGAACACATTTATCTGAACCACCTGAAGAACTTACAGAAATACACATGGCTAGACACCCTGCTAGGACACTATATTGGGGACTGGGATTATGTCCATGAAAAAGACTCCCTGGTTGGCTCTCAAATGCAGCCTTTGATCAAGAAATCCAATGACAGCAATGACCTATTTCTTCATTCAATACATATTAACCAAGTGCCTATTCTGTTCTCAGGTCTATGCCTGACAATGGCTTGATTCCATATAAAAGTCAAATGAGGAAATTCTAAGTTTTTGTTTCAGCTTTAGTCTGAAGAGAGGACTATTTGCCTTCCATCTAAATTAAATGTTAAAAGTATTTTTCTCTTCTGAATAACATTTCTAGTAGATATTTAATATATCCTGTTGAAGTTCCTAAATAGTAATAGCGAAGAATAGTAATTACATATAAAGATCCTAATAGTGAAAAATGAAAAAATCAGCTCTCAACAAATTGTTTTAAATAATCTTTTTATTGCATCTAAGAATACTATTATAGTAACCATTGTTAAGCAATTAATTATGTGTGTGTGTCGTGTACTTTTCTTATATTTTAATTAAAAGCTGTCACTAACCCTGACAGTTTGGGGTTATCCTTGTTCTACAAAGAGCCTATGTAACTGGCAAGTTTACTTGACTACTTGCCAGCACTACTGCTGAAATGTAAAGTAAAGCTGCCGTAATGTAAAGTAAAGCTGCCGTAATGTGTTATCCTATTAATCTCCAGGGTTCATCTGGGTAATTTCCAAATAGCCTTCAGATATAAATATGTCTTACTTGAAAAGGTCATGTCATCACATGTGCTGAACATATTACTAACCTTTTGTGCTCTCTGGAATTTTGTTTAGGTCATTTAATGGTCGTAATGAACTACAACCAACCAATCTGAATCTGTTTTGGGGTGATACTTAAATTACTATAGATCCTACCCAGAACTAAACACAAGACAAAAATAAAATAAACCCAGGCACTGTTACCATGTCTGGAAAACCCCAAACTAAGCTCTCTGAAGCATCAGAAAACCTTGCTAAAAGACACAGGAATGCCATGTGAGTACATATTCTAATTTTTTAAAGTAACAAGAACAGCAAAATTGAACCATTTTCACAGTAGCAACCAAGGGGCTTGACTGAGGACAGATAAACCAAGTGTTAAGCATCAATCTCTATTAATGAAAAATGGCTTGAGATGACTATTCCAAAGGAAGAATGGCATGAGTTAAGAGAACAAATTAAATGAGCAAGTAAACAACTTCTTAGGAAGCATTGTATCCCTGATGTGCCCTCACCACTAAAAAATGGACTACTATAGAATTTTATGATTACCATGCCACACATTGCTATTAAGAAAACATGAGGATATGTAACTTGTACTTGTGTAGGTATATACTGAACCCTTGGAATCATCTACACTTAAGGTATCAGCAAAGAAGAAGCAATAAAAATGCTTTTATTTTTATAAAAAAAATAGAAAGGCAGAAGCCAAGGGAAATTTTCAAGAAAAGAATAAGACAGCCAAATGCAACAAAGAAGTCAAAAGGACTAAGAAATGGCCATGTGATTTGGCAACCAGAGTCACTGGCAGCCTTGAAAAGAACAGCAGATTAAGGGGAAAAGCCAGTTTACAGTGGTTAAGGAAATGGGGATAGGGGTATGGAAAACCTTTCAGCATCCCATTCATTTATTTAGCTCAGTGTGTATGGCGTTGGTACATTGTATGCATTGGCAGTGGTTCTGAAAAGGATAGAACCGAATTTGTTTTAGATTTTTTTGTTTTAATTAGTTATACATGACAGTATAATGCATTTATGCACTTTGATATACATAGATGGGATATAATTTCTCATTTTTCTGAGTATACATATTGTAGAATCATATTGGTCATGCAGTCACATATATACATAAAATAATAATATCTGTTTCGTTCTACTGTCTTTGCTATCCCACATCCCCTTCTCTTCCCTTCCTTCCCTTCCCTCTACCTAATCTAAGGTAATGCTGTTCTTCTCTAGTGCCCCCCACCTTAATGTGAATTAGCATCTGCATATTAGAGAAAAACATTTGACCTTTGGTTTTTCAGGATTGGCTCATTTTGCTTAGCATGATATTCTCCAACTCCATCCATTTACTGTAAATGCCATAATTTCATACTTCTTTAAAGCTGAGTAATAGTCTATTGAATATATATATCACATTTTCTTTATCCATTCATCTATTGAAGGACACCTAGGTTGGTTCCATAGGTTAGCTGTTATGAATTGAGCTGCTATAAACATTGATGTGGCTGCATCACTGTAGTATGCTGATTTTCAGTCCTTTGGGTGTAGACTGAGGAGTGGGATAGCTGCGTCAAATGGTGGTTCTATTCCAAGTTTTGTGAGGAATCTCCATACTGCTTTCCATAGTGGTTGTGCCTATTTGCAGTCCCACCAGCAATGTATGAGAATTCACTCACATGTGTTTTGCATATACGATGTACTACAAACTGTTCAAAACCAACAGAAAGTGAAGTTAACTGAAAGTGTGTAATACAGTATAAGCCTTGTGTAAAATACCTTCATAGAGGCACAAGCAATGGGTGATTACCCACAGGGTTAATTTCTTCACTCACCATTCCCTGTAGCTAAAGACTTAGGCTCTGAAGTCATTTGGATATTCTGCAGCATCAAACTGTATCTTCTCAAAATGAAAATCTTTCCACTTTGAGTACCGTGTTTGAACTCCAGTTGCAATATCTTCCACTACAAAACTTTCAATTTTTATGACTGGAATCTCAAATTCCTTATACTTCACGTGGATTCCCCAGTCATGTCTGCAGTTCTCTTTGGCACAGAATATCTTTGCTTTCTTCTCAAAACCCCCATAGCTCTTCGGTCTGGGGTGTGGTTTACTCACAAAGCGTTCCTTAAAGTCATCTCCAACCACAGTGTAATGGCATGTCTAAGATGAATAGTTGGAACAATATAGAAAATGTTAAAAGCAATCCGTAATTGTGATTTAAGATAAAATACTCCACAATAATCTGAGATGAAGAACAGATGGAATCCCACTTATTTCACAGTTTGGAAAAGGAATCACCTGAAGGCCACATTAGGCCTCAAATTAAATGCTACTGGGTACCTCATGAAAAGGAAGATTAAGAAATTTCCAGGAAACCTACCCCCTAAAAGTTCATATTCTGAGTTCAGAAACAAAAGACATAGTTGTTGAAGATCTGTGGAGTGTTAAATTGGTCCATGAAAGGACAGGCACAATCCAAAGGACACATGGAACAACAGCAAAGGATCAGTATGCGCCAGAGAACACCATGGACGGTATGTCCATCGGCCACTCATACAGTCAGCTTTACAATAAACTGCACAGAAACAAATGCAACTCCAACATCTAGTCTTCCAGGAATATAAACTCGAAAATGGCCATTGTCAAGAAAAAAAAAAATCACAAAAAAAAATTGAAGCTAAAAGGACCTTTTACAGCTAAAGAAAGGCAGGGGAACTTAGTATCACTCATAATATGCTTCTCGCCCAAACAGTTGGGCTGCTGAGGTTTAGTTTTCTGAAGACCAAAAGGAATTCTCAAGTAGTAACTCGTCACCTGACTAGCCCAGCCACTCGACGTGCTCTCCATCAGCAGCAAGTTACACTCAATGTTTGTCTTTGGAGACTTTTTAAAAAATTACTTTTATATATATTTTTAGTTGTTGATGTATCTTTATTTTATTCACTTATTTATATACTATGCTGAGATTCAAACCCATGTGCCTCACACATGCTCTGTAAGTGCTCTACCACTGAGTCACAACCCCAGCCCTGTCTTTGGAGATTTTTCTAATCCTTTATTTATAAGGAAAAAAACAACAATAAAAAAACAGAAGGTCGACTTGCAAGTGTCACATTCGAAAAGGAACATTTTGTTTTCATTGGAAAAGTGTTCCATATCCCATAAAGTTTAGAAAATAAAATCGTAGGAAGAAAATAGTCACGGAACTTCATCATCAGAATATAACATTTTGGCATATTTCTTTTAATATCGTTTACAAAGGTACCCGCCCCCCATGGTATTATTGTTTCATGCAACTATAAGAATAGCATATTGGGCTAGGGTTGTAGCTCAGTGGTACAGCATTTGCCTAGCGTTGTGAAGCAAAGGGTTCAATTCTCAGCACCACATATAAATAAATAAAGATCCATTGACAACTAAAAACAGATTTTTTAAAATAGCATATTTATAGTTTTGTATCCAGTTTATTTTTTCCACTTTTATTATACTACATAAGCTTCATAATCGTATTTCTAAATAAAAATCTACTTTGGGATAATTTTAGACTTAGAGAAAAGTTGCAAGAAAATTCCTAGAAAATTCTTTGTATACCTTTGACCCCAGTTTCCCTAAATGCTAACATACTACAAACCATAAAACTAAGAAACTAATATCTGTATATTGCTATTAGCTAAACTACAGATTTTCTACTAAAATTCTTTATTCTAGGATCTACTTGAGACTACACTGCATTTAGCATAACCATTATTCTGAAGAGCTTCATAATATTTAAAAGACAGTAATTTTTACCTTGACACACAACAACTGTATTTATGGGGCACAGTGAGATAATTCAACACATGAGTACAATGTATAATTATCAAATTAGGGTAATTTGCATTTTCATCTCCTTAAAACATTTTATCATTGCTTGGTTGTAAAAAAGATTTATGAAATATTTAATAAATTGTTGTCCCTACTATACTGCAGAACAACAGAATGTATTCCTCCTGACTATACTTTGCACCTGTTATCTAGCCTCTTATGCTCCTCCTCACTACCCTTCCTAGCCCACAATGACCACTAGTCTCTCTACTATATCAACGGTTATAGCTACCACATGAGCAAGATGTTGTATTTTTTAATACATGAACCATAGCAGAAAAAAATAGTAATCTTAACATAACTATTTCATCAAGTTTTAACTTATGCTAAAAATCAACCAGGTGCTCTTATAAAAAAGGCTGCTTACCTCTACCACGCGTACATCAGCCGTGTAACATGCCAAGGTTTTGCACTTTCCACAGAGCAGGTTTTTATTTTTCTTATCAGGGACAGGTTTTGATTTGGGTTGACTATCTCTGATGAATTTATCATGTATCTGTATACTGTGAACCTATGTGCCAAAAGAAGAGCCTCATAAACATAGTCTAATGAACATATGTATAAATAAAAGCGCATGTAAGTACATATATAATCATTCATATACACCTATGAATAGACAATATCTACTTATATTGCTTTGTTTATAAATATCACATGGATATGTTTATTGGCTCTCTTGACTGTTAGTCAATGTTTGTGGCCTCCAATTAGTCTTTCAATTTCTTCTTCAAAGTTGCCATAAAAGGACTAAATATATTCATGAAATAGTCATGTGAACCTCGTTTCACACTTTAGTGACTGGCAAAATTTTAGAAATCCATTCAGATACATAAATTGAACTATACTAAAAAGCTATAGTAACAAAACAGCATGGTATTGGCACCAAAATAGACATGTAGACCAATGGTACAGAATAGAAGACACAGAAACAAACCCACATAAATACAATTATACTAGCCAAAAACACACATTGGGGAAAAGATAGTCTCTTAAACAAATGGTGCTGGGAAAACTGGAAATCCATATGCACCAAAATGAAAATAAACCCCTATCTCTCACCATACAAAAAATTCAACTCAAAGTGGATCAAGGCCCTAGAAATTAGACCAGAGACCCTTTGCCTAATAGAGGAGAAAGTAAGCCCAAATCTTCATCACATCGATATAGGCCCTGACTTCCTTAACAAGACTCCTAAAGCACAATAAATAAAATCAAGAATTAAGAAACGGGATGGACTCAAACTAAAAAGCTTCTTCTCAGCAAAAGAAACAAACAATCATGTGAAGAGAGAGCCTACATTTTGGGAGCAAATTTTGCCACCCACAAGTCAGAGCTCTAACCTCCAGGATATATAAAGAACTCAAAAAACACCAAAAAAACAAACAAACTATATTTCTGGAAAATATATTAATAAATGGGCTAAGGAGCTGAACAGACACTTCTCAGAATATGATATACATTCAATCAACAAATATGTGAAAAATTGTTCAACATCTCTAGTAATTAGAAAAATGCAAATCAAAACTACTCTAAGATTTTATCTCACTCTAGTCAGAATGGGAATTATCAAAAATACAGACAACAGTAAGTGTTGGTGAGGATGAGAGGGAAAAGGCACATTCATTTATTGCTTTCTGGTAGGACTGCAAACTGGTGCAACCAATATGGAAAGCAGTATGGAGGTTCCTTAGAAAACTTGGAATAGAACCACCATTTAACCCAGCTATCCCACTCCAAAGGACTTAAAATTAGCATAGTATAGTAATGCAGCCACATCAATGTTTATAGCATCTCAATTCACAATAGATACACTGTAGAAGCAACCTAGATGCCCTTCAATAGATGAATGGATAATGAAACTGTGGTATATATACACAATGGAATTAAAAGAGAATAAAAGTATAGCATTTGCAGGTAGATGTATGGAGTTGGAGAATATCATGCTAAGTGAAGTAAGCCAATCTCAAAAAACCAAAGAATGTTCTCTCTGATTAGTTGATGCTGATCCATAACAGGTGAGGGGGGTATGGAAAAAGGAGAGGCAAAGGAGAGGGAGGCTTGGAGAGGGATATAAATATAAACTCTCTTCTTAAGCATTCAATTGTTTTTTAAATTCACTTATAACTGATGACATTTAATCATATACTAAGTAAACTATGTACAATCTCAAGTATTTTAAATGTTAATATTGGCAGTAAATATAGCCCTAATAGGTCAAAGTTATTTATATTATATTTAAAACTAAATAGAAGTCAATAACTGGGTAAAGAGGTTCAAAATAAGTATTAAATCTGAGGTGTGCTGTCCCTCCTCCCCCACACACCCAGGGTTGGAAAGGAAGCCTTGCTCTATGCACTGAGGTGGAGAAAAGCAAAACTCAGGACTCCTGATGGTGGGCAGTCATAGGAACACATCATGTTGGAAGTTCTTCATTCTAAAGAAACTTTCTTTTATGTCCTATCCTCCATGAAGAAGGGAGCTTTCCTCATTTTGCTGTTTTCAGATAACACTTTAATCAGAACAGTTCAAAATACCCTTTATACCTTACTCTTCTATCTTCTACAATGAAACAGGACCAAATCCTGAAGTTTTCACCATGGAGATAAATTCTTGGGTACCTCTGGACTGCCCACATGTTAAGTTGCTGCACAGTAACCAGAGAATCCCACAGGAGCCAGAGTGCTATAGTGATGGCAGGCCGTACACCACAGACCATGGACAATGCAGTGGGGGTGCCAGGAAAGAAAGTGTACAGACTCCCAGCAGATTGCCCAAAAGAGCTCCAGACTTTCTGTTCTCTCTGTTAAAGCTGAAATGCAGGACCACAGTGTTCGAATTCAACCGCAAGCCATCCTTAAATGCCACAAAAGGGAATCTCACCCCAAGAACCACAATTCCTTTTAATTTTAGGAATATAAGATTTTCCTACCTTGTTCTACTAAGCTTTGAAAGCAAAATCTTCCCCCTCTAAACAGAGCAACTAGGCTGGTCATCTATGACAGGACAGAATGGCATCAAGACTCCAGGTTCCCGGCTGCCTCGATCACCAGCTACCAGTGACTCCTGGCTCCACTCATTCTGGGATCCCTTTGGTTTTTTGTTTTTGTTTTTGTTTACTGGTACCAGGCATTGAAACCAGGGGTGCTTAACCACTAAGCTACATCCCCGGTGTTTTCCTTTTTTATGTGTGTTTTGTTTTGTTTGAGACAGGGTCTTATTAAGTTAGGGCCTCACTAATCCCTCTCATTCTTTACCATTTCTGCCTGTCTTAGATATTTCACTGGTTGTCTCCTCATCCCACACCTTGGCTTGGTGTGCCAGCTACCACAAAAAAAAAAGTCTACATCTGGTCCAGTCTCCACTTTTCTCAACAGACATGCTTCTGTCACGAGTGTCTTATTAAGTGGATTGTAACTCAGTGAGAGATAAAAATTATGCCATGGTTATTAAAACTCAATAGGATTTTAAAACATTTATTGACTCAGTGAAACAAAAACCTGTCAGTAAAATTAAGAGTGAAAATGTAGAAAAGGTGGTTTTAGACATATTAGTCTCCAAACTTAAGAAAGAAATGTTTTTCAAATGAGTAAACATTGACATAAAGTTGTGGTTTTATCCAAAAATAATTGTTAATTTGTTTTAAATCATTGCTTCCAAATACTTTTTCTGACATAGAAATTGTGACCTTTTTGCAATTATGGACACTACAGAATTAGTATACTGAGTTGTAAGGTTCATCGTAATGAAGTTTAACTATGCCTCACACCTCTATTTGGTGACAACTCTCATTTTTTGAGCACATATTTTATACCAGGTACTGTGCTAAGTAACACATATTTCTCATTTAATTCTCATGGCTTCCCTAAGAGTTTAAAAAAAAAAATTTCCCACCTTGACATGTAAGGAGATTGATTATTTAAGACAGGGTAGTTGCCTGAGGTCACAATGCAACTGGCAAAACTGAATTTGAAACACTGAGTATTTTCAAAAACTCTTCCCCAGTCCTGCAGTATTCAGTGCTTCTAAGGTTTCTGAAATGAAAATCTCTGCAAAGGGTCTAGAGAAAGTGTGGGTAAGCATGCCTGCATGGCTGTTTCTTCTCCAATCTGATTTCATGTTTCTGTGGTACAAAGGAAATTACAATAAAATGAGGGTTACTACCAAGAGGCTACTCTGAACAAGTGTGCCACTCTAAGGTATATGTTATTGTCCACAGCTACATGTAGGCATTCCAGCATCTGCCCAGTGACCTGTGAGCTCCTCTCAGAGGACTTTGGATGGCAGAGAGATTTCAGAAAGAAACAAAGGAGAGCTGTGTCATGCAGTGTCAGGATGTGGCCCTCAAGAACTGTCCACTTGAAAGAAAATATACCTCTGTTTGCCTTTTAGATATAAAAACAGAACTTCAGTAATTTTAATCTCATTGACCCTAAAATATAACAGATTTAGCTGGGTATGTAGTTCCGTAGTGGAACACTTTCCCTAGCATGTACAAAGCCCCAGGTTCAAACCCCAGCACCATAAACAAAACAGAACAAAATAAAACCCAGTAAATTTAATGTTCACTGTGGAACAAAAACAAACTTACTATTATAACACAAAATTCTGAACAATATGATAAAAGGTACAAACCCTGTTCATGTTTTCTGTTATTTATGGTCAGATGAAAATTTGACTTACTTTTTTTTCAAATTCCGTTTTATCCCATGTCTGAAGTCTTGAAATGGAGTCATTCATCATTTCTTCCTTATACATGTTTATATTTTCTTTTTCAATTACATCAGCATTACTAGTCAGAAGGTAGCATTTGCTACCTCTTGCTCTTCCTCTGCCTATTGGAAAATAAATATTTTATTTGGTGTTTTTGACTTAAAACTCATATATCATGAGAACACAAAAACAAAAGGACAGAGATATTCCTAAAATTTCAAATTTGGTTCACTGAATCCTGCTTTCACCTGCATGTTAAACACATGGATACACCAGGAGCCCACCTCAGGCTAGCTCTCTTAGGTCTCCAATGGCACAGTGTGATTGTATAGCCTTATTATCAGAAATGCCACTTTAAAGATAATTCAATATGAACCCTTCGTATGACTCTGAGCATGATTCTAAGATGATAATGAATAGGTCCTTCCTCAAGAGCCTTTTAGGCAATGACATGTTCACAATCACCAGAACAAAGATAGACATAGAGGGCTATGGGCATTCAAAGATCTTATTCTAGCTGGGAGACTTAGGGACAGGTAAGATGGATGCAGAGGAAGAAGTAAAAATAGTAGCAGTACACTAACGATACTTTCAACAGCAAATGATGAAGTCTGATTGGCTGAAATGGAGAATGAAAGAAGGGGAAGAATGGGAAATAGATTGGAAAGGTGAGTGGGTCCTGGATTTTGAAAACTTGAACATGAAGTGAAATGGGGAAACATTAGAGTTTCTGTACTGGCAGTGACACGCTCAGAGCTGTTTTTCTGGAAAATTAATGTGGTAGTCATAGAAATTGGAAAAAAAGGGAAAAGGAAGTATGCTAGTTGGGAGATTCTCTAGTCCAGGTGGGACAGAACTCTGAAGAATCTCCTCTGGAGCACAGGGAGCCACCAGCCCAGTTAGAAAGATCTACACTGGCCAAGTCTCAAGCCAAGTTGGAATTATCCTTTCACAAATATGTCAGTGTTGGGCAAGTAAGCAGTATCATTATGAACAGAATCACTATAGGGTACAAATTAATGGGTACAACTGTATAAACACCCAATCCAGACCAAACAAAGTCACCATTTAGCCACATACCTGAGTCCCCTGTACCATCAATTGTATACTCAACCTCATTCGGTAGAGGAAATAGGCCAAAATGACAGACAAACACCAAACAAAATACAGTGGGAGCCATATAGGAACTGTATCACAGTTTCTCTCACCTCTGGTTTGGATCATTTTGATGACATTGCCCACGTACTCATACAGGATGACCAGATTGCACTGAGCAATGTCGATGCCTTCATCAGCAACTGAGGTGACAATCAGAATATTATCTTTATCTTCTCTGAATGCATCCAGTGCACACTTCTGTGCTGGGAGGGTCATGCCTGTATCAAGCAGACATTACACAACTCACCAAAGAGGAAACTTTCCACTTGAAAAACTAGCAACTACTTATGGAATACACATTATATGCAAGGTACTATAATAAGTGCTTTATATTCCTGATCTCCCAACAACCATAAGCATTAGGATCTATTCCTATGCCAGTTTTAGAGAGGAAATTTAGAGAGACCTTTAATAGCTGAGACTTTGCGACAACATTAACAGTTCAAATCCCAACTGCGGCATTTACTAGTTGTGTGACTTCAACAATATCATTCCAAAACAAATACCTTTTTGCAAAAATATCAACAACTAACAATAACACCTTTACATGCAAACAGGAATTTACAGCTGACAAAACATTTTCATACTTTTGCACTCACTGGAACTTTACAAGGCCCTTTTAGATGAACAAGGAATTGTGACATGATTCCCCTTTACAGATGAGGGCCTTACAGTTCCAGAGGTATGGTAAACTGACAGGTTAGCAAGCAGTAGTTTCATTTCTTTAACTTATGTTTAATGCCCAAATAGAGTGCCTCCTGGAGTGTTCTTCACTCCCTGCCTTCTGTTGTCTGAGAATTATTCCTCTCACGCTCTGAGGAGTGAAACTCTGGGTAGCTGCAGTTGTATTATGTTTTTCAATCAAAGAGACAGCACTCGCTGTTCACCAATAGTCGTATTGTTTCTCCAGGAAAGAGAAAACACTATCTGTCTATCTGTTCTTCCTCTTGTTGGGCACACAGCTAAAATAGACTTCCTAGCTTCCCCTGCATTTGGAGTGCCTATGACTAATTCTCATTAATGACATACAGACAAAAGCAGTGTATTCCTTTTTCCAAAACTGACCCTAAAAATCATCCATACTCTTGCCATTTCTCCTCAATGGACTAAATAAGGTTATGGTAGAGGAAGTAGAGACACCCTGGGATGATAAATAGCAGCTACTGGGTTGAAATAAGCACTTCAATCATGTTGGGCCACATCCTCCCTCTTGGATTCTGAGATTGGGTTTTGGAGACAGGTAGTAAATTGGGAAGGTATGGGGAGTCTTAAATGAAGAAATGGAGAGAGCAAAAGAAAAAAGAATGAAACAGACATACGGAATCAGGACTTCCCAGTCTCATTTGTAAATGTCTGTGAAGCCTAAGTGCACTTCCTATACAGACCTGAGCATCCTTGTAGCTGGCCCCCATTCTGCTCAGACTAGCTAAGTAGATTTCTATTAACTGGGGAGAAAGAAAGGACCTTGACTAAGATAGCCGCATCTTTCCATGATATCCTATAGCAGTATGATCTTGAAGGCTACATTTAAATTGTCTATATAGACTAAAGTTAGGATGTGGTAATTACCCAGTTCACATGATCATGGCAACACCAAAAATGGTGAGAAAGAATATGCACACTTGAGTTCAAACTTTACGGGCCCATATATCAAGAACTATGTAATGTTTTGAACAGCCAACAATAAAAAATTAAAAAAAAAAAAAAAAAAAAACTTTACGGGCCCCAAAGACTCATCGGCATTTAAGTTTTAGTGGAATCATCTTCAGATCTCCATTTAATGTTTCATTGAAAAGCCCACCTCAAGCAAGCAGAGGAAAGTAATATTACCTCCTTTACCTAGCTGGCCATGGGATCCAGTTTGTACAAAGACCATTTTCCAAATTGATTAATTATTTGTAATTCCAAGTCATGAAAACTCAAGTGCAATCGGTTTTATTTGTAGAAATTCACTTAAATTTAATCCCTAATTATTTGATTTTACTTTTGGGTTTCTTTACTCAGATTACTGTTTGTTAAAGATATAAACATACTTTCTATTTCTTTTGAATCTGTGGATTCTCAGTAAAACTGAATCCAAACAAATGAAACAATACATGTGGACCACTCTGTGAGAAGTCTATACGTGAAGTCTATACGTGAAGTCTATATGTGAGAAGCTAATATTGAATCTGTATTAAACACTTGCTATGTGCCAGGCATTTCTAAACCAGGAGTTGGCAACCGTTTTTTATGAAGGGCTTATTAGTAAATATTTTAGGCTTTGTGGACCATGCTGTCATAGCTGCTCGACACTGCCACTGCAGTGTGAAAGCAGCCACAGACAATACATAAATGAACATGACTGTGTTCCAACAAAACTTTTTATAGACACTTAATTTGAATTTCATATCTGCTTCATGTCATGAATAATCTTTTGATTTTTTTCCACCATTTAAAAATGTAAATCTTATTTTTAGCTCAGGAGTCATTCAAAATCAGGCAATAAGCTGTATTTTGCTATTCACATCAACCCTATGAGCTATAATGAATATTATTATTTTTCCATTTGGCAGATGAGGAAAATGAGGCATAGATTAAATAACCTGCTTCTTCACAAAATAGAAAATCAAAAGGCAATAGGAATGGGAATTTGTAAATATTCAGACTTAGCAAACTGAACTGACATTTATCTTCCTCCTGAAGTTTTGTTATAAAAGCTCACGATTTTTCTAGTTTAATAGTAACAAGAAGGGGCTGGGGATGTGGCTCAAGCGGTAGTGCGCTCGCCTGCCATGCGTGCGGCTCGGGTTCGATGCTCAGCACCACATACAAAGATGTATGTCCGCCAATAACTAAAAAATAAATATTAAAAATTCTCTCTCTCTCTCTCTCTCTCTCTCTCCTCTCTCTTTAAAAAAAATAGTAACAAGAAGAAGATAGACCAGAAAAAAAATATTTAGTCAAAATTATCTTCACCCATCTATCCAAATCATCTTAACCTATCTATCCATTCATCAAACATTTATTCAGTAATCATAGATCATGCTTTGTCAGATAGCAGCAAAATGGTTATAGGTTCCACTTTTATCCATAAGGAGCTCACATTTTGTAGGAGGATATAAATAGGAAGCTGTGATTCCATGAGGTGAGCAATGAAACAGGTAGAATGGATGCTGTGGAAATGTAGAAGAAGGGCGCCTCTGTTCATTTTCAGAGGATGGTGGCTGCTTGGGAGAAGAACAACGCCTGGCACAGAGGGAGTTCTAAAGTAAGAATATTTTTGGAGTGCCTACTCAGAAAACTCATGTTGGAATCATTTGCAGAGAACTTTGAATCCCAACCACACTAAGGTGATGCTGTACTTCACTTGATAAGTCACAGTTTCAAAATCTGAATCTACTTTTCATATTCCAAAAGTTTAGAAATTATATGTGGGGAAAGAATAAGAGCAACGACGGAGGACCAAGATGAGGGGATGATGAGAAGTTGCTTACTACAAACAATACTCAATAAGAAGAGCAGAGTGAGAGCCCGTTATTGCGGGTGACGAAATAGTCTCTAGAGGGTGGGTAGCACCGCTGTGAAGAGGTCAGAATGAGAGCTGGCCATCTAGGACCTTCTCAGATGGTAACAGAGAAGCCTTATCATCCTTTGACCACCCTAGCTAGACTTCAGGATTGTCACCTTTGACTGTTTTTATACCATAATATATATAATATATATAAAAGCTATATGTCAACAGTTTAAATAATAATAATAATAATACAGAATATTTATATTTTCAGTTAATCTTAAATTTGTTGAATGAGAGTTTAACGAAAGGGATACATTCAACCAGTATTTGGAAAACAACTTTGGCTCTGTTGGTTGGACATATGAGAAGAAGCAACTGTCTACCAGCAAAGAGACAAGTGTTTGAGGTGTTTGTGCAGTGTGATGGCCTTCTAATTCACCAACTGGGTGAAACTGAACTACAGTTCCCAGTTACTCATCTAGGTGCTGCTGAGAAGGGATTTTGCAGATGTGATTAAAATCCACAATCAGTTGGATTTAACTTAAACTAAAAGGGAGTTCATTCTAGGTGCGCCTGACCTATTCAGGTGAACTTTTTAAAGGGAACAGGATGGGAAGCAATGAGCTCAGCCCTCTCTGAGCCCAGGGACTTCAAATAGTTCATGCTTGCAGGGTTTAAACCTGATTCTGATCTTCCCTTCCTGTCTGCCTGCCCTACAGATCTCAGACTTGCTTGCCAACCCAATTGTATAAGCCAGTTCCTTCTGTGACATTTCTCATGGCTCTAAGTTTTCATTCTATTTTTTATTTTTTATAATCACCTACAGAGACAATGCAAATACTAATTTTAAAAAGCTACTATGTGACTGTATTTCAAAGTTGTAAAACATTTATTAAATCTTAAGAGTATTTTCTTGCAAAATACTCTAAGACAAACAACAACAAAGAAATCTCTAGGTTATGCATAGGTATATGTACACATAAAAATACACATACACATACCATATATATGTATAATGTCCTACTGGTTTTGCTTCTCTGAACCCTGATAGAAGCATTTAAAAAGAATTTATGTGTATTAGGTATTTTATATAGATAGTATACTAAATCTGATTTACTACATATATAAGTACCTGTATTCTGATTTGTTCTGCCACGACCAGTCAATACACCAGGTTTTAGAAAGTTGAGTGCAGCATTTTCTTTAATCCATTTCTTTAAAGCCTAAAAATGAAAAGTATCGGTTAGAAACTACTTGTAAACTCTCTTTATTAATTCAATATTGAAATATATATTTATATAAACAAAAAAGATTTATAGTATACAGATGGATATCAGACTGACAAACCTTGAAATCCATGCAATAATACAGACTAGTGGTATAGATTTTTGTGACCTATCTGGTTAAATTGCCAAGATATATCTTAAGCAAAAAAAGTAAAGTTCAAAATAGTGGGTACAGAGAATTAATAAGTGAGTTCAGCAAAACTGCAGGACACAAAAATCAATATACACAAATCAATTGTGCTTCTACATACTACAAATAATTAGAATTTGAAAAAAAATGTTAAAAGTACCGTTCATAATAATGTAACCAAAAGTAATACCTAGGTAAAAGTCTAACAAAATACACGCAGGGTCTCTATGTTGAAAATGACAAAACATTGGTAAAACAAATAAAGAAAACAGTGGTAGCCTCTAAGGTAGTGTTCAGTGACTTCCATCTCCTAAATTCAAATCCTCAACTTGAGAGTGAATTTCACTTAATAATTTACTTCTAAGAAGTACAGTAGACATGATGAGATACAAATTCAAAAAAGAATTTATAAAATGAATGTGGCTTCCAAATCAGGCCTTCTTTCTCTCAACCTCTCTTGGGTCACTCACTCTAGGGAAAGCCAGCTGCCGTGCTGTGAGGCAGCCTGGTGGAGAGACCCACATGAGTAAACTTGGAAGCACATCTTTTAAGCCTGTCAATAGCCATGATAAGGAAGCTCAGAAGTTGATCTTCCCCTCAAGATGACTGAAATCACGGCCAACACCTTGACTGCATTCTACAAGAGACCTTGAGCCAGAAATGCTGCTTTTTCCAGAATACTGATCCATGAGTATTAAGATAATAAATGTTTGTTGTTCCCTAACATTAATTTGGACTAATTTGATACTTAGTAACAATATTATGGTTCTGAACTAGAAGACTCAATATTGTTAAGATGCCATTTCTTCCCAAATTTTATCTATACAGTCAATGCAATTCCAAGTGAAATTCCAGCAAGAATTTGCTTAGATGTGGACAATCTAATTCTAAAATGTATATGGAAAGGCAAAAGATTATGGCTGAAACAACTTAGAAAAAAATTGGAAGACTTACACTATTCCATTTCAAGACATCATAAAGCTACTGTAATCAAGTTAGTTGTGGAATGAATGAATGGATGAATGGATAGATCAAAGGAACAGAGAACAGAATCCAGAAATAGATCCAAACAAATACAGATAACAAATTTTTTGGTTTTAAAGAAGTTACAAAGGCAATTCAATAGAGAAAGGAGTCTCAACATACATTGCTGAACAATTGGATGTCCATATTCAAAAAGAAAAAGAAAGCATCTCAACCCATGCCTCGAACCACATACAAAAATTCAAAATGGATTATAGACCCAAATATAAAATGTAAAACTATAAAACTTCTAAATGATAACAAAGAAAATCTGGGGGACCTTAAATAAGCAAAGAATTCCTAGATATACCATAGGTAAAATCCAGAAAAGAAAAAATTGATAAACTAATCTTTGGCCTTTTCAATCTGCAAAAGCTATTGTTAAGAAAATTGGGTGGCAGGGGGTGGGATGAGCGGAGGCATAAGCCAGATGAAAATATTTTTAAATCACATGTATCACAGAGGACTTTTTGTGAGAACATTAAAAAGAACATTCAAAACCTCAATAAGATGATAAACAATCCAATTTTAAAATAGGCACCCAAAAATAAACTGAACAGATACCCCACCAAAGTTAAAAAGCATATAAATGATGTTTAGCCATCTCAGTCACTAATGAAATGCAAATCAAAATTCTTGTGAGATACCATTACACATCCATAGAATGGCTAAAATTAAATTTTCTGTGTGGGTAGATGAAGTTCTTAATCCATAGGTATCAGGATTTATAATCTAGGGTGATGAAAAATAGTAAGGTATTCATGTAAGAATAAACAAAGAGAAAACCAGAATAGAGATCCCAGAAACAGACTCACACACCTATGGACACTTGACTGCTGAGCAGTGAGGAAAAGGCAGTCTTTTACATGGTACTAGGCCAATCTGTTATTCACAAGAAAAAGGAAGGCTTACATCCACAAGTGCTCTGGTTTTCACGAAAAGAATGGTTCTGGTCTCTGGATATAAGTGGTACTCCTCTTGTAAGATGAGGCAGAGGTCGTTGAGTTTAGGGTTCTCATTGCTGGGATCTCTGCAAACACTTTCTAATTCCTCCAGTTTTTCTGCAAATGGAGAACACTTTACATATGGCTTCAAAATTTTTAAAATTTATAACACATTGTGACCTAAAAGTTCAGTTAATCTCTCAATCTTAGACCAAAATTTTCTGAGTAACAACTACCAATATAAGTTGGTACATTTTAGGAAGGTCATTTGGCAATATCCATTAAAACATAAAGCTCACACAACTTTTGATTCAATAATTCTATATCTAAGAATTTTAAATACCACTATATTCAGAAAATTATGGAAGATATCTCCAAGAATAGTCACAATACTTTCATTTAGAAAACAACCTAAATACCCAAAAGGTGGGAAACAGTTCAACAGATCATGATGGGCTATACATGTCAGTTGTTAAAATTAATAAGGGATTGGGCTGGGGCTGTTAGCTTAGTAGTAGAGAACTTGCCGGGCATATGTGAGGTACTGGGTTCGATCCTCAGCATCACATAAAATAAATAAATAAATAAAGATATTGTGGCCGTCCATAATTTAAAAAATTTTTAAAAATTTATAAGGGATTAATACATACATAATGATTTCAAAGATATTTTAGATTAAAAAAATCAAAATACACAATAAAAAAAATAAAAAAAAGAACTATGTAATGTTTTGAACAACCAACAATAAAAAAAAATAAAAAAAATAAAAAAATCAAAATACAGCCAGGCATGGTATTGCACGCCTATAATCCCAGTGGCTCGGGAGCCTGAGGCAGGAGGATCGAGAGTTCAAAGCCAGCCTCAGCAAAACAAGGCACTAAGCAACTCAGTGAGGCCCTGTCTCTAAATAAAATACAAAACAGGGCTGGGGATGTGGCTCAGTGGTCAGGTGCCCCTGAGTTCAATCACTGGTACCAAAAAAACAAAATCAAAATACAAGATAGTATATTCAGTACCATGCCATATATGTGTGTGTGTGTGTGTGTGTGTGTGTATACACATACATATGTATGTATGAATGAAGCTGTGGTGTGCTAGAGCCAGATCATACCAGACTGATAGTCAATTGTTAAATTTTTGAGAATTGCATGAGCTAGTTTTAAATACAATGATTATTAAAATTTATATAATTGATATACATTTGCCACTCAATAACATATTAAAAATGAAGGTAATAAATAGCCCACACTCGTTATCTCTTAATTATTTTATTGATTTTTACTATAAACTATGCTCTTAAATTATTTAAATCTATTGTATCTGTATGGTAGGGATACTACAGAATGGTGTGCTATGTTCATTTTTTTGGTCACTCATTTGATGACAACATGTTGGTGGCTTGAACTTGATGACAGTGGGAGTACTGATACCAGGAAAGTCAGGAAACACTGAAAATCAGTGTTTGATCTATTTTCTTGACAATCTAGACTTATGAAAGCAATGAGAAAATTATGCAGATCAAACTTAGCTATTACATTGTAAAAAGAGTACACTGAACAAAAGGATATAATCTCCCAGGGTTTGAAAAACTATTGTCCAATTCAGAACAACAACAAAAAATTGCTCAGATCCTTGACAAACAAGTGAAGCTCCAATGTCTCTGTTGTTTCATTTCCATCTTACTCCCAACATTAATGAAAATATATACCAACATCCATGTCAGAAGTATATTCGTTTGTTAGCTACAACCATAAGTTGGTAATAAGTACCAGGATTCTACAAAACCACTAAAAGCCATTTATACAAGTCAACTGGCTATGTAGAATTTACAATCAAGGAGATTGTATTTATTATTTGTAAGTTGCATGCTATATAGCTTCTATATCAATAAAATTTATAACAAACTTATGTATAATATATGCACACATTCTTCCCAGAAAACTGTTAAATGTTTATCAGCACAGCACACCACTAGGTATACATATGTATAATAAATACTTCAGTACAGGACAAGGTAATTAACAACCATGATTACCTTTGGGAAAAGAAATTTGAAAGAAAGAGGAAGAAAATTTTTCACTTAATATGTTTCCATATTTTTGGTAATAATATGAGGGCAATGGAATTAAGGGTCATTTTGATTTCCTCTTCATATAGAGGTATATATACATATAATCTTCAAAGATCATTAGAATACTTATTTGTATTCTTTAAACTTTTATAAAAATCACTGAAAGTTAAACAAAAAAAAAAAAGTCATCAACTCTATGAGAATTATACTTCGCAAATTCTACTTTTTTCCTTCTTCCAAATAGGTAATGGTTTAAGCAACCGAATCTCTCCATAGGTATGAGATTTCACTGAAGCCAGTCCCCACTGTTTTGTTTTGGAGTGCTGGGGACTGAACTGTTGCCCTACACATGCTAGGCAAGCACTCTACCACTGAGCTACACCCCAGACCCATAATATCTTCTTAAACCCAGTACAACTGCCTGAGCACCACCAAACTTATGTATATTAAATACAACACCATGTCTGTATGTTACCACTCAGAATTACCAGACTCTGGTGGCTTCCTTCTCAGAAAACACCCCTCACCTTCAAACCTCCGAGTAAGATCTTGCTCAGTCTCATCAAATCCCGCTGTTCGGACATTGTTGAAGAAGTCTTTCAAGTAATTCAGAGCATCTTTCATTTGTGCATCCTCACTGATAATGAGGGAATCATTATATTTCTGTTTAAAATAAAAACTGATTTTCAATATATTTCCATCGTCTAACACATTTGCCCGGCTTAAATTCAATTAGCTGCCCTTAACAAGGAATTCGTTTTTAAGTCTATTTCAGTTGGGTTTTTTAGATGAATGTTCCCTGATGGTTCTATAATCAAAATTTGAGCCAAATACAGTTTTTAAAAATCTCAATTAGCTAGAAACATTAAGTAATTAGAAGCACTTTCAATTTTAAAATTCCATCTTGGCAAGAGGGGGCAGGTAGAGAAACTCATGAAAAATGCATATCATAAAAAGTAATAACAAAAGAATATCAACTTCTACACCTACATTATAATTCAAACATTCAACTTATTTTCTGAAGTTGAATTTCTAAATCATAAATACACCTTTCAGAATGACATTACTGACCAACTATACCAATTCAATTAAGATAATTAAAATTCTACAAACACATGCTAACTGAATGCATTTTAAAATATTTTCAGTGACATAATGAGCAAAGGTGATGATTATTACTGTTGTTCCTGGGTTAACCAGAGACCCTAGATTTCTGAGCACGGGACTTTATCAGAAGCAAGAAATCACAAGTTCAGGCAATGGGACTCACATAGGCTTTAAAGATGGCTACTACTGGTCACATATCAAGAAAATGTCCTCTTAGAATCACCCAATTTTTCCCAACCATGTCAAACATGGGACTGCTGAAATGATGGTCAAGTTTCAGTCCTGTTGCCTCCACTATTATCATTTCAGAAATAATGCCTCACCAGGGATTGAACCCAGAGGCACTTAACCACTGAGCACATCCCCTGCCATTTTTATATTTTATTTATAAAAGGGTTTCACTAAGTTACTTAGGGTTTTGCTAAGTTGCTGACGCTAGTCTTGAACTTGCAATCTTCCTGCCTCAGCCTCCCAAGTCGCTGGGATTGCAGGCATGCACCACCATGTCTGGCTCCAAACTTTCCTTTCAAATCAAAGATTCCTAAATGAGCTCTTGGGGAGAGGATGAGATAAATGTTAATAGTCTCTCGGCTGCCACAGTGCGGCTCCCAGGGGGTGCTATGACTAAAATAGCCTTTCAAAAGATGTAACATACCCGCAAGTATGAAGTATACAGAAATAGTGCTTTGCAAATCCTGCTCTCTTCCTCTTTGTCTGGCAGTCGAAACACCATGCCTGCTTTATGAACTCCAACAATACGTTGTTCATACTTCTGTGTTCCAAAGTCCCCATTTTGAGTTTGAAATAAGTTTCCTGGGGAGGAAAAAAAAGCTTTTCACTGTGCCATATGGTCAATCACTTAAGGTTCTAGCACGCCCCATGCTCTGATTTCCTTTCTTACTATCTTTAAACAGGGCATGCCTCCTGCAACAGTCTGAGCCTTAAGCAGTGTGTTTCTGTGTACAAATGGTTATTTACTGAGTCCTCAACTATGTACCAAGAATCACAGGGTCTTACTTTCATAATTTCACAAACTCATGAGGTAGAGATTACACTTTCTAGTTGTTTATAGGAAGTTCAGGAAAGCTAAGTAATTTACCAAAGTCCCACAGATAGAAAGAGTGGGGAGGGCCAGAATTCAAACCCAGAGTGTCTGATGCCCTAATTCTATTGGCTATGACAACTAAAGGATCACAGAGATACAACAATGGACTTGGGAGGTGGGAGGGGGACTTTGCCTTTAAAAATAAAGAAGCAGTGAGTAAAAATAACAGGTCTCAAGAGCTTCACCGGAGTGTGTATAAAAGCAGGAGATTCAGGACTCAACACAGCCTGCTCTGCTTTGCTGTGAACTTAGGCCATCTGATCTCCAGAGAGCAGTCAAACAAAACAGGAGGGCCAAACATAACAGGAACTCAAGAGATGCATGTTACGGACGCTTCTGTATGCCTTCATCCCCTAAGCTAAGCCTCAACTCCTTGGTTCAAAAACAGAGTCTGCTATGGTCCAGGCTCTGTTTAGGGCTGAGGATAAAAAGATGAGGAAGGCAAAGCCTGGGCTGTTTTCAAATGGCTTGGTCTTGCAGATTGAGTTCCCTTTGCCTGAAACATATCAGTTCTCTGGGGCTCCTCCAGATGAGCACAGTACATTAAAATTCCCCTCGTCCATTCATTTTTAGAAAGAGGAACAAAGGAGACTGCCCTAACATGTAACATGCCTCTTTCCTAGCCCCAGTGACAAACAAGGTGGCCAACAGAAACTAGATGAATCACCAAGTATTTACTGAATTGGATAGGTGTAAAAACAACTTAAGCAATTTGGAAATGACCAATTGAAAGGATACAAAGGAAAGGGTGAAGGCAATGTACCAGGGGTTAGAGGGATAAGAAAGTACAAAATCATGTGACTCCACCCCATCTCTCCCTCCCTCTGCCACTTCACCATGTCACCTTGCTCCCAGATGACCTTGAATTGCTCTCCCCACCTCTTCCCTTGTTTCCTCAATTCTTTCCCCACCCAGAAAATAGAGGGAGTTTACAGATTTTCAAGTGAGAAACCATGCTACCCAACTGCATAAACGCCTCTAATGGATTCCTGAAGCCAAACTCCTACTCTGCTGCTATGGTTTAGATATGGCTAAGCGTCTATCAAAAGGCTCATGCATTTAAAGATCAGTCCCAGTGTGGCCATGTTAAGAGAAGGGGCCTAGGAGGAAGCACTGCCCTTAGAAGGGACTAAAGTAGTTCCTTGTGAGAGGGTTGTTACAAAAGAAGAAGCCCCTCCCTGGCTCCACTCTGGCTTCCTGTCTGGAGATGGGATCTCATTCTCTCACATGTACTCCTGCACCAATGCCATCCACCATGAGACCTTCACCAGAGCCTGTGCCATTTTGTTTAGGCTTTTAGCCTCCAAAACAATGAGCTAAATAAGTTTCTTTTCTTTATCAGTTACCCAGTCACAGATATTTCATTATAGTAAAAACAGGCTAGTGCCTCTACTCACAAAGGGTGAACAGGGTTCTCTGGTGTCTGGCCTTGGCCTACTTTTAATTTTCACCTCTAGCCACTCCACTTCCCTTCTTTCACTTTATAAGACTAATGGAATTCCCCATACTTTCTCTAGTCTGCTGACCTTTGCAGATTGAGTTCCCTTTGCCTGAAACATAGCTGATGATCAGCACCCAGCCAACCCAGAAGCTTCACTACATAATTTTGACTTTACCCTTAGATTGGAAATTTCATGAGGACAGAAGCTACACCTCAGGATTTCACGCTATATTCCCTAGCACATTGCTTGGCACTGAAAGAATGAATGAACATGTTCAAGCAACTGCTAAATCCAAGTTGGAACTGTAAAGATAAAGGGAAGCAGACTGTCCATGCACATTAGAGTTCAACAATTATTTCCTAGGCAAAAGGCTATATGAACATAAACTTGGTATGTCAAGAAGACTAACCAATGAATGGAACATGAAATGGAAGAGACAGTGAAGGTGGGAAAATTGCCATAAGGCTATTAGAATGGGTCCTAAGTTAAGCTTGGTAAGAAAAGGAAAGGTAAAAGCAAAAAGCTCCTAGAATTCATTGTGTTCCTTCTTCCTTCCTTGCCTGCTATCCTTCCAACCTCACTTGCTTCTCTCCTTGACATGATTGACTTCCTCAAGAATTTTCTCAGCCATTAGGTTCTCAGAAAGCCCTTCCCAGTCCAGGACACCGTGCTGCCCAGTGTGAGACTTCTCACCCCATGACAACTATTTGCATCAGATTTCCATTACTTGACTCTTGAGTTCCTAGGAAAGTCAGTATGGAAAGCTAATTTGGAAGGTCAAGAAAGCTGATGAACTGATTTAAATGTATTTTTCAAGGTGTGCATGTCCAAACAATTTACATGACATTTAAAAAGAAAAACAGGCAAGAGAGAATAAAGGAGAACTTATTAGGCTCCTGAATAACCTATGATTAAGAAAGTCCATATCTGGGGTTGGGGATGTGGCTCAAGTGGTAGCGCGCTCTCCTGGCATGCGTAAGGCACTGGGTTCGATCCTCAGCACACATTAAAAAAAATAAAATAAAGATGTTGTGTCCACCTAAAAATAAATAAATTAATTTAATTAAATTAAAATTTAAAAAAATATGGTGTTGACATTGTCTAAATGAAAGAGAAAGTAAAAAGCCACTAGTGAACGCTCTATGGCTATTCCAATGGAAGGGACACAATATACGAGACTTATCTCACTGAGAGTTAAGAGAACTCACCAAATTCTGCACAGATATTCCTTGCCAGACTCTCTATGTCCCTCATCAGCTGAGATACGATGAATTTAAATTTGTTGGTAGTCCGTGATTCCACTTTCCTGGAAACTAGAACCATCAAAGGCAAGTAAGTATTTTTAGGGAAGAACAAATCATAGTTCAAAGTGGGTATCTTCAAACCTTTTACTTCCTCTGGAAAATTAGAGATCCCAAGTTCACTGGCAGATGGTCTTAATCGTACAACAAATGCTCAAAAAACTTGGCTCCCTATTGCTCACCACACTGACTCTGACATTTGTTCTCCATGCTTTAGTTTCTCACTCAGCTGCCCTGTTACCTCTGACAAGCCAAAGCCCTCCTGTTCTGCAAGTGGTACGCTCGAATCCTGTCTCTGTGCTTTGCTGTTCTCCTTTCCTACCCAGCCCCCAAGAGTGTCCACACATCGTTGTATTCTTTCAGCACAATCTTATTAATTGCCTATCATGTGCTATGTTCTGGTGATAGAGAGTTGAAAAGAACATACCCATGCTCCATAGAGGGCTGCATTCATAGGAGAGTTCTGTAACCTAAGTAGGGGCAAGGTACCATGGAGTACAGGGCAAGAATATCTAATGTTTTGGGGGGAGGCAGAGTTGTTGAATAACTATGGGAAGAAAGAAAGGAGCAAGAGTAGTCATGGGGAAAGGACAGCATGGGCAAGAGCTCAAAGAGAGAAAGCTCATGGCACGTGTGGGAACCCAGAGGAATGCAACATGGTTGGGTTTATAGGATTTGGGAAGAGAGGAGGCTCAGAAGGCTGGAGGGACCAGATTACAAAGAAATTTATACGTGATGTTAAAACGTTGGGTACCTCCTCTCCATTCCTTACAGATTGTTCCCCATCAGGAACTTACCCGTGTCGTGTCCCCCCATCACATAAGTATTTGTTTTGCCTTAGACTCATACAGTCCTGTGCTGCTCAGAGAGCAAGGGTGTATCTCCTGAATCTCTCTTGCCCTTGCAGGATTAGTATAATAATAAAGTCAATAAACAACAAACATTTGCAAGTCAATCTTATTTTAAAGATAATATTCTGATCTTTTGAGGACAAAGAAGGTGAATTCAGGTAATTTCAACTACATTTATCAGATACATATTTTTTTTTTTTTAGTTATAGACGGACACAATACTTCTATTTTTTTTTAATTTATTTTTATGTGGTGTTGAGGATGGAACACAGTGCCTCACACATGATAGGCAAGTGCTCTACCATTGAGCTACAATCCCAGCCCTCAGATATATATTTAAACGATGATGACCACACAGTACCTGGCTCAGGCATGGAGCACAGGGAAGGACTAGGCCCAGCCTTTGGCTTTCTACCTGCTTAGATTTTTCTCATCATCTCCTTCACATTGCTAGGACCTTTATCTGGGTTTTATGGAGCCAAAGTAGAAATTTTTGCTCCTTATAGGCCACTTCTAATGTTCATCCATTGGGAGGGAAGACAACACAGGAAGAAAGACTGGAAATGTTATGTGACTGTTTCCCAGGTTTGGGGTTAAATATTTTCTCCTAAACAAATAAAGGGCCAAAGTTCAGTGTTCATGTAAATCACCCTGAACTAAGGGTAGCAGAGAGTGTTAAAAATTCCCAAGAGCTTTTTCTTGGATACCACTTACATTTCTGGGGCTTATAAACCACTTGCTCCAGTTCTTCCAAGTTGTCTCTGACTGTTGCTATCACTGTTGCATCAAGAGAAGCACACAGTTTGCAGATGTAAAGCATGGCTTCATCTGTGGTTTTGGCATCCCCAACACCAACTGAGGCAGTCAGCCCAACAACCTGTAAGACCATTCCAACGTTAGCTTTTTCCCCTAACATTCTCTATGAAATTACAAATAAAAAGGTCCCAATCGGCAAAGCATGAATACAAGAGTCGCAGCTCAGCTAAACACTAAGCAGCCTAGAAACTGAGACAGGGAAAACTTTCAGGGCAAGGATTTTGTTTTCTTTTGCCTTGTGTCCCCTATGATGTGGAGAACATCATACTGAAAAGGAAAAGGACTGAAATTGACACAAATCCATTCCAATCTCAGCCATGTCACAATAACTGTGTGTCCTTAGACAAGCACCTGCAGCTCTCTGCAAAGTTGGGAAATCATAGCTATTTATTTGCAGTGGTATCTGTGCAGATTTAGTAAGATACCTCCCTCCACCAGCTGTGCAATAATTATTGAATAACCATCTAACCAGCAAGAAATGTAATTAACATCAAAGTTATTCTAGAAGAATAGGCTATAAGAAAGGTGATTCATATGGAAAGATTCTAGTTTTGGTCTGTGAGCACCATACTAAATTTCTTTTAACCTGCACTCCCCAGATGGATAATTATTAGGGCTGTTGAACTTGACATATGTGCAGACTGGTATACCATAAATTCATAGTTTCCAACCACAGTTGAGTCCCCCATACAATCAAGGAATTTTTCAGTGTCTCTTTCAGTTCTCCCTCAGATTTCAAATTCTCTCCACTCTCCCCAGCTCCCGCTCCCTTTCATATATCAATGATACTCAGCAATGATCTACATATCTTATGTTCAAAAGAGAAGTTATACACCAGAGATTTCTTTTGCTTCCTAATCCATGTAATAACAACTCTCTGAATCGACCCTTCTCATATGACATCAAACATGTCATTCCTCTCCTCCCACACTAATGCATCCACTTGCCCACTAACCCCATACCCTCTGGTGTCTCCAGGCATCTTGCTCTACCAGTCACTGCTCCCCCTCTTTAATTCCACCTTGCCTACTGCTGTTCCCTACCTCACACTCTATACGCAAGTATCACTGAAGAATTTCAAGATTCTGGAGCACACCAGGTTCTTTCAGAAGTCTGCCTCTGGACACATAGCACCCTCTTAATGAAAATCATCCAGCCATCTACCTGGCAAACTCCTATTAGTTTCTGCCTACCCCCTCACCCCCTGCCTTTTTTATTTTTTAACTGGGGATTGAACTAAGGAGCCCTTTATCACAGAGATACAACTTCAGTCCTTTTTGTTTTTTTTATTTTGAGATGATCTTGCTAAGTTGCTGAAATATCCCAGAACTTGCAATTTTCCTGCCTCAGCCTCTAAGTCCTATTAACCCAACTTCTGTCAGGTCTTGCCTTACTTTTTTTAGCACACATAGGAGTACTTTCACTCCTGTTCTGGCTGTATCTTATACCTGTATCCACAACACACCATTATGATAAATTTTAACATAATTCTTACATATCTGTCTCCCCATGAAAACTCAGGTGTTTGAGGACAAGAATTATTTCTTTACATATTTACACCCCCAGTGCTGAGAACAGTGTAAGGCAAAGAGAGGTGCATGATGCATATAGTCAGCCCTCCATGTCCACAGGTGCAACCAATCCACAGGGATCAAAAATATTCGAAAAAAACTACATAAGAACTGAACATGTACAAACTTTTTTCCTTGTCATTATTCCCTAAACAATACAATGTAACAACAACTTACATAGTATTTAAATTATATTAGGTATTATGAGTAATCTAAAGATGATTTAAAATATATATAAGGAGATATATGTAGGTTATATGCACAAACTATGCCATTTCCTGTAAGAGACTTGAGCATCCTTAGATTTTGGTATCTGGGAGGCAGAAGTCCTGAAACCAATCCCTTTTCAATACTAACGGACAACTAATTGTTAAGTGAATAAATAAATGAAGGAATCAAAATTCATCAATGAGTTGTACAATATGAACTTTGAATCTAAAAGGAACAACCTCAATTGTAGCCACAAGAGTAAGTAAATAGGCCTGGGTACAGTGGCACATACCTATAATACTAGTGACACTGAGGCTGAGTCAGGAGAATCACTGAGTTCAAAGCCAGCCTCAACAACTTAGCAAGGCCCTGAGCAACTCAGTGAGACTTTATCCCTAAATAAAATACAAAAAAGGGCTGGGGATGTTGCTCAGTGGTTAAGCACTCCTGAATTCAATTTCTGGTACCAAAAGAAAAAAAAAAAGTAAGTAAAGGAGGATTTAGGAAGATAATAGCTTTTCTGAGGAGTACATCTGATTTTGAAGATACCTGGGGCAGTGGGTCTGAAGATCCTCCAAGTTTCTGATCTAGGTAATTGAACATGATCATATTGTATGGGTGGTGTTTACTGGTGTTGTGGCATTCATCAAATATCATCAAAGTAAAGACAGACAGTGATGGAATAGTTCCATTTTTGAGATTGTTCACAATAATCTGGGGTGTTAAAATGATGATGTCATTGTTCTTGATAGTCTGTTCTACTGGGACATTTTCAGTTGTTGCTCCAGAAATGCCTGCAACACTGTACCTGGGAAGAGACAGAAATCCTATATTACCATCCTGTGAATGAGGAAACACAAAGATGAAGCACTAGATCAGAAGAGCAACTGATGAAGTTCTCCCTAAGTTCAAAAAGAATATATCCTGACACAGAGCAAGTGATTGACCAACGCAAACTCATTATAACTGATACAATATATTATTTTTTCAAGTCACTAAAAGAAAAAAAGAGTACTTAAAAGGGAACTGTCAAATAAATTATAAAATCATCAAAGAAATCAAATGTGCCATTTAAATGTCAAACTTATCAATTAAGTAATTTAATCACCCTGTAAGAGCAAATCAGATTAGAATTTCTGGCATATCTAACAAAAGCAATCTGAATTACATCTAGATTATATAAAAGCTGAATCTATTACAATTTTTTTTAAATTGTGGCTTTAAAAAAGCAAAACAGAAAACACATTCGTTGCATAAAGGTAGAAAAAAGAAATTGGACTGACTGTTATACCTACCCAAGCCTTTCGAAATATCTCAAGAACACAGACTTCTGCTGCTCATACACAGGGACATGATTAGCAAAAAAAGCAACTTTCCCTTTTCGTCCTTGTGGAAAATTTTTAAGATGATGTTCACAAATAAGAAGTGAAACTAAGGTTTTCCCACAACCTTTTAATAAACAAGGAAAAAGAAAACATGTAACATGGTATTAGATAGTGCTATGGAAAGGTATTTCTTTTGGCTCTCCTAACACCAGTGGGCAGGTAAGTAAACTGATCATTTAGAGGGATGAACGACTGCAGAATTTAAGCTATAACTAAAAAATAATCAAGTACTTCCCAAGTTACCTGCACTTGAATAACCAGGATCAAAAGCATACTAAAAGAGGGCATTTTTCTTTCATTGTTCAATTTCATTGTTCAAATTCCTTAAAATATGTGAGACTACATTAATAGGATAGTTTTCTCAAAGGCAAATGGAACATGGAAAAAACTGAATCTTCCCCATTGTCAGTACTCAATAAAAGGGGGAAAAAAGAAGGGGAGGGTGGGAAGGGGTTATAAGGGCAGGAAAAATGGTGGAAGGAGATGTAGATCACTACCCTAGGTACATGTATGATTGCACAAATAGTGCATCTCTACACCGGGTACACCCAGAGAATTGAAATGTTGCGCTCCATTTGTGTACAATGAATTGAAATGCATTTTGCTATCATGTACAACTAAGTAGAACAAATTAAAAATAAATAAATAAACTTATTTTTTTTAAGGGGGAAAGGGAGCAGAGAGGTATAAGTAATAGCGATTGGCTTACCAGTAGGAGCACATATTATTGTATTTTTTCCTTCCTTAGCAGGCAAAGCAAGCTCTAGTTGGTAATTTCTTGGTTTCAAGTTAGTTCGAGACATTTCTATGATACAAAAGGAAAAAAAATTACCAAATGGTTACCACTCTAAGGAATCATGGCAATAGCTGTAGTCAAATGGACATGAATCTGACTCTAGCAAGAAAGGCGTTGGTTGAGTATCCTGTCTCAATCTCCTTAGAATCGTGTCTCATTAACCATTCTAGCTTTCTCCAATCATTTGAAGTGCAGAATTTTCTCTCAATGCCAAAGTATCAATGGCAAGAAGGGGGAAAATATTGGAATGAATTCTTTCTTAAACAATACAGAATCCTGATAAAGAGAATGCAAAGCAAGAATGGCCTAATTCAGGGCAAGACAGACGACCACCAGTTATAGGCAACACTATGTGGAACAAGACAAAAATGCCCTCCAAGATGGTTAAAGGAAAACAAACTTAATACAGATTCTCAAAACAATTTCTTCTTGGGGAATAATCATGCTTTGTAATTTTTCAGACTCTCAAATGATATTTTCTCTCAACTCAACCAGAAGTTTTAAAAAATACTCAGAGATTTTATCTCAATACCAGGTAAGAATATGACATGTTAAGAGCTAGAAAAGTCTTTGGTCTAAAGAGTCTAATTTACCCATTTTTTAAAAAGGGAGAATTTCTAAAAGGTTAAGAGAATTAACTTCACTTGAATGACACATCAGGATCTTTACATGTCAGAAATATTTAAATCAACTTATGGTTATCCATTTTATATCAGAGTGACAAGAAACTGGTATCATTCAGTCGCAGAAGTAACACGCAAATTTTCTTTTCATGTTATCCTAAAATTTGCATTTTTTTCTTCAAACACTACTTATTATTAATCCTAATTCCGTTCCTTATATCCTTTTATAAATAAAATTTTGTTCTGGCATATTATGTAACCTTCTGGTCTCTTCATAAAATGGTCATGAAAATATATTTCAAGAAACGTAAGGGGGACTGGGGTAGTGGCTTAGTGGTAGAGCACTTGTCTAGCATGTGTGATGCACGGGGTTCGATTCTCAGCATCCCATACAAATAAATAAATACAGGTCCATAGAAAACAACAACAACAACAAAAAAAAAACATAAGGGGGCCTTACAGGACCATTAATAAGTACTTATACATTGCCTGATGTTTGAGAACAAGGAGCCCTCTGGGAGGACACAATCCCTCCATGCACTGGCAAATACTACAGGCTGGTTCTCAGTTAGGTACATTTGTGCAGTGCACATAGCTGACATGGCAGCCCTGGGATCTTAAAAGGAAATTGAACAAGTGGCTAACAAACACAAGTATTTTTTCAGAAAGTAAGGCCGATGTTGGATTTCTCAGACACTGAGGTTCTGAGAGGACTCTGTTTGCCTTTTCAATGTAGCCATAATTCAATGTAGCCACAATAATTTCTTGGTGATAAAACAAGAATGAAGAAAAGAAAAGATAAGCTAAAAGCAGAAGAAGCAATCACAGAAAAATGACAATTCTAACCATAAAGTATCTACTTTAACTTAAATTATCTTTTCTTTCTTAACCTTCCTTAAAAAAAAAAATCACAAGGCTGTGACTTCTGGCAGTGCAAAATATATCCCCCCACAAATACCTGAAGAACCCCATTATGAAAAAGAACAAGCAATGCCAGTACCTGAGGGTGCCTGGGAATTCTGACTAAGATTCTGGTATTCTGGATCTTCCTGGAAGAAAATGTGTATTTCAGAAGTTTCCATTTCATCATCCTCCAGATCTTTATTTTCAATATCTTTTTCACCTGTGTGAATAGACAAAGGAAGAATTTAGAATCTTGACGTAATCTGATTATAGTTTTGATAAAATTTTAAACTTCCATTAATTTCCCACAACCACATCCCTTCACTTCTCAAAACAACTAAGAGAATCATCTTGAGTGTGAAGTCTCCATTTGATGTTTGAACTCCAAAGTCATTTAGAACTAATTATTGTAGGGCTGGGGATATAGCTCAGTTGGTAGAATGCTTGACTGACATGCACAAGGGCCTGGGTTCAATCCTCTGCACCACACAAAAAACTTTTTTTTCAAAGAACTAATTATTCAAGGTATAAAACATGGAACCAGTAACTCTGGAAGCTTGTTAGAAATGCAAATCTTAAGCCCCTACTGAATTAGAATCTGCATTTTAAAAAGGCTTCCAAGGAATTCATATGTACACTAAAGAAGAGAAGCTTCTTCTTAGCATACATTCAAGTCTCCCATCTCTGACTAATTCCTGACCCAAGAAAGTAGATGTGTATTTATATAGATTCCCGAACAACTTTTAATCAATAGAAGTCTAGCTGAAACCAAGACTAGACACTCAGATGTTTACCAAACTCAGCCTGTAAGGCAAGGCTCGGAGATGTCAGTCTCAAGAAGCCAAATGATGGCACAGACAATTGCAGCAGATTCTTTCTTCATTCACACGTTTTGTTCACTTCTAGATGGCTGCCAGGTGAGAGAACCAGGCAGTGTCTATCATGATTCTACTCTAAAAAGAAGTAAGTCCTGGAGTTTGAACCTTCAACTCAAGAGTACACAAGCTATTTCTCTGATAACCTAAACTGGAAGCTCAGAACCTGCCTGCACCAAATTCTTTGGACCTGATGGGCTAATTCTGGATGACAGCAGTTTTTTCTGTTCCATGTTGAGGAGTTACATACAAACAAATCAGATCCATAGGCAAGTAGCTACCTCCCTCCCAGAACTCAGCATCATGCTGGCCTCTTAGTAGAGATATAGCCTTAGGTATCTGAAGGGAAAAGTGTCTGTGAGAGTAAGTAAAAACAGGTGGCAATAAGGGAAGTCCCAAGTTGAGTCGTGAGGGGGCACAGTTTCTGAACCTTCCCTCTTCCCTTTCCGAGTTGTTCTTGGCACGCCCTACCTTTCTCTACCAGCCACATTTCACTGAGGTTGTTCTGTTCCTTCTCCAAAGCAAGTTTCAAAACCTTGGGCCAGTTCTCCTTGTCTGATTTCAGAAGGCATTCGATCAGTTTCTCTGAACCTGCTATCATCCCCTTGTTGTAACAAATCTAAGCAAGGAGAATACAGTTTATTGATTATTTCAAAAATGTTTTCCATTTATGAGTTTTCAAGTATTATCTGATTTAAAAGTCATTGCAAATTGAGGACCTATGGGTGTTCGTTATTGCCATTTTTACTCCATTCAGTACTATCACTTAAGATATTCTTTCCTTCATTCTTGTCCTTTAAACATGATATCATCATTTCAAACCAAGATTTCCCATCTCCTCTGAGATAGACTGGCATAAATAGATATTAGGAAGATCATAATATTAACAAGTGGTTTTCTTCAGGGTAGAGGGATTTACATGACTTTATTGTTAATCATAGTAACTAAAATTTATTGCACATACACTATGTGTCAGGCTTCTATCAACACTTTACATATACTATCTCATTTAACCCTTATAAAAATACCATATTATTTAGGTACTATAATTGTTCCCACTTTATTCATGAAGACACAGATGTTTACAGAAGCTAAATAAATTGCCCAGGATCACACTGCTAGATACAGTTACGCTAGAAATTTAATAAAATTTATTTATGTCCAGAGCCTAAATTCTTAACTCCTAGTCTATAGCCTTTTTCATTTGCTGAACAGTTCAGTTTTATTTAAATTTGCATTAAACATTATTCAGAAAAGTAATGAGGTAATTTTAACTGAAAATAGGTCAAACTTTAAAACTTTGACATAAAAATTACTCAATTCACATTAAAAGTACTATTCTAGGAAATAATACCTTAGACATGAGGATTTTTTTTTTAGTTTCAATTATCTTTCTTAGGTTTAAAATAGTATAGAAAACAAAAGATACATCCCATATTCTATTTCCTCCAAATCTAGTATTTTATGTTAACTTACCTGTCTAATTTCTTCACATTCCTGACTAATTAAACATTCAGCTAGTTCAGGAAGGATTTCTAAAGGAACAATTCTGTTTTTAAATTCTGGTTGCAAACGTCTTAAAAGTGTTCTGTACATTTCTAACTTTTCAATTTTGTTGAAATCCCAATTTTCAATGGCTTCATAAAGTCCAGAATAACCTGAAAAGAAAGAAAATGAGGACTTTTATGAGATTAACAAGAAATACTTTGATGTTAATATCCTACAATCACGTTTAAATGTAAAGTGACAGAATTCAAAAACACCTATAAATTACCTGTCATTAATGATTTTTCAAAAATAAAATAATATGCATCTTAGCTCCCCAATAAGGTTAGGATTTCCAACAATGTTTATTATCTTTTTAGGAGAAAATAGTAAAGTAAGGACAAACATGAAGTCTTATATTTGGCCTTAGTATAAAATCTTCCAAAATGCTCCATGAATTCCACCTACAACTCCTGATTTAGCCTTTAAATAAATCAAATTCTCATGTCTATCTTCTCGGTAGAAAGCAGTAAAGAAGGCAAAAAGAAACATAAATCTTAATTCCTGCATCCCCAGCCCTTTTTGAGACAAATTTGCTTGGGGCTTTGCTGATTTGCTGAGGCTAGCCTTGAACTTGTGATACTCCTGCCTCAGCCTCCCAAGTTGGTGAGGACTACAGGCATGCAACACTGCATCCAGCTCCTTCTTTTTAAGAGTTGAATAATATTCCATGTATAAACATATCATTTTTTGTGTATGGGATCAAACTTAGGCCCTCAGCACATGTTAAGCAAAGTGCTCTACCACTGAGCTACATCCCTGACCCAATTCCACATTACGTTTATCTGTTCATCTGATGATGGACATTTGGTTTACTTCCATCTCTTACTACTGTGAATAATGCTGCTATGAACATGGGTGTGCAAATATCTCTTTAAGACCCTACTTTCAATTCTTTCAGAAATATGCCAAAATTAGTATTGCTGGATCATATGATGATTCTAAGGTTTGAAAGGACTCTCCATACTGTTTTCCATAAGTTACACCATTTTACCATCCTACCAATAGTGCACAAGAGTTCATTTCTCCATATCTCACCAATATGGGTTACTATGAATTTCTGATAGAAGTTATCATAATGAGTATGAGATGAAAATTCATTACAGTTTTAATTTTCATTTATGTAATGATTAGTGATGCTAAGCATCTTTTCATATGTTTGTTGAGCATTTGTATATCACATATGAAGAAACCGGAAATCCTTGGACTAATTCTTAATCATGTTATTGGATTTTTTGTTGAGTTACAGTTCTTTATTTATTCTGGATATTAATCCCTTACCAGATGTTGACTAGTAAATATTTTCTCCAATTCATGGGTTCACTTTCCATTCTATTGATTGTGTCTTTTGATGCACAAAAGTTTTCAAGATTTGATATAGCCTCATTTATTTTTTGCTTTTGTTACATATGCTTTTCTATCACTTTTTAATATTGCTGAATCTATAAAATTAAAAAACTTAAGACACTGCTAGATAATTGTTGGTTCATTCTTAATTTTAAAAAACTATATATGCAATATTTAATTAAGTAGTCAGAAATTAAAACAATGCAATGCATATAGGTTGAAAATTTTACAATCATCTTTCACTTGAAAATCTTGCTCTCTCCAACCTCACAGAGATAATCAACATTAACAGTTTAGTTTCCTTTCATATTTTTTCAATGAAGTTCCATGAAAAACCCATATATAATCTGGGTTCGTCCTTTTTTACAAAATGGAATTGCATGATGCACATTATTTCTGCCACTTGATTCCTTTATATAATATTATATCCTAACACAGTACTCCTGAATAGATGTCTTTCATCCTTTTGACTACTATATATTATCCCATAGTAAAGACATAACATGTTAAAGGGATGGGTATTTACTCGTCTATTTTCTCCTTTTCTTATTTATCAAGTTGATATCGTATCCAAGAAATCATTGCCAAAGTCAGTGTCATGATGTTTTCCCCTTGTTTTTTTCTAAGAGTTTTATGCCTTTAACTAAGGTTGAATTAATTTTTGTATACAGTGTGTGATAGTTAATTTTGTATGAACTTGTTTGGACTAAGGAATGACCGAATAGCTGGTAAAATATTTCTGGGTATGTCTGTGAAGGTGATTCCAGAATGTGAATCAGTGGACTGAGTAAATATTGTAAAATGTACACAGGCATCATTCAATCCATTGTCAAGGACACAAATAGAACAAAAAGCCAGAGGAAGGGCACATTCTCTCTTTTCTTGAGCTCAGATATCCATTTTCTCATCCTGAGACGAGAGTGTTCCTAGTTCTTTGATCTTACAACTTTAGAACTCACACCAGCAGCCCTTTGGTACTTAGGTTTTCAGACTCAGACTGAATTATACTACTGACTTTCCTGGTTCTCCAGCTTGCAGACAGCAGATCATGGGACTTTTCAGTCTCTACAATTGTAGATTGTAGATACGTAGATTCACATGCATATAAATAACACCTGTGTATACAGATACATCCCTTTATACAGACATACACACACACACTATAACATACTGATTCTGTTTTTCTGGAGAGCACTAACATATGTATAAGTATCCAACTTCATTCTTTTCCATATGAGTATCAAGTTTTCCAACGCCATATGTGAAAGAGACTATGCTTCCTCCATTGAGTAGTATTGGTACCTTTGTTAAAAAACATTTGACCATTATACTCTGTAGAGTTTATTTCTGGGATATTGGTGTATTTGTCTCCATAACCAGTTCCACACTGTTTTGATTGCTATAGCTTTGTAATATGTTTCAAAAATCAGGAAGTGCAAGTCTTATGCGTTTGTTTTTCTTTTTTCACAATTTTAACTATTTGAGGATGTCTTGAGATTCCATGAACTTTAGAATAAATTTTCCTATTTCTGCAAAAAAATGTCATTAGAATTCTGAAAGGGTTGCATTGAATCAGTAGATTACTTTGGATAGTAGCAATACCCTAAAATTAAGACCCTCTTCTAATTCATGAACATGGGTTGTCTTTCAATTTATTTCTATCTTCTTTCATTTTTTTCAGCAATATTTTGTAGTTTTCAGGGTATGAGTCTTTCACCTACTTGGTTAGGTTTATTCCTAAGCATTTTATTATTTTTGGTGCTATTATAAATGGAATTATTTTCTTATAACTTTTTAGGTTGTTATATAATATATGGATAAGCAACTGATTTGGGTTTTTGATATTGTATCCTGAAACTTCTCTGAATTTATCAGTTTTAACAGTTCTTTTAAAATTGTTACAGTTTTCTACATAAACCATCTCATCTGTAAACAAAGATATTTTATTTCTTCCTGTCCAATTTTACTTTTGTTTCTTTTCTTGCCTATTTGTTCTTATATTTTTATTGCTAAACCTCATTTTATTTTAAAGTAGAATTTAGAAGTTCCATTTTTACTTATAAATTAATAAGGGGTTTTAGTAACTCATAATAACCTAGATTAGGTATATCCCCAAAATGGAGAAACAGTGGTTTCTCTGAAGAGGGTTGTATAAGAGGTAGTGGGGAAGGTAAACAGAAGGAGACTCACTTTACCCTTCTGTACCATTTAAATTGTTCGGAATAAATAGGCATATATTACAGTAACAAATTTAGAGAAATTTTAAGGCAAGGTTAGGAAATGAAAGAAAATAAGTCAACAACTTTTAATCCTATAAACAAAAGCAGAAAAGTTTCAGTTCACAATATTGAAACCAAGATTTAAACAATTTCACCTAAATTTTTTTGAAAAATAAAACCACATCACTTTTCATAAAAGAACTGCAATTATACTGATTATATATATGTGTGTCTCTTGAGGAATTCTAATACCTAGGGAAGGACAGTGTGTGTTTTGCTTTTAACATTGTGCTAATTTAACATATTGGTGTTACAATATGAGGACACAGGTAATAGAAGACACCTCATCATCAGAATTTGTTTTCCTGTAGTAATGACAAGTTTTCTTTAATTTCCCAGGTTTTAAATCATTCTACTACAATGCAAATAATAATTGTATAACAACTATATTTTGATTAGTGCCTCTTTGTATGCATTGTGCTAGGTTCTTCATATATGTATCTCTTACTCATTGTTTACAACACAAAAAGAAAATTATCCTTTGGTTTCTTTGACAAATGAGTAAACTGGAGAATCAGAAAGGCAAGTAACTTGGCTAATATCCCTTAAATAGTTAAGTGGCTGATTTGGTGTTGAAACTCAATGCCTACTCTCACAGTCTAATATCTCAGTGCAACAAATTACCCCAAGAGAAAGCCATCAGTAGACCAAATGCCAATTATCTGTGTGATCCTGAGCAAACCTTCTCTCAAGGCCTTAGTTTCCTCATGTACAGGAGGGAGGTTGGATCACATGATTTCCAAGATGTCTTTCATATCTCTGGGTAAGACTGACTTTATAGGTGTGGATAAGAAAGACTGAGGAACATATCAGAGCTCTAAAAATAGAAATTTAAAAGATATGCAACAGGGCTGGGGTTGTGGCTCAGCGGTAGAGGGCTCGCCTATCACATTCAAGGCCCTGGGTTTGATCCTCAGTACCACGTAACAATAAATAAAATAAAGGTATTGTGTCCAACTACAACTAAAAAATAAATACTTTTTAAAAAAGCTTTGCAATGGTTGATAACAAAATAGAATATTTGTAACACATAAAAAACACACCAAAATGTACACATGTGAACCCACTACTTATATTAAGAACAAGAATGTCTTAACATTTGTGTATACCTTCTCTTCCCCAGCTTTCTATCCCCTCACCAAAGAACTCACTATTGTGTATTTGATATATCACTCCTGATTTGTTTGTTTGGGAATGGTCACATGACATATGTTTGCTTCCTTAAACAATGTATGGTTAGTTTAATTTGTTTGGGACTTCATACATATTATATCCTACGACATTTAAGCTTCTCTTTTTTAAAAAATTAATATTATAATACATTTCTAAGATTTCTATAATAATACATTTCTAAGATTTCTCTGAGTTGTAATCTAGAGGTATGTTCACACATTTTTATTGTAGTTTAATGGACTACTGTGTGAACATTATAAAACTTGTTTTTCCATTCTTCTCTATGAGGATACTGGGGTTGTTTCCAGTTTTGTTTGCTTGCTTTTGTTATTATAATTATACTACAAACATTATGGTATGTGTACTCTAAAATGTATATTTTTCTAGAGCACAAACTAAAGAATAAAACTTGGAAAAAGGGATAAATGACGGTTGAATTCTACCAGACAATGTCAAATTGTTTTTCAAAATAGTTGTGTCTGCTTATGTATACAGCATTATTTAAGCAATATTTAATATTTTCCATTATTAAATGTCTTCTTCACACCTTCACACTGTTGGACTTAAGTTTGCTGTCGAGTAGTTAAAAAGTGCTGTCTCAGTGGGTTCCTATTTATAGTTTCCTAATTGCTAAATGAGCTAAGAATCTTTTCATTTATTTATTCACCTTTCATACATCCTGTTCTTTGAAATATCTGTCCACATCTTTTGGTCAGTGAGTGTTTTCTTCCTTTTCCTGATTGACTTTAAAATATTCTTTGGTAAGTATATATTTTACAATTATCCTCTCCCACCTTGTGACTTGTTTTTTTTTTTTTTTTTACTGTCTTTATAGTGACTTATGATAGTATTAAATTAAGAACAGTTTATCAAATTTACCAAGTTTTCTTTTATGGCTAATGCTTTAATATCTTATGAATAAATCCTGCCATGCCCCCATGTAATAAAACTATTCTGTTATTTTCTAAAATGGCTTAAAAAATGGCTGTTATATTTAAGTCTTTAAATTCTCTTGAATTCAAAGTAAGAAATACAAATTTATTTATATCCACATGGATCTGAAAGTTAGGGTGTATTTGGTTTTTAACTGCTATTTATTGAATAGTTCCCTGGTTTCCCAGTGATCCTCTGTTCCCAGGGGTCTTTAAAATATCAGATGTGTGGGTCTCTGTAAGAGACTCTGTAGTTTTGTTGTTGTTGTTTTTGAGATGGTGGTCTCACCATGTTGCCTAGGCTGGTCTCAAACTCATGGATTCAAGCAATCATTTTGAATAGCTGAAAATATGGGCGCATGCCACCATGTCCAGCATTTTTATAAATCTCAACACCCAGAAGGGAAAGGCCAATTTACCTAATTCTTATGCAAAGGTGTCTTGACTATTCTGAGATCATGATTCTTTCATATAGATCTTAAAATCAGTTTGTTAAGCCCATTGGAAAGGCATATATGATTTTTATTAGAATTGCATTAAACATACAGATAAAAGTAAGGTGAACTGACATTATTATGGTACCAAGTCTTACTTTCCATGTGCAGGGATGTACCTCTCTACTTAGAATGTCTTTAATGTTTCTCACTAATATTGTATAATTTTCTCCATCTAGATTTTACAAATATTTTGTTGGATTTATTCCCCAATACATCATCTTTTTATTACTATTATAAATGGCATTTCATTCCTGTTTGCTTCCACCAGGTAGAAATGCAACTAGTTTTGTATACTGATCTTACATCCAATGACCTTGCTAACCACTCTCATTAGTTACAATAATCTCTGTAGATTCCTTTGGATGTTTCAGATAGACAAGTGTGTTATGAGCCTGAAAACAGTATTTTGAATACCTCAAGATTATTAGCTCTTCACTTTTATAGCATTCTGACAAAACAAAGAAATAAGCTCTGATTTGTAAGGAGAATGAACTCACCTGCTTGGTTTAAGGCATCCAAAAAGCCACGGAACCAGCCTTCCTCCTGGAGTTCCAAAAGGAACTGTAGGAAAAGTGAGGCAGCCTCCATCGGGCCCCTGTTGTTTTTCTCAGCTTGAATATACTGCATCTTATCTACAAATAGAAACGAGAATACATCAAACTGCAGAACTACTAATTACTGGAAGAAAAGCCAGAAGAGGGCTGCCAGACTTTCCTGAATGGGGCAGAGGCTCGAACAAGTCACATCATGGGCAGGAACTTCAGGAAAGCAGATTCCCTGCCCAGGCTGACTATACCCCATCTGTACCAACTCACTCTTCCCATGGAAACTTCTTGTTTGGTGTGGAAGTCTGAAAACATTTGAAGAAAAGGGAGTTTCCTTAAGACGTTTGAAAAACTCCCCCATTACAACTCACAGCACTAGGTTAGATGGAAAAACAAAGGCTTTCTTTCTGTTCAAAAGGCTAAGGCAACTGCTGGAGTAAAGGAGTTCGAGCGCAGCACTGCTCAAGGACTTTAGTAACAGCTATGGTGGTCTCGGAAGCAGTTCAAAATGAACAGGGATACTCTCATGACCCTTCTAGGTTTTTGCTAAGAGGGTTGCAAATACAGCAGAAAAGAGAAAAGAAAAGGAACTAAAAAGAAACAGATCAGCTACCCACAAACAATCTCCCAGCCTGCTGGTGGTCATTCTAACTTTGCACACTTAACTCCATACCTAAGGATAGGACCAAATCATCACCTTCGTATGACCTCACATTTAGTAAGTTTCCGTTTTTTTCTATAGTTGCTAAAAAACAGATTCCAAGGGACTAAGCTGGTGAACCACTATGTTCTTAGAGATTAGAAGAGGATCTGCCACATTATAGACACTCATTAAAGGCAAATTGAAAAAAAACAGAGGAAAGAATGCCTTATATCCTTATGATATTAAGTGACCTGTTTTGGTAACCCAACAGTAAAATTAACTCTTTAAGTATAAAATTTAATGGTGTTTAAAAGTTATAAATCCATTACTACTATCTAATTTTAGTACATTTTCATTGCTATAAAAAATCCTTTAACTACTAGCAGTCACTTTGCACTCCTCCTCCTGTTTCAGTCTTAGGCAATCACTAATCAACTGGTTCTCCATGGATTTGCCTATTCCAGACATTTCATGTAAGTGGAATCATGACATGCGGTCGCTGTGGTGTCTTTCACTTAGCATAATGTCTTCAAGATTCATCCATGTAGCATGTATCATTCACTACTTTATTGCCATGCTTATCCACTCATCAGTTAATAGGCATTTGACTGTAGCCACATTTTGGCCATTATGAATAGAGAGGCTATGAACACTCAGGCACAATTTTTAGTGTAGACATATAAATTCGTTTTTCTTAGGTATACATGGAAATGTGAGATTCTCAGGTCTTATGGTAACTCTATTTTTAACATTGTAGGGAACTGCAACTGTTTCCCCACAAGCAATGTAGGAAGATTCCAATTTCAAAATATTCTTGTCAATGTTTCTTATTGTCTTTTTCATTTAGCCATTTGTATTATTTTCCTGTGGCTGCATAATAAATTTTCAGAAACCAGGAGCATAAGATGATCGAAATTTATTCTCTCACAGTTCTAAATGTCATCAGTTTGAAATCAAGGTGTCAGCAGGGCTACATTTCCACCAAAGGCTCTAGGGGAGAATGCATTTCTTGCTCCTTCCAGATTCTGGTGGCCCATCACCACCAGAAGGCCCAACTTCTAGTGATCTCACTCCCTCCAATCTCTGCCTCTGTCTTCATATTGCCTTCTCCTCTCCCTGGCTTGTGGCCACATCACTCCACCATCTACCTCTTGTCTGCACATGGCATTTTGTCTCTGTGTCTTCATATGCTGACTTCTTATAGGAACACCAGTCATACGGGACTAAGGGCCCATCCCTTAATGCAGTACGACCTCATCCTAACTAGTTATAAAGACCTTACCGCTAAATAAGATCACATTCTGAGGCACTGGGAATTAGAACTTCAACATCTTTTTGAGCAACACAGTTCAACTCTTAATGGTGACCCGTCTCCGTCTAGAGGGAAGCTCCACCACCTGCACCCTGAGGAAACACAAGACCAATCGGAAGCCTCTCGCATGCCCTTCACCACGTCCCAGCTCCTGGCGCCTCTCCATGGCAGAGTGTGCGCAGTTCTCCAGCTCTCTGAACCTCAAAGACCCAGGTCAAAATCTGGTTCCAGAACCGCAGGGCCAAGGCAAAAAGCCTGCAGGAGGCAGAACTGGAAAAGCTGAAGATGGCAGCTAAACCTAGGCTGCCCCTCCCGGTTCGGTCTCCCTTTCCCCATCAACTCGCCCCTGCAAGCAGTGTCCCTATCCAGAGCCTCCTACCTTTTCCAAAGACCTTCTCTTCCCCTCCTGCCCATCCGACTCAAGGCCACGTCAGTGGGATACCGCGTAGAATCCAGGATGGATATTCGTTTAAAAGGATTCACCTCTCTCTCAAAGAAGGGGACCAACCCAGTCCTCCTACAACGAAATTTCAGGCACCATCCAAAGTGTCTAGGCCCAAGGGCCCCAAGTCCTAGTTCGAATTTCTTCTTTAGATGGGAGGCACCACGTCCTGTTTACTCGGCGTCATATCCTAAATGTTCCCTTCTCCTTTCACGAAAATTGGCTCTGGCAGTTTCAATGTATAAATAAATAAATAAATAAATAAATATATATATATATATGATAAAATATAAGATTTTTATACAGTAAATGTAAAAATTCAAATTATTTTGAAAGGCAAAATTTATAAACATATGCAAACTTTATAAACATATATCACCTTAAAGAGACTGTAAGTCCATTTGTTGTGTTTTCCTAAAGGAGGAGACAGGTTATTTCCAAATTGGTGCAAATTTGGTGGTCTTGATATGCTGAGTTGACTTCTGCTTATAGAAATCAAATACTAGAATTAGGATGCATCCAGGAAGTAGATAACGGAAAGCTTCTGGCAAATAAATGAGGTATTATAACATATTTGCATTTTATATGCATAAGAAAAAGCTTGTGAGATGCTACCATATTTGACTCTATTTTCCTCCTTCTCCATATTGTTGGTTTTATCATTTATTTTTCATAAGCTTGAAAAAAAGGTGGTGAGAGTAATCCTGAGACCACCCAGGGCAAGGTCGAAAACAGAAATAAATACTTCCTAACTTCTCTCAGTGCTGTGCTATTTAACTCCATTTCGGGTCAGTCATCAGAGAGCAAAAAATTAAAGAGTATCAGAAGGCATTGATGATTACTATGAAATACCAGGTACATCAACTCACACATTGCAAAGATGGTTTTTTTTTTGGGGGGGGGGTACGAAAGTGTAGTAATTTTCTGCTTAAAAAAACAAATATCTTACCTATATGCGAAATATTCTTGAACAATTAGTAGAACCAGGAAGGAAAAAAAATCATGCTTTCTCTGTGTGTGTACCTATTGTATGTGCTAAACTTATTAGGAAAAGTTTCCACACTTTTTAACAAGTTGGGGGCAGAGGGTAAAGCCATCCTTTAACTTGCTAAAAATGGTGTTGTCAAACAGCCCGTGTAGTTAGCGCGCAGGTGGTGTTTCACCTTGGTGTCCATCTCCCTTCCCCAGTACACTTTAATCCCTTTGAAAGGGTACATTGTACAATTTTATATATTTTATTGAAGAGTTATTCCTTATCTCTTATTCTGAATTAAATTAAATGTTTCGTTTATTGCAGTAAAATTAAAAAAAAATAGTGACCTATCTCATCACTTATCCCAGCTTCCCTGGGTCTACAACTCCACCCTTTCTTCCAGTCAGTTCATCCTATTCTTAATCTCAGGGCTTACAGCTGTGTTCTTGCTCACTGCTGCTCAGTCTTCCCTCAGACACTCCAGCAGCCATTACTGACACACTGGGTATCAGCAGAGGTCCAGATTTATCCCAGGCCCAGCAGAGGCCTTTCCAGGTAAATTGTACTGTTTACTTGTACTTTGCTAAAGACCGTTCCTGCGGCTAGCTGGCCCCAATATCTAAAAGAATGTAATTCTCACAATTGAAGTTCACCAACAGAATCTAAAGCCTTCAAAGGAGCAGGGGAATACGGAGGGAATACAGCACAGAATATATTAATGATAAAATAGGACGTAGAAAAAGAGAGGAAAGCAAAAAACTTATGGATAAATATGTACATAATAAAACACAGAGACATGAATAGAGAAGATATAACCAAAAATTTTTTAAGCCAGAACCTCATAAACATGAGGCACATATTCTACAACTGAGCTACACTTCTAGCCCAGTACACCAACTTTTTAACTACATTAGCTTGTAGGGAGAGCATTGAAAGACCTCTACTATACCTTTTCCATTCAAAAATTTTAAAAAAGTATTTAACATAGTATTTTTCTTTTTTAATTAATTTATTTATTTTAATTAGGTATATATATTACAGTAGAATGCATTTTGATTCATTGTACACAATTGCAGCACAACTTTTCATTTCTATGGTTGTACACGATGTAGCATTGCACCATCTGTGCAGTCATACATGTACCTAGGGTAATGATGACCATCTCATTCCACCATCTTTCCTGCTCCCATGCACCCTCCCCAACCCTCCCTCTTCTTGCCCAATCAAAGTTGCTCCATTTTTCCCATGCCTCCCCACTCCCCCTTATGGATCAGCATCCACTTATCAGAGAGAACATTCGGCCTTTGGTGTTTTGGGATTGGCTTCCTTCACTTAGCATGATATTCTCCAATTCTATCCATTTACCTGCACATGCCATAATTTTACTCTCTTTTAATGCTGAGTAATATTCCATTGTGTATATATACCAGTTTCTTTATCCATTCATCTACTGAAGAGCATCTAGGTTGGTTCCACAATGAACAGAGCTGCTATGAACATTGATATGGCTGCATTACTATACTATGCTGATTTTAAGTCCTTTGGGTATAGACCGAGGAATGGGATAGCTGGCTCAAATGATGGTTCCATTCCAAGTTTTCTAAGGAATCTCCATACTGCTTTCCAGATTGGTTGCACCAATCTGCAGTCCCACCAGCAATGTATCAGTGTGGCTTTTCCCCCACACCCTCACTAACACTTATTGTTATCTGTATTCTTGATAACTGCCATTCTGACTGGCATGAAATGAAATCTTAGAGTAGTTTTGATTTGCATTTCTTTAATTACTAGAGATGTTGAACATTTTTTCATATATATTTGTTGATTGAATGTATATCTTCTTCTAAGAAGTGTCTGTTCAGCTCCTTAGCCCATTTATTGATTGGGTTGTTTGTTTTTTTCATGTTAAGATTTTTGAGTTCCTTATACATCCTGGAGATTAGTGCTCTATCTGACGTGTGTGTGGCAAAAATTTGCTCCCAAAATGTAGGCTCTCTCTTTACCTTATTGATTGTTTCTTTTGCTGAGAATAAGCTTTTTAGTTTGAGTCCATCCCATTTATTAATTCTTGATTTTATTTCTTGCACTTTAAGAGTCTTATTAAGGAAGTCGGGGCCTAATCCAATGTGACAAAAATTTGGGCCCAGGGCTGGGGATGTGGCTCAAGCGGTAGCGCGCTCGCCTGGCATGCGTGCAGCCCGGGTTCTATCCTCAGCACCACATACAAACAAAGATGTTATGTCTGCCAAATACTAAAAATAAATATTAAAATTCTCTCTCACTCTCTCTTTAAAAAAAAATTGGGGCCCAATTTCTCCTGTATTAGGTACAGGGTCTCTGGTCTAATTCCTAGGTCCTTGATCCACTTTGAGTCGAGTTTATGCATGGTGAGAGATAGGGGTTTATTTTCATTTCACTGCATATGGATTTCCACTTGTCCAAGCAACATTTGTTGAAGAGGCTATCTTTTCTCCAATGTATGTTTTTGGCACCTTTGTCTAGTATGAGACAACTGTATTTATGTGGGTTTGTCTCTGTGTCTTCTATTCTGTACCATTGGTCTACATGTCTATTTTGGTGCCAATACCATGTCATTTTTGTTACTATAGCTTTGTGTGTAGTATAGTTTAAGGTCTAGTATTGTGATGCTTCCTGTTCACTCTTCTTGCTAAGGATTGCTTTGGCTATTCTGGGTCTCTTATTTTTCCAAATGAATTTCATGATTGCTTTTTCTATTTTTATAATGACATTGGGATTTTAATTGGAATCATACTGATTTTGCATAGTGCTTTTGGTAGTATGGCCATTTTGACAATATTAATATTTTGCCTATTCAAGAGCATTAATACAGTATTTTTCAATTAGCCTGTTAAACTTACCTTTGGATATTTTTATGTTATTGCTTTACAACTATACATTAGCACAGGAAGAACAAACATGCTTACAAACCTGCAGTACCCCATGTGGAAGCATGGGCAACCCCTCCCTTACGCAAATATTCCTTCTCCTTCTCTCCTTCTCTCCTCTCCTTCTCCTTCTCCTTCTCCTTTGTGGGTTTTATTTAGTTATACATAACACTGGGGTTCATTCTGACATAACTTTAGAGGCATGAGATATAATTTGCTCTCAATCATACCAGTACTTCCCCTTTCCCTCCCTTCCTCCCTCTTCCTGTTCCCTTACTCTACTTTACTGATACTTCTGCTATTTTAGTTTTTTGTTATCATTGTTGTTTAGTGCTTTGGATATACATGATGGTGAGATTCACTGTGGTACATTCATATATGTACTTAGAAAAGTTACCCTAGATACATTCCACTATACCTCCCTTATCCTGTCCCTTCTCCCTCCCCCTCAATCCTCTTCATCTAGTCCATTGATCTTTCTTCTATTTTTATGGAATCCCCCCTTTATCTCTCTCTCTTTCTTCCCTTTATTTTGGATTAGCTTCCATATATCAAAGAAAACATTCAACCTTTGACTTTCTGAGTCTGGCTTAGTTCACTTAGTATGATAGTGTCCAGTTCCATCCATTTTCCAACAAATGCCATAATCTCATTCTTCTTTATGGCTGAGTAATACTCCATTGTGTATATGTACCATATTTTCTTTAGCCATTCATCTAATAGGCATCTATAAACATGCTTCCCTTCACTCATTAATAGGTAATAGATGTCATTTCCCATCAAAGGGCACCTAGGTTGGTTCCCTAGTTTGGCTACTGTGAATTGTGCTGCTATAAACATTGATGTGGCTGTTTCACTGTATTAAGCTGATTTTAGTCCTTTTGGATAAATACTGAGTAGTAGGATAGCTGGATCTTATGGTAGTTCCACCCCTAGTTTTTTGAGGAATCTCCATACTGCTTTCCAGCATGTTTGCACTAATTTTCAGTCCCACTAACAATGCATAAATATATCTTTTCCCCCACATCCTCACCAACATTGGTTATTATTTGTATACTTTATAATTGCCATTCTGACTAGAGCCTCCCTCAAATCTTACTCTCTTCAGACTAGTTTCCTTCATATTACTTTGGCACATTTTGTTAAGTTCATTTATTTTAAGTTTGGTACTATAAGAAATAAGTTTTTATATCATGTATTTTTTCCAAATAACATTTTTTCTTTTTTAAAAACACTAAATGTTTAATCATAAACACATATAAAGACAAAGCTAAATGTATATCCATTTCATATACCTACAAAAATAATCAATTTTCCTGGATGTATCATGACAGATGGTGCTGTTTTGCTTTTATTTTTTAGACTTATGGACTATATAAACTGAATAGTTACCCATTGACATGCTGCAATTCACTGTTTAATTAAAATAATATTTTAAGCAAAAGCTTCATCTTCAGTAGCAGAAAAACAAATTTACCTGTTGTAAACTGATTTTCAACCAAATTATGCTTTTGAGTTCATCAACACTTTCTCTATCTAGACAGATACGCAGTGATTCATAAAATGTACAAGAAGATTCCTATACAGTAAGGTCTGAGGGTATCCTTCTACTTTATGAGCAAAGTCCATGAACTGAATTTCTTTTAGAAATCTGTGTAATAAGCTAGGGTCTAGCAGGTGCACATTATCTGCCAAAACTCGCCAGATAAAGTGGAGTCTCATGCTAACTGGAGAATCTTGGAAACAGAAGCAATTCCTCTTTGTGTGTTTATTTAATGACACCTATCACTCACTTCCCCTACACTAAATGTCCTTAATATCTGTCAAAGACATTCCTCCTCTCCAACAATACTAACATCTCCTAAATTGGACTTTAAGCTATTACCATATTAATTGTACAGATAAATGGGATTCACTGTGCTAGCTCCATACATGCATGCACCATGTACTGATCATGTTCAGCCATCATTCTTTCACCCTTCACTTCTCCCACTCCCCCAGTACATTTCCCAGGCCTCGAAGTCCCTCTTCATTTCTGTCTGTCCCCCCACTTCCCCATCTCTGGAGACCACTATTCCATCCCATATTTCTACAAGACTGACTTATTTGTTTCCACAAATGAGGGAGAACATTGCTATCTGTCTTTTTAACACAGTGTCAATGTAAACATATTAAGCACTTTGTGAAAAGCATGAAGTAAAAAAAAACCCACTGAAATCACACCACATAGAATCAAACCCATGTAATATTCCAGAAAACACCTTCTTCTAATTATATGTACACATTATACGTAGTTTAAAATAAATAGGCATCTACAAACATACTTTCCTTCATTCATTAATAGGTAATAGATGTCATTTCCCATCAATAAATATGGATTTACATCAATTTTTAGTGGCTGCATGGTATTATATCACATAAAAACACTTATTTAATCTATTCTTTGTTAATAGGTAAATCTAGTACAGATATCTGACTTTTCTTGCTTTAAAGTTTTCCTTAGAATAAATTCCTAAAAGTATAATTTGAGTTGAACAGTACATACTTCTCAATGTTGTTACCTAGGGGCTAGGGCTGAGGCTCAGCGGTAGCATACTTGCCTGGCACTTGTGAGGTACTGGGTTCGATTCTCAGCATCACATATAAATAAATAAATAAATAAACAAATAAATAAATAAATAAAATAAAAAGGTCTATTAACAACTACAAAAAGCAATTTAAAAAATTTTTTAAATGTTGTTACCTATTGCTCAACTCCCTCCACAACCCTGAATTTGCTCAATCTTCATAGTCTTTGCAAAACAGAAACAAAAACAGACCAAACATTTTTTAATGATTTTGTTTGTTATCTTCTTTAATCACTGTATTTTTTAAAAAACAAATTTCCCGCTCATTAAACATCTGTTGCAATGACACTGAATGAACTCTTCCTTAGTTCCAGTAATTTGGGGAAATTTTGTCTCTTTTGCTTTCTTTGAGGTTTAGTGGTTATTTAGTTGTTTTATTTATTTATTTATTTATGGTCTTGTTTTGTAGTTACTTGAGTCAAATTTATTAATCCATTTGTGTTATTGTTTTGAAATACCTATAAATCTATTTCCTCTGACTAGAAGATTAGGTATAGCTCAAAAATATGTATTATATGGGCTGTCTGCTATTCTTGTGAAAGTGGCTATAACTGGCTGATTTTCTTTTTGTTAGAAGTTATTTTGAAAGTATAGGTAATTTTTTGAAAGTTCCATAATAAATTTCTGGAAAATAGAATAATACCTAACAGTTATTTAGTGCCATGTACTTTAATTCTCAAAAACCTCTGAATGTGATTGCTGTTCTTATCTGATAGAGGAAGAAATTGAGTCAGAGAGGAGGAGTTAAGACATTTCCCTATAGTCACAAAGTCTGTAAATTAGAGAATTAATAAAGCTATGCTTTGGGGAATTTATTAAAGATTTATCTATAATGTAGCATCAATTTGATAAAGTTCTTTAAGCATTGGGAGAGTAAGACATAGTCTCTAAAGGATATGAAATTGATTATATAGCTATTAAATCAATTTTCTAAAATAGATCATTTAATCTGATTTAGCAAAAATGTCTTATAATTCCCAAAATTCTTGACTTTAAAGATTTTTTTTCTTCTATTTTGATACACAAAGATTTAGATGTGCCATATCTTCGCTGTGAATTAGGTAACCTTTTTCCCTTTATTACCTTCTGCCTGTGTGATGGTTTTTAATATTAAAACGGCATCTCCTGATTTCTTTTCGTTTTCATTTATTTAAGGTCTGTTTTTTAAAAAATATTTTTTTAGTTGAAAGTGGACACAATACCTTTATTTTATTTATTTATATGGTGCTGAGGATCGAACCCAGGGCCTCACACGTGTTAGGAGAGCAACTACGGAGCCACAACCCCTGCCCTATTTAAGGTATCTTTATCTTATTTTTGATGTTACTTGACTTTAGGAACCAGGTCTCTGGCAGACAACAAAGACCTGAATTCTGCTCATAGACATATCTGCCCCATCACATAGCCTTGGCTGATGTCTTGAGTCGCTGCCTTGTTTTATATTTCCCTTTACTGTTTCCTCGTTAGCTTCAGTTACTAAATACTTTTTTTCTTTTTTCTTTTCTAGGATGAAACATATAATCAGGCTTAAATTAATGTACCATTATCTTTACCCTTTCAGACATCATTTTTAAAATCATAGAAGAGTACAATGGTATCTTTTCAATCTTCTCCTTTAGAGGCAAGAAATTTCATTCTGGTTACTTTCCATAGTTCCTTACTAATGGTAAAGATTTTAATCCAAATAATTATTTTAAAAATCATTATCCTTTTCAATTTGACAAAGTTCCTTAAGCATTGGGAGAGTCTCTCTATAGGATATGAAATTGATTATATAGCTATTAAATCAATTTTCTAAAATAGATCATTTAATCTGATTTAGCAAAAATGTCTTATAATTCCCAAATTTCTTGACTTTAAAGATTTTTTTCTTTTAAACAAAAATCTTTTTTGTTTAAAAAAATGTTCTGATGTTGCATTTACTTTTGTAGTCAGATTTACAGTTATTCAAAATGAACTCCACCTGCTGGGCTTCATCATTCATCACCAATTCTTGAACTCTAAGATCTCCCTTTATTGAGTTATTACTAATTTTTTCAGTTCTTAATCGTTTGCAATGGGTGATTTTCATAAGAAATGTATATGAGATCCCACCTATACAAGATTTTCTTGCATACACAACCTAAAAACCTGCCTGGATATAAAATTTGGGAGACTTTTATTGTCAAAATTCTGCAGTTTTATTGTATAGTTTCATGAGAGTTATAGAGAAGCAAGAGACCAACTTAAACTGGTTCCCTTGTAAGAGACCCAAGTTACCCTACTGGATTTTTCCCAAATGTTTATATTATTTCTTCATCTCAGAATTATAAAAATCCTACCAGTATTTATTGAGACTTGACTCCTCCTCAATAAACTCATTTACTACACACTGCTTCTTTCTTAGAAAAAAATTCCTTCAATTTTTTTCCATTTATTTTTACCCTTTTTTGTTCTCTTTTTATTGGAATCACAATGTACACAAATTGTAGGGTCTGGATCTGTGTGAACATGCTACAAAGCACTGCTTCCATTGTAATTTTTAAGTACAATCATGTTTTCAAAAGAACTGCCTACATTTAATTTCTTCCCTTAGCTATTTATTTCTAGTCTTCTTCTGCTGCTGCTTTTTTTTTTTTTTTTTGTAGCTGTGGATGAAGAGAATTCCTTTATTTTGTTTATTTTTATTGGTGCTAAGGATGGAATCCAGTGCCTCACCCAGACTAGGCAAGTGCTCTGCTACTGAGCTATAGCCCCAGCCCCTCCTTAGTCTATTCTTAACAATTAGTTCACCTTCAACCCATCACCATTCCACAGAAACCATTGCCATGGGAGGCCACAGATGGCTATAATGCCAAAGTCAAAGACAAGATCAAGTCTATAACACTGCCATGTCCACATATGTGGATGTTCTTTCCCAGTTCTGTCTTCCTTTGTTTATTCATAAAGGATGGGCTTTCTCAGGATTCTGTCCCAGGTTCTTTTCTCTCACTATCCAAAAGGCAATTTTACCTATTCTTCACTGTTTCAGTAAAACTTCTAAACAAATGACTCCCCCACGCCTAGATGTTTTGTTTTGTTTTTTTCCCCTGAACTGCAGACCTATGCTGTTCACCATCTGATGAATCTCTCTTCTTGGATGAACCAGAGCACACAACCTCAGCATGTCCAACTCTGAACCCTTCATCTTCTACTGCAAACCTGTCCCTCCTCCAAAATTACCTATCTCACCACCATTCATTCACTCAGAGGTCTAAGCTAGAGACCCAAAGCTCTCCTCCAGCCTGCTGTAGCCCTGACCTATTCACCACAAGAGTACTATTGATTATCCTTTCCAAGTGTCTCTTCAATCTATCCACTTCAAACATTCTTTCAGACTTCTGTTCTCTCATCTGGCCTGTCTGCCTCCAGTTTGCCACTCCCTTATCTTGGATCTCTGCATCTGCTCTTGGCTGTCCTCCTACTCCTCCAATCCATTCCTCAAACTATAGCCAGTTATCTTTCTACACCGTAAATTCAATTAAGACTGTTGGCATTCCCCACTTCAGCCTGCCTCTCAAGCCTCAATTCTCTCAACCCCTACCTCCCTTCTCCACAACCTAAATCACGTGAATATTTTCTGGATTCCTAGCACACACTGGTTTATCTTTCACCTTGGACCTTTGCACATAATGAGCTCTACCTGCAACTGCTGGTCTCCTGACTCCAATTTAGACCTCAGTTCAAATGGCACATACCTGGAAAGTTTTGCCTGTCTTCTCCAGACAAGGTATACATCTTGGCTATGTGCTGCCACAGCACCCTATGGTTTTCCGTCAAAGAACTTACTGTGCTTTATTTTAATATTTAGTTAGAATGTATATGTGAAGGCAGATAACTAATTTGTTAAGGCAGGGACCATTTCTACTATGCTCACCATTGATTGCTCAATATGATGCTTCCTATTAATTAATATGTTTAGTAAATTACTTCCAACCCTAACATAATACCTGACATGATTCGCTTATTCAGCGTTCATTGAGTCAATACATGAGCACACAAAACAATAGGATTCACACCACTTTGATAGTGTTCCATCCAAGCATTCCTAAAAGAGTTGTTTTCCATGTACTTATATTTTTCAGAGGCCCAAGCTACTCTGGTCACTGGAATACCATTTTATTACTTCTCTTTAGGCCAACCAGTAAACGGAGGTCCACTTTTGTTGGTAGTATTCCTTCACTTCTTTCTCCGAAACTGTGGTTTGGTTTTGTAGAGCACATCAGGGCTGGAATAACCTGCCTTATTCTAATGCAATTTCAAAAATTCTCTCACATTGAGTTGCTTGGAGACTGAAAAGAAACTGCCAGATCCCCTCTCACCTGGATTCCTTCCAATCACCACCTCCCTTTCTCCTCTTGGGGGAAGCCTGAGCTCATTCATCTCCAATGAAAAGCCATTCACTACAACTTAGAAAGTGGCTACCTTCCATGATCAGGTGTCTCAAAATCTAGATGGAAGCGCCTGTACTTTAGCCTAAAGTATTCAGTCTTGGTAAAGTCCTGCTCCTCTCAAGCTTCCTATCATTTGGAAGAATTAAGACTTGGCAGAGTTATCAACTTCCTTTGAACCTGGACAGCATTTTGTACCCTGCTGTTTTAATCATTTGGGTATATCTGTCCTTGTCCTTCCTGCCACCCTTATCTCAAAATCTCAGGTTATAAAATATACTAAAGAGGAGCCTGTATCTTATTTCTCAGTCTCTGATGCTAGTACAACAACGGGCACACAGTGGTCTAAATTATTAGCGGAAATAAATGAGACTGACCATTTCTTTCCCCAGCTTTGAACCTAAATACATTTGCACACACACCCCCCTCTCCCAACAAGTTATTCCACCTCGCAGCAACTCAAGTCCCCGGGCCCGGTCCCCGCGCTAGGCTTCCCACGGCTTTTCAGACTCTGATGTCCAGTATAAAACGCTGTGGGGATCTGGCCACTAACCCACTGCTCCTGGAAAGTTGTAAGGCGTCCCGCTGTCATATGTAAAGTTAGAAAGAAAGAAAGTTAGCCTATGGACTTCAGGTAAAAGGCAAGGGGGGTTCGCTGGAGACCACTCACCCTCCCTAAACCAGGGGGCCATGTAGCAGAGAATGTGAGTAGGATCCAGAATCTTCCTGACATAGTCTCGGAAGGTGAGCAGATTCTGTCGCTGCTCGGTCGTCATCCGGCCTCGGCTCCCGCGCAGGGTCTGCCAGGCTGGGCGCCGGCTCCCTTTTAAAGCTGTAGGGGAGGAGGCCACCGCCAGGAGGGTAGGGATTTTCCCAGAAATGGATCCTAGCTGAGAGGCGGAGCGGCTGGGGAACTTAATTACAACTGAGAAAACGGAAACCGAAACTAGCGGCCGCTGGGGCTGGGGAGGCGCGGGACCTTCCCAGCTCCGCGCAGCTCAGTTTCGTTTTCTGCGGACCCCGGGGAGCTGGCCGACCCAGAGGCCCCCAGGAGCAGCCCTGGGGATTGCTTTTATGTTTATGTATCTTATTTTTTGGTTTCGCTTTTATAATGATAGCAGTTTTAGTTTCAGTAAAACGTGCACAACTTAAGTGTGCAATACGATGAGTTTTGGAAGACATGTACCGGTTTTACCTCTTCTCCCAGCTGGATCCCCTGGTAAACAGCATTGTTTTAACCTAGGAAATGGCCACCTGTTTACCAAAGTGACCATATCAGGTTGCATTCCCACTCGCACAAGAGAGCTGCAGTAGACACATATCCAGTACACGCATTGGTTTCTTTGTTAACTTCCTCACTGGTCCATGTGAAATCATTTATTATTGTGGTTATTAATGTAGTTTTGATTTTCCTTATAAGGATGCTGAACACATTTGCTTGTGCTTATGGGCCTTTCATGTAATTTCCTTTGTAAATCGTCTGTCCCTATCTTTTGCTTTGTTTTGGAGAGTTTTGTTGTTGTTGTTGTTGTTGTGTTTCAATAGACTGACAGGAGTTACTTATTCTGGGTACAAAGTTGTCAAATAAAATGTATTCGAAGTATCTTCTCCCAGTCTGTGGCTTGCCATTTCATTTTCTTAAAGCTGTCTTTTGAAGAGCAAAAGTTTACATTGACAAAATCTAATTTATCAGCATTTTCTTCTGTCTACTGCTTTTTGTGAGCTTTAATTGCTCCTTAATAAATCTTTGCAAAAATAAATAAATAATCTTTGTCTGCCAGGAGGTCATTAAGATACTTTGTTTTTTCTTTTAGACTCCTTATATTTTTATCTTTTACTTTTACGTCTATAATTATCTTGAATTAATTTTAGGGCAGTATGACATAGAGATCCAAGTTCACTCTTTCCATGCTTCTGATATACATACCAGCACCATTTGTTGACAACTTTTCTTTGTTTTGTTGAACACTTAATTGACTGCATGTGTGTAGATCTAGTTCTGACTCTTTTATTTCCTATTCTAGTTTCCATTTCGGTTTTCTGACTTTTATTTCCTATTCTCTTAGGGGAAGCCTGAGAGCTCATTCATCTCCAATGGAAAGCATTACCTACAACTTACAAAATGGCTATCTTCCATGATCAGGTGTCTCAAAATCTAGATGGAAGCGCCTGTACTTTAAAAGTATTCAGTCTTAGTAAAGTCCTGCTCCTCTCAAGCTTCCTGTCATTTGGAAGAATTAAGACTTGGCAGGGTTAACAACTTCCTTTGAATTTGAACAGCATTTTGTACCCTGCTGTTTTAATCATTTGGGTACATCTTATCAATTTAAAAAAAAAAAAAAAAATTGCACACAATGTATAATATGATGTTGCCCAGAAACTCCAATAAACATTCTTATGAATTTTTCATTTCTTATAACTTGCACGAATTGAGTCTATTCTGTTCAGATCTGTGAATAAAACAAAGCTGACAATATATTATGTATATATACACTTTTTTCTGTCCTAAGAGAAATCATTAAGTATGAGTACATTTAGTATTCAATGAACAACAAATTCTGATTCCCTATACCTTGGAGGTAATGCAGAAGGCTGACACATTCCAAAATTATGTGTGACCAAATCTACCCTGCCTCTTTGGCTCACCACAACATACCAAAATTAGAGCAGTGATTAATATCCAAGTGTATTGTTTTCACTAAAATTAATCTTCAAGCCAATACCTGAAGAACTTTTCTAATACTTTCAATTAAATATTATTTTATGACTTTTCCGTCAAGTGTAATATACACAACAATTATTTCAAGTCAGAAAAAAAGAGGGTGATTCCCCCCTGCCCTTTAAAAAAAAAAAAGTTTCATATCATTTTTAAAAATCCACTTCAAGTAATTCCTTACACAATTTTCCTTATAAAGAGACTCTAGAAAGGCAAAAATCAATATATTTAAAGTGTTGTCATCAAAATAACCAAATGGACTTGAAATTTACTTTTGTACAATTTAAAATTCTGTACTACCTAGGTTCCAGGCCAAAAAGCACTTATAGATGGAGGAAAGACAATTCTGATACCCTAGGTTCATATATTTCTATGTATGTAACAGCTTCAGTTCTCCAAAATACTAGGTTTAGGTTTTTTGTTTGTTTGTTTGTTTGGTTCTATATCTAAAATATTTTTAAATCTCAAAGGTAATTTAAAATTAGGGGGTAATTACATTTTTTAAATTTCGTGGATGAAGATCATTAAACCGTAGCAACTCGCAATTCTGCATAAGTGAGAATAAACATCAGAAAGTCCAAAGGGAAGAGCTAATACATGAAGATGCACCATCTGGAATTCTATGACAGTCGGAACGCATTGGGATTCAATTACTTCAATTAACCGCTTTATGGCAGAAGGCAGGTGTTTCATGATGGTTGCAGATTATACCCACGCCAATGAGATATATGCACACCATTACTGCTGCGGTCACACTCTGTGATAATTCAGAAATCCAAATTTAACCTCAGAATATCTAAAACTGGAGTATGAATTTGAAGGTAGTTCAAACAACAGTTGATTGAAACCAACAATCTTTTTTTTTTTTCCTTTAAGGCTATAAAAAGTCTAAACATAAATAAGGCAATTAATTCTCAGGATAAAAATGCACCCTAATAGTCAAGGTGTCCAGTCAGATTCCACAGTGAGTATATGCTGTATCACCTTCTATTCCACAGGTGTACTTTCTTATTAGTGTCTATAGGATTAAGATCGATTCTTTATTAGCTGCTCAAACAGACTCCTTTATTAGTAAATATTGTGATATTTCATTAGGTTCCCTGAACAGGGAAAGTGGGACATGCATTAAGTAAGCAATTTTGCTCTCATGATCTTATAGGTAATGATCTTGTAGGTCTCCTCTACCTAATAGTAAAGCCAAGTGTCATTTATTCTGATAAACACCCCATCGAGTCTCAAGAAAAACCACAACAGCAGAAAAAAAGCTAGAAAGCATAACTCTAATTTTTACAGACCTGAAACACCATGATAATGAAGTACATCTTCAAATAGGAGAACTTCTTCAAAGAATTGTCTGTTCTCTGGCTTTCAATTTCTCTGTATCTGTATGATCTGTTGCAAGTATCTTTCTATTAAGAGATTCTCTAACATTCCTTTATAACCTTTATCATCTGTTGCATTTAAGTAGGACAGACCAGCCAAGACACCTAACAGGAAGCAGGTTTATAGGCTGCAGCCAGGTTCAAAAGGGGGGGCTCTTTGCCTCCATTAAATCACCCCTCTGAACCCTGAGTTCAGAAAGTTTTAGAACTCTCAGGCTGGGGATGTGGCTCAAGTGGTAGTGCACTCACCAGGCATGCGTGCGGCCTGGGTTCCATCCTCAGCACAACATACAAACAAAGATGTTGTGTCCGCCGAAAACTAAAAAATAAATATTAAAATTCTTTCTCTCTATTAAAAAAAAGTTTTAGAACTCTATACCTAGTGTGTAAGGGGAAGGGCTCAGAAGCTCACAATCTGTAGAAGTTCACATAAAAGCAGCTTTTTTACTCTTCTGGGCACCCAATTCAGGCCAAGGACACTCTGAAAGTCAGTGTCTGGGAAAGGGAAAGTGACCCTCTCCTTTCTTCCCACAGTCCTTTGAGATGCAAATGCCTCTATCAAGGTTCCAGACCCAGGCTGGAGGCTGGAGTCCCTCACTTGGTCTCTGCAAACACACTCTCCACCTGAAAACTGTTGTAGAAATTCTTGCAGATAGTCTAAGAACAATTATCTAAACAGAATTTTTGAGGGTCTCTGGAGAAGCTTAGTTATGGCAGGGTTCTTCTGGGTCGGGGGGTCTCTGGCCTGCTTCGGTATAGGTCCAATCATATGGTTTAGTAACTTCTTTCTCGAGTGTTCACCCTCACTTCTGCTTTCCAGCTACTTTTCTGCACAGGCTACTTCAAGCATTCCTTGGTAGTTGTTTATACATCTGAATGCATCCTTAGCATTGAACTCAATCCCAAAGCCAGAGCCATGCTGGATTTTCTCTCTTTCCCACCCCGCTCCCTCCCTCGAAGGGGTCTCCCTAAGTTGCTTATGGCCTTGCTAAATTGCTGAAGCTGGCTTTGTACTTGTGGTCCTCCTGCCTCAGCCTCCTGAGCTGCTGTGATTACAGGCCTGCACCACTGCATCTGGCCCATGTTGGATTCTTAAAACCTTGTCTTCTAACATCATTTTAAATCTCTGCTGACTTCATGAGGTGGGTCTTGGTGGCCTTCAGTTTCCAGAGTCAGAAAGAGAAGTCCTGGTGGCTACTCTGCAAGCTGTGGACCATTCTGGCAAGGTGAGCCCCTGGGGCTTGGAACACACAGGAGTGGCAGAAATCACCATATCTCTGATGCCTGCGGCCCCTCCATTTGTAATAGTTTCTAATATCCCTGTGATTTCTTCTTTCACCTATGGCTTACATAGAAGAGTATTGTTTGTTTTTCAAATACTGGGAATTTTCTAAATGGTTTAGTGCTACTGACTTCTGATTTTAATCTGTTGTGGTCAGAGGGCTGATGCTGTAAGATTTCAGTCTTGAAGTTTTCTGATATGAACTACCTTTGATATACATCAGGCACACGTAAGAAGAATGGTCATCTGCAGTTCATGAGTATAGTGTTCTATAATGTCGGTTATGTCAGATTGATTTATAAAGTTACCCAAGTCTCTTAAATCTGTACTAATTTTCTTTCTGCTTGTTCTATCAAATGCGGAGCAGGGTGTTAAAATCTCCAGCTACAATTATAGATATATCCATTTGTCCCTTTTGTTCTACACTTTTTTGCTTCATAAATCTTGTAGCTGTTATTTGAAGCATTCACATTTAGGATGGTTAGGTCTTTCTGATAAATTTTGGTTTTCTTTGTCATTATGAAAAGTTTCTTTTGGTTTCTGGGAATACTTCTTACATCAGTCTACTTCATGTGATACTCTTATAGCTACATCACCTTTCTTATACCTACTGTTTGCATGGTATATCCTTTCCCAACCTGTTGCTTTCATCTTGTCTGTTCATATTTAATAAGCATCTCTAGAATACAGTATACGGTTGGATCTTGATTTTTTAGCCAGTCTAGCAATCACTGCTATTTAATCAGAGGACTAAATCCATTTACATTTAATTATCAATGTGGTTTAGGTTGGGCACCGTGGCACGCACATATAATCCTAGTTGTTCAAGAGGCTGAGGCAGGAGGATTATGAGTTTAAAGCCAGCCTCAGCAACAGTGAGATGCTAAGCAACTCAGTGAGACCCTGTCTCTAACTAAAATACAAAATAGGGCTGGGGATATGATTCAGTGGTCAAGTGACCCTGAGTTCAATCCCCAGTACCCACCAAATAAATAAATAAATACACACACATATACGTGTGTGTGTGTGTGTGTGTGTGTGTGTGTATATATATATGGTTCAGAACTTCAGTTTTGCTGTTTATTGCATCTGGTTTTGTTTTTTGCTCCTCCGTTCTTTTGATTTGGATTAGTCAATCATAACTTTATTATCTTTTAGCCATAACTCTTGGTATTCTTTTAGCCATGTCTCTAGACACACACACACTGTGTGTGTGTGTGTGTGTGTGTAGTTTAGTGGTTGTTCTATGGATTACAACATAAATCCTTCATTTACCTCAGTCTAGAATTAATATCACACAGGTTAAATATAAGTTCCTTATAACCACATAATTCCATCTGTCCTACCATATCTTGTGTACTATTGTCAGAAATTTTATTTTTGTATGTTGTAAAACACATACAATGTTGCTGTAAATACAGCTTTGTTGTAAATAGTCTGTTGTTTTTTAAATAAGAAAAAAAATTAGTCTTCTCTATTTTGCAGTGCTGCTTGCCACTCTGGTACTATCCATTCCCTCTTGAAGATATGGATTTACATCTGATGACATTTCCCTTCTGGCTTCTCTATTGTTAAGGATTCCAGTGAATATTTCCTTTCAAATACTGATTTTTACAGTTAGGATTTCCACTGGTTCTTTTATTGCCCCCCACTACCTGTGTCTCAGCTCAGAACCTCCACCTATTCATTTAACCATCTTTTCTCTAAGTTATTGTACATATTTTTAAGTGTCTTTAAAGTCCTTGTTTGCTAATCCCATTCTTCTGGGCTATTTTAAAAAAAAATTGTTACTCCTTTTTTTCCTTAACTCTTCACATGTCTAGTAATTTTTGCACTGAATATTATGGATATGTTATAGAATCTCTAGATTCTATTATTTTATTCTCAAGTGTGTTGCTTTTTGTTCTAGTATGACACTAAATTACTAGCTGATCACTTTGAATTAAAAGAAGCTTCACTTACTTGTTGTGGGAGGTCTGTTTCAGCTTCACTCCCCTCCCCTATTTTGGGTTTGCTGGGAGTCAAACCCAGGGCTATGCATGTGCCAGACAAGTGCTCTACCACTGAGTCCCCAAATCCTCAGTTTTGGCCTTAATCCAAGTTAAATCTTAGTCCTGGGTCCTGGTCTTCCCTGCAAAGGTGTGGCTCTGCAGGGGTTTCAGTGAAAAGCCTCAGCCTCCCTAGGGACTCACCCTCCAAAATCTGTCTTCTATATGATGGCAGCTGAGATTTCTGTTGAGCTTTTCCCCGTCCAACTATTTCTTATGTAGATTCCTGGAAATTTTCCCTGCACATAGACATTCTAAGGTCAGATAGAGATTTGAGTGAATCTAATATAAATTTTAGGAATCTCCCTTCGCCTTTCTGATATTTCTCCCTCAAAATCCAGTCACTCCAGCTGTTCTAGGGTTCATCTTCTAAGACATGACTGCGGTTCTCTGCTTGCATTCTAGCCTCCATCTAGATGGGGCGGGGGGGGGGCCTTAGATGAAAAGCCAAATAAATTATTCTCATATAATGCAATTCCTATATTTCAAGAGCCTAATTCCCTCCAACTTCTGCTTTTTTACTTTTTTTCAGTATCTTAAAGTGGTTGTTGTTTATATTTGTCCACATTTATAACTGTTACCCATACAAGCTATATCTGGGTTTGGATTTTTAACTGGGAAAAAGAAATCAGACCCCAAACTTCTTTTTTAAAAAGACATGTCTCCTTCTATGTTTCCAGTGTGAAATAACATACACTTGAATGACAATGAATTTATTAAACATCACTTATAATATATATCTGAAAGAACTCAAGTCCCCAAATGGAATCATTAGGCTGATTCATAGGTAAAATTTGACAAAGGCCAGGAAAGAAGAGGGGTGTCACAGAATGGTAAGACTTAGACCTTCTCTTAACATGGGCATTAATTTATTCAATACATTTACAGAAATATCTACTATGTGTCAGATAACTGTGAAAAGCATGTAACATACAGAGATAAATGGAAAGAGTCTCTTATGAGATTCTAGAGTGATTAAGGGATGAAGACAATAAAGATATTAAAACACATTTACTTAGGTAACTGCCAAATGTGAAGTGATATGGAGAAAACTATTTTGTATAGTGGTAAAGGAGTACCTTTCTGAGCAGGACACATTTTAACTGAGCCCTTAAGAATGAAATGGAAGCCAGGCGTGGTGGCGCAAGTCTGTAATCCCATTGGCTCAGGAGGCTGAGGTAGGAGGATCACAAATTCAAAGCCAGCCTCAGCAAAAGCAAAGCACTAAGCAACTCAGTGAGACCGTGTCTCTAAATACAAAATAGGGCTGGGGATGTGGCTCAGTGGTTGAGCGCCCCCAAGTTCAATCCTGGGTACCAACTATCCCTGCCCCTCCAAAAAAGAGATGGAACAGGCTATTCAAAAAAAAAAAAAAAAAAAAAAAAAAAAAAAAAAAAAAAAAACAGGGCAAGGAGGGTGCCAGACAGAGAGAGTGCCCAAATGGGTTTTTAAAAAAACGAAGAGATATCTGTATCCGGAACTTTGAGAACATGGAGTAAATGGTACACAGAGGAAATGAAAAGGTAAGCCAGGCCTTTAAGGGAAGGAATGAAGTCCAGTGGGAACACATTGCAGGGTTAAGCAAGACAGAAATCAGACTACATGTTTCAAAAGACTTCTCTGGCTCCTATCCAGAAGGAGTACATCAGTTGGAAGGTGACTCAAAAGTAAAATATGACGAGGACATAGATAAGGACAGTGGCAGCAGGGACTATAAACAGTAAATTGTTTGCGATATATTTTAGTGATTAGATAGAAAGTAAAAGGAAAAAATACAGGATACACTCAGGTATCTGGTTTGAGAATGGTACCACCATGACTAACATGGAGATGGGTATAGAGCTTACTGTGTTCTAGTGTGGGACACAGACAGGTAGGTGTTAGATAGTAATAAGTTCAGTGAGCAGAAATAAAACAGGATAATGGAATTAATAATAATGGAGGCTACTAGTTGGTCAGAGAAGACACAATGAAGAGGGGAAGCAATTCTTTTGGGTAAAGAGCATTCTGCTCACAAGGAACAGAAAAGAACAAAGGCCCAGAGGCAGGAGGAAACTGGGACTGTTAAAAAAAAAAAAAAAGGAGGTATGTAGGGTTGCTAGAGTGGAATGAATTAGGGGAGAGAGAGAGAAGTGGCTAAGGCTGGTTACATCGAGGCCTTACAGACTGTGATGAGGACTTTGGTTTTAATCCTAAATATAATGGGAAATCACTGCAGGATTTTGAGAGGAAGAACAACATGATTCGACTCATATTTTTAAAGGATCACTGTGGTGATTGGAGGAAAACAAACTTGGGTGGACAAGGGTGTAAGAAGACTGGATAAGCAGCACTTGCACCAAATGAGAGATGGTGGCATTTTGGACAAGGACGGTAGATAGTAATGGTTATGGTGAATTTGCAAAATATGAAATCCTAAAACCCCATACAATTTATTGATCAGTTAGACAGATGTAGGATAAGAGAGAAGAGTCACAACTCCCGTTTGTTTAGCCTGAGCAGTTGTATGAGTGGTGTGATGTCATTAGCATGGGAAGAGTGGAGAGGCAGCATTGGAGGAAGAAATTGAAAATATGCACACTAGCTTGCTGATAAGAATGGTCTATAGGCAGTGCTTCTCAAGCATTAATGTGCACCATCACCTACACATCTGTTAAAGTGCAGGTGCAGATCCAGTAAGGTCTGAGACTCTATATTTCTAAGCTCCTAGTGATACTGATGCTGCCAGTCAACAGACCTCACTCTGGGAAGAAAGTCATTGAAAAATAAGGTAAAGGTGGGGGCAAAAAGAATAACTTTAAAATTGAAATGCTTACTAAATTGAGGGTAAGTGAAATTGAAATATGAAGGGATTCATTTAGAAGACTTCTCCAGCTATAGCCTATAAGCCATCAGCATCAGAACCCTGGAAACATGTTGGAAAAGTAAATTCTTGGCATCTAATATCTTCTGAACCAAAAACTCTAGGAGTGGAGACCAAAAAATATATTTCAATAAACCCATCAGTTGACTTTGAAGTAAGCTAATGTTTGAGAACCAGAGATAAAGAGAAAGAAAATTGAGTAGAGAGAAAATGGATACTGTGGTCCATCATGAAAGTAATTCTTCAGTTTTCCAATATTTATACCTTTTTATGATGTAACGTTGTAGTTCCTCCTATATGCAACAGAGACTTCCCCCCACCTCTCCTTGAATCTATTCTCTTTTTTAATATTTATTTTAGTTGTAGTTGGACACTACCTTTATTTCACTTACTTTTATGTGGTGCTGAGGATCAAACTCAGGATCTTGCACGTGCAAGGCGAGTGCTCTACCACTAAGTCACAACCCCAGACCTTGAATCTATTCTCACCTCAAGACTTTACTAAAGGCAATAGAAGGTAGAAGGGAAGGTGTTTATTCTGAACCTAGGTTTCAGGAGATGTGCAATTCTGCTCTCGCTCGAGTGGACTCCTGTGATCACCATGTAAAACAGCTCAGAATAATTTGCTCAAAGACAAGAAAACATGGAGACCAGTACCCCTAATTGAGGCCACCTTAGATCGGAAGACTCACACTTATCTAAAGACACTTGAGAATGTTAGTCAAGACCAACCAGACAGGGAGGTTTCTAACAAATGGGAAATATTGCTTTGTTCCCCCCGTCCTTTCTTTTTGGTACCAGAGATTGAACCCAGGGGCACATAACCATTAAGCCACATCCTTAGCCCTTTTTAATATTTTATTTAGAGATGGGGCCTCACCAAATTGCTGAGACTGGCTTTGAATTTGAGATCTTCCTGCTTCAGACTCCAAAGCCGCTGGGATTAAAGGCATGCCTGGAGAGGTACTGTTTTTGGCAAACAGGGTTTGTGTTTGAGCCTAGCACTGACCAGAAATGCCCAGCTAATTAGTGAAAGTAGGTGGTAGAAATGGGAAGTTTAATGAGGAAAAGGTGTGAAAGACCCAATATAACAACTGCAATGAGAAACAACACCTGAAAAAAACTTGCCTACTTATGTATCATACTGTAAGAGGACAAATAGATGAGGATGGTCGGAACCTGAAGTTAAGAGAATAATTCTATAAAATGAGCCCAATGTATTGAACCTCCACATGCTTTCTGTGCCAAAAAGCAATCTGCCTGCAGTCCTGCTGGGCCTGAAGGGACAAGAAATGTCACATTCTTCAACAAACTGAGGCAGGGGGAAAAGGTCTGGCAGTCAGTGTAGATAATGAATGATGGGGGTTAAGATGAGGGCCTGGTATCAAAGACAAGACAGTAGGGGTGTCTAACCTCAGGGACTGCACTTCCCAGTACAAGGAGTTGCAGCTCCTTCCTGCCCTTAGGCAAGTACACAGAGAAGAAAGAGAAGGTAAAAGAGCAAGACACACCCACTCCATCAGCAGCCAGCTCTGGGCCCCCCTTGACAAGGAGAAGTCTGCTACTTTGTCCCTCTCTTAAATAAAACTTGCTTCCTAAACTTGCCTCAGCATTTCTCAGGTGTTTAATTTTCAACACCACAGGAATGAAGACCTGACCCTTATCTCTAAGACCAATAGCAACAAAAAATTGAGACTGATGGCTGCTTTTATGGCAACACCAATCTACAGTTACTGATTTCCTTCAGGAACACATGGCAGGATGCACAGAGGCACAATGGGAGAGTTGGGCTCATCCAGAATAAGGCTTGCTACTTCAAGTAGCACAAGGAAACTTCAGCTTGCATGCCAAATCTAGTAAGTGGCTTGTTTTTGTACAGACCACTTCTTCATTTTTATTTATTTATTTATTGTAATAGGAATTTAACCAGAGGCACACTACCACTAAGCTACATCTCCAGCCATTATAATTTTATTTTTAAAAAATTGAAACAGGTCTTGCCCAGGCTGGCCTCAAACTTGGAATCCCCCTGCTTCAGACTCCCAAGTAGCTGGGATTAGAGGTATATACCACCACACCTCGTCTTTTGTGGCTATTTAAATTCAAACTAAATAAAATATAAAGTTCAGTTTGTCATTTTTACAAGGCATATTTCAAGCGCTCGATAGTAGTTACTATATTGGACAACACAGCTTGAGGCACCCAAGTCTCAAACTGAATCCATTTCCCTTTCCAATCTATCCCTATTCTGTATTTCCTACCTTGGATATTGATGTCTTCATGCACCAAACTCTCACCATCATTTGGTCATCCTAGACTAACTCTTCCTCACAGCCCATGTCCAACTAAATGTCGCCCAAATCTTGTCTAATCTACCTCAGAAATCTCTTGAATCCATCTTTTTCTCTGGATCTCTATTGTCACAGGCTCTTCTGACTTCTAGTTTTGAGCTACTTCAAAGAGGTTCTTTAGTGGTCTTTTAGCAAGACTTTACTGGCTCCAAATTTTCTTCTTCATTAATGCTAGTTGTTTCTTAGGAACAAATCTAATTGTTTCACTCACACCTTTAAAATTCCTTTTGGTGGGCTGGGGCTGTAGCTCAGTGGTAGAGCACTGGCCTGGCATGTGCAAGGCCCTGGGTTTAATTTCCAGTAACATAAAATAAAATAAAATTCCCATAGGTTCCATCCTACTCACCCTTTATATCCCTAGGATTTATTATAGTCTTGGATTATAAGTACCCAATGTTTGATGAGCAAATACATTTTACAGGTAGAAAAGCAAAGACCTTCTAAGAGAGATATTTACCTATTTAAAATGAAGATGGTCATGCAGATAAGCAGCCTCCTCCAGGCAAATACTATAACATGTCTTGTTTTACTCCCTTGTGTGTATACAGAAATATATCACTCAGTGTTCTAGAGCAATCATAGATGCATATTCTACAGGGAGGAATTTAGACAAATCTTAGTCTCACTTGAATTCCATTTACCTGTTTTATTAGTCAGATCCAATGGTATTTACCACCCCCCAACATCCTTGTAGGGAAAGCAGAAAAGAATTTACTAATTTTTGTTACATTATAACACCCAATCTTACCATACTTTTTTTTTTTTAAAGCAAGTCTTTTTTTGGTTTGTTTTGTACCAGGGATTGAACCCAGAGGCACTTAACTACTAAGCCACATCCCCAGCCCTTTTTATTATTTATTTTGAGGCAAGGTCTTGCTAGGTTACATAAAGCCTCCCTAAATTGTGAGGATGGCTTTGAACTTGCAATCCTCCTGCCTCACCCCTCCCCTACACCGCACCTGACACTTACTGTACTTTTTAAGATAACCATATCCTGCTTGCTATTTTCCATACCTATGTGGCTCCGGTATTGACTAAAAAACCCAGGATGATTAAGTAATCGTTTATTATTACTCAATTTTAATTACTTGTGTGCACATGCCAACTGCTGTAAAGAAACACATATAAAGAATAGAATTTAATCTATGTGACTCAACTAGGTTTTTTCCCCCCTCCTCTCTTGCCATCACTGAGGGTTATTCATTTAGAGGACACTTAACGACCTTGCAGATCATTACCTTCAATTCCAATCACCTTTGCCTCCACCCATTTCATCTCAGCCACACTTCCAAGTTAAGCACACTAGAGTTAAGCACACTGAAACATTTTTTGTCATCTTATTCCTGTCCCTATACCTACTTGAATCTCACTGGAAAACAAATCCCTTGATATTTCTCTGTTCTCCAAGAATACAGGTCACCTCTTATTTCACCTCCTGCCCTATTGCAACCCAACACCAGAATGCATCAGTTCAGCTGCTCTCCACAGTATTTTCCACATCTCTTGCCCATGTGTTTACTGCTCATATCCAGCCGAACTTTACAGATAAACCCATCTCCATATGAATATGGAATGTGGACTACATCTCAAAACAATTCCTGTTTCTATTCCCAGTACTGAATATTACACCAAGCCAAGAAAAAAAAAAATCTGTTTCCCAGATTTAAATATCCCCACCAGAGAAGCCTCAACACACTAATCAGCAAATCTTTCTCCATGCTCTGTAAGGGGTTTTTTATTCGTCTCAAGCCCAATTTTACTCCCCACACATCATTCATTCTTGGATGGCATTCTTCCTAATACAGAGGCTTTATGGCATATACTACCTATCTTAGTACATCTACCCACAAATATCTGTCCATTTTCACCTCCTTCTGCCATTTGAGAGTATGACTTGCCTCTGCTTCTATCCATTACTTCACTCACCCATGTTTTGGATGTTTTTCCATACAGAGCTTTGATTCATCCCTTTCTGCTCCTTTATTTTCAACATGTCTGGCTCCAGGGGTCTTTTTTCCAAAAAAAAAGACCCATTTTAAATTTAAAACAACACAAACCTTCCTTTGAGCTTATACTCCTCTAGTTTCAACTCTATACTCTTCCTTTCTTAGCTAGGCCTCCAGGAATAGTTCTTTTTCCTCAACACTCCACTTAGTTTTGCATTCTTCTATAAAATAAACTCACTCTTCTACTGAAATTGCTCTCATGACTGACTTCCTCAGGCCAGCTGGATGATATAATAATCTGATTTCTTCATATTTCTAACTTCAACTCCCTCATTAATATTCCTGAACACACAAAAGAACTTCATGATACTCCTCTGCCCCAAATTCTTCCCTCTTACAGAATCAAATGAAATCTTTGTAGGTGCTCAATACTTTGTTTAGACTACTACTAACTTTCATCTCACATCCTATTCACACTTCATTCCAGCAATTCTTAAATATTGTACTGTCCCAACTACATCACATGTTCACAAATCTGTGGTATTGCAGAACTGTCCCCCAAGCTGGAATGTAAAATTCCTCCTCTGCCCACTGTAGGCCTTGCAATGTTCTTGAATTCAAGATCCAATGCTATTTTGCCAATTTAGACTTTGCTGCTGCCTCTGGGCAGACTTAGTTCACTATGTTGAGCTTTAATGCACTTTATAGATAAGGCCACTGATGCATCTAGCAATTCTCTGTACTTGAACTCACCAATGAGGCCAGAGTCCTATCTTATATCACTCCACAATGCCTAGCATCTATTGTGCAGTGTCTAGTATGTAGTTAAGGTTTTTATGAAATGGTTTAATAATGTAAATATATGGTTATGAAAAAACAAATATTGCAGAGAAGTGTTAGTTGATTTTGGAAAAACTTAAGACACAATTTAAGAAACTTTCTTTAAAAGTGCTGGATGGCTAGGGAGACAAAGTAATTTTCGGGTAATTACAAAAGAATGAACAAGGTGTTCAGTGGTGGAAATGAACACAGTGTAATCTAAGGAGAATAGAGGTAAAAGTTAAAAAAAAATTATTTAAACAACCTTTAAAAGTCAAGCAGAGATTTGGACAGTTTTCTCTTCAAGCAAGAAGGTACACTTTAAGGATGGCAAGGTTCTTGTTAATCTAAATTGATCACTGATAACAGTATGTAGGAATTATAGTAGAGCTTTTTGAATAAATTTGGGAAACAAGATTGTCCTCAGAGGTGAACTATAAAGTCCACAAGTAATGGATAAAAGCAGAGTGCCCCTCAAGTTCCTTAAAGAAATGCTTGACTTCAGAGAAGGTAAACAATGAGACTGGAATATTCTTGTTATACCAGAAAACTGAATGCTTAAAAAATGCTGGAATATATTCAAAGTACACAGAAGCCAGTTTGAAGATGCTCTCGCTGGCTAACTACAGGAAAATTTGAGCACTGACATTAGTAAGAAAAAAATAATGAATACAACCCATTGCATAAAATAAGGATCCATAGGTCCACACTAGATAAACAAAGGGAAAACTACTTACAGAAAAAATGCCACCTAGTAAGTATAAAACAAAATGTGGAGTTAGAAAAATCACCATTTTTAAAACCATCACAGTAAAAAATTGATTCAGCCAAGAAGCATCGAGAATGGTAAAATTTAGATAAGGGTAAATTTACATAAGCAACAGCATGCTTACATGATTTCAAAGAATCTCCCTACAAATTAATTACAAAGGAAAAAAAATCTGACAGTGGAGATACTGTACAACATAACCATATGATCAAAATTAATATCACAAGGGACAAACAGGTGCCTCCAGATGATATTGATACAATACCATGTATGTAGTATTCTAGCCCTAAATACACAATCTGAATGTAATTGTAAATAAAATCAGAAACTGGGGGATATTCTATAAAATCTAGTGTCAAATGTTGTATGAAAGGCAAAGGCTAAAAAAGAACTAAATTTCAGATTAAGGAAAACAAAAAATAAAATCCCAGATTGGAGCCTTCTGGGGGAGGGGCACATAAATTTCAATCTCAATGACATCTACATTATTATAGCAATTTGATCAGTTAACATTTCACCTTGATTTCGGTATAACAAACTTAGTTACAAACACATCTTTCAATGCTCTGAATGATACCACAAAAGAATTCTACTTCCCACTCCTTACTCCGATGGTTAGAGATTGGGGCTGGGGATAATCCAAACTAGATCAAACTTGGGTTCCAGCAACCTAAGTGCCTTCTGAAAAACTTATAAAGTCCAGAGATGTGGTACTAAAGGTTTAGTGTTGTCAACGCCCAAAATGACGGAGGACTGAAATTACTCTTCATAAGGGAAGAATTTCCAACAAGTCCCTGCACCTTTGTACACACTACTCCTACTAGAGAATGGATGGGCTAATGAAGCCCTTGGACTGGCTAACCCAGAGAACTGAGGAAGTAGAACTTAAAACTAGGTAGTAACAAGTTTTCGTGTTTGTGAACTCATCATTAGTGAGTAAGCACAAAAGGCTTGGTTGCATTTCTCTTAGAACAATCAAAATGAAATCAAGTTACAAAAACTACTGAAAACCTGAGATAAAATATTAGACACCAAATTCAGATGAAAATAATATGCTACTAGGTTGAAGTTTATAGATAGTGAAGCTTCCTGAAAGTAGACAGCAGTCTTAGCCTATTTAAAAAATCTCCAGCACCTAAATAGGTAAGAGGCACACCTTGATGTCAGCCAGGAGAGAGTTAAGTTCCCAGGAGGAGAAACATGCCATGTATGAAGGTTCTGATATACAGCACAGCACCTCCACAGACCTGAACCAGGCTAGTGTGGCTTGAGGGAGGAAAGGAGGTAAGAGAAACATAATGAAGGATGGATTGGAGCTTGATCAAGCACACAGATTTATAGACCATTACCATGTTGCTGGATTTTTTTTGTCTGCTTTTAATCCTAAGAATAATGGGGAGTTACTAAAGGATTTTAAGTAGGACAATGAAAACCAAACAAAAATTTTTTTAAAGATCTCTTGAATACTTCAAGAATAGATAGGCATGGGAGGGGCTGGGTTTGCGGCTCAGAGGTAGAGCACTCGCCTAGCAAGTGTGAGACCCGGATTTCATCCTCAGCACCACATAAAAATAAAGAAAGGTATTGTGTCCAACTACAACTAAAAAATAAATATTAAAAAAAAAAAGGACAGGCGGTCTAGGGTTGTGGCTCAGTGGCCTAGCATGTGGAAGGCACTGGGTTTGATTCTCAGCATCACACATAAAGGTCCATTAACAACTTAAAAAATATTCATAAACTTTTTACAAAAAAAGAATAGATGAGGGAAATAGGTGGGTATGGAACAAAAGTAGATACAAGGAGACCCACTATGGCAGAAATCCCTGCTGCTGAAACTGGGATGATAGACACACAATAGAAATATTTAGTAAAAAGATTTGGTGATTTGATGAGAAGGCTGAAAAAGGAATCAAAGATGAGCATTTTGAGCTCGAACACCTTAGCTACAAAGTAATTTTATAATTCAGTTTATTCCTTGATTAACTATAGTCTTCCCATTATTTATCAATGGCTAAGTTAACTAAAAACCTCAACTTAGATTTTTCTAATTTTAAACCATTTTTCCATGCCCTTTAGGATAAACAAATTCTTAACATGGTCTACAAAACCTGCTCCCAAACTGTCCTTTGGCTAACCCTGCCTTCTTTTAGTTCTTGGGATATGCTGGGCTCCTCTTCTAACTTCTGATCATTGCACAGGTTTTCCTTTGTTAACAGAAACTACTCAGTGTCTACTTGTTTTCTAGACTCCAACTATCACTTCCACCTGAGATAAGGTCCCTATTATGTACTTAGAACTTGTTGTAATTTGTAATGTTATATTTATAAATATATTGTCTTAAATCAACAATCTATTATAAGTCCCACAAAGGTAGGAGATATATATGCTTTGCTCTACCACTAAAATCTAATCAAACCCTGCCACACAGCAGACATTCCAATTTCCAATGAAGAATGAATGGAGTAGAGCAAGGCAAATTGAAGGCTCAATTTAGATTTAATTCAATTTCTACTGTTCTCTAGCAATCTTACATTAGGCTAGATGTAGAGCAGTTTTATCTTCTCTAAAACAAGATAAAAAATAACACAAAGTTTGGTTAAAAGCTTTTTTTGTTTCTCTAATAAGCTAAATCCTCCAAAAATGCATTCTGCTGAAGACGGAAAGCAAGATACTCAAAATCAGATTAAGTAACTAAAATACTCATTGAAACTGAGACATCTATAAATGCTGATCATCTATTTTCACCAATTTGACTCCAATAATATATACACACACGCATATATTTTACTATTGCATAGGAAAACTCCTGAATTCTTGTTTTAAATGTTACTATTTTATTTTCTTTTGTTGAATACACGTTTTACTGGCAGTCCAGATAAACAAGTATATAAAGGATACTAAATTTTCCTTTTGGCAGAAGTCAAGATAAACTGTAGATTAAAATGCTTCAATTCAGCCTGAAGAAATGTTTTGAATCATACAAATTTTAAGAGGAAAAATAAAGACTGTCCAAAGGGACTCTCCTAGCTTATAACACATTTCCAGAATAACTTTCAAAAAAAAAATTCAAAAATACTCATTGACTACCTTAAAAATATGTCAATACCATATGGCTTTATGAAATAATTTCTAAAATTTACACTTTTTATTTAAAAAGGATCCAAAGTTTTAAATAAACCACTAGCAATATCATTTTCTTTACTTAAAAGTGCTTATCTCTGAGGGTGGGACATACATACTTTTTGAACAAATAATGATTTTTACAAATTAACACATACAAAAAAAATCACTTAAAATATTTTAAAGGGGAAAGAGTTTTCACCAAAAGTCATCTTTAAATAGACTGTAATAGATAACAATGTTCCTTTCTATACCATCAAAATCCTCAATGAGATGCTTTGGCAGTTTTAAGACATCAATCTCTATGGAGAGACAATGACATTAATGATGTCCGTGGAGATGGCAATTGCCTTGATGGCTCAGTTTGAATAGATACAACACTACTGGGCTGGTTTTCCAAATTGGAGGCAAAGGTGCTCTCTTCTCTTACATCAAGAGTTTGTTCAACTGAAGTTGGCTGGGGCGGAATATTGTCCACAGTCTTATTGGCATTATTCAAGTTGTTGGTAAGTGTGGTGATATCACACTCCTTGTCCAGGACACCAAATTCATCTTCTATTGTGACTACGTCTTTAGTTTCAAATGGTTCCAAGGAAGGAGCCAAAAACTCATTTTGTAAAGGGTCTTGAGGACAATTATTGTCACATTCTTCCATATCTGCCTTCACTTCAGAATCTTTATCACTATCACTGTCAATAGTAATAACAACTGGGGAACGTGAAATATTATCGCCATGATGTTTCCTATGCTTCTTCTTATGTTTCTTCTTTTTCTTTTTATGATGTTTAGTTGTATCGGTAGCTTTCCCTTCATAGACTATCTCTACACTTAAGCTCCGGGTTCTTCTTTTTCTTTTCTTAGGTTTTGTTTCTCTCTCTGATGATCGGCTGTCTGAAAAGCTGTCACTCTCATTTTTGTAATTTCCATCCAATTTTGATGTAGATTTTTGGTAATGACTGTCCTTTACTTTAGAGGCAAAGTCACGAGATGGTTGAGCAACTTCATTAGTACCCTCCAAATGCCGTGTTTTGTATTTTCGTTTCCCTCCAGGCTTTTCGTTTCTCACCCGGTCAGGCCCTGTAGATGCAGTCCTTGACCTATTACTAGAAAGGCTCCTCGATCTGTGCCTTTCATAATAATAATACTTCCTTTCACTGTGATTATTCTTTTTCCTAGCATTTGTTCTTTCAGAAAAGGACTGAATTCTAAATTCTGGACTTGAAGATTGTCTAGAATAATGGGCTCTGGACAGAGTCCTCCTTCTGTAAGACGATTCATAACCGTCCCTGTCCTTGTTTCTACTGTAATATGTATACTCCCACTTATATCTGCTTCCATAATTATTTCTTAAATAATAACGATCTCTATTTCTGCTCCGTGATCTTCTTTTGCCATGATCACTGCTACGAGATCTTGATCTGCTTGTGCTTTCACTACTTAGAGAAAGAGTTTGGCTCCTTCTTGACCAACTGCTATCTCTAGTTCTTGATCTCTTTTTGTCTCTTCTTCCTCTAGGTCTGCTACTCTCCGTGCTTCTGGATCGTTTGCTCTTCATTCTTTTCTTCCCATGATGCCTTCTATGATTCCTCTGATCGTGCCCACTTCTACTCTGGGAACGAGAATCCGAACTTCTGGATCTTCCCCTCTTTCTGTGTCTATGGTTATACGGGGAATATACTCTGTCTCCTCTCATAGGTGAGCTCAGGTCTCTAGGAGATGACAATGATGTAGATCGTTTCTCTTCCTTCCTTGATTTGATTCTTGTACCAGAATCACAATGACCTTTATTCATTTGCTCATCTTTTCCAAGAATAGAGCGTGGAGATGAACATCTACTAACATCACTATCACCAGTACTGTAAGAGTGCTCTTGTTCTTGTGTCTTCCCTGTTTCTATTTTCTCATAAGAGCCTAACTCCTCAGAATCTGAGGACAGTTCAACAAGTTCTGGCGTCCTCTCAGCTAGTGGTTTAACAAACCCAACAATGACACAATTATCTGAAGAAGAATCACTGTCATTATTTAGGTCTTCATTGGTTTGTACTCCTTGTATCTGAGACGTGGCTCCTTCTGTGACAAGTTCTTCATCTGAACTGTCAGAAGTATTTAAAAGGGAAGACATGGCAACATGTACCTGCTCTGAGCTTGAGTAAGATGGTCCTGGAGTTTCATCATCCCAAGGTGCCTGACTAACAGTGGCTACATTAATATCCAGCTCTTGGGTCTCAGTCTCATCTGGAGATATTGTTATGACTGAAGAATCAGAATGGCTACCTTCTTCATATGATGGAGCAGGGCAATCATAATTAGCATGTTGGTCAAAAGCTGCCATGTTAAAAGGAGATCGAGCAAAACTGATAAACTCATGTATAAAATGCTCAGTTCGATTAAGTAAAAATGGTCTTAAATCAGACACAAATGCCTGACTCTCCAAGTCATAGCGAGTAACATTACTCATGATGATGTGCTGGACAATATTGACTAAAGATCCATGAGCTCCAAAAAGAACTGTAAGTTCACGTTTTAACCAAGGGACTAACCTGTGAAGACAAGCTGGATTCCTACGGAAAAATTCAGCTGAAATATCCCTATAGCGGCCACCATCTTCTATATTTCTAACTCGAGCACCAGCGCGATAGAGAGTTCGTCTAAAATTAATAATATCTTGTTCTTGAATTTTCCGCAAAGGCCTTTCATCTGCAGTAGATTGCCTTAATGAAATCTGTCTCATAAGTTGAGGAATTTCAACACCTCTAGATCTTGATGAAATGCCTAACCCTTCAAAAAGCACTCCACTATCTGGTGGAGTAGCTGTTCTTCTATTCATGGTACTACTAGGTGAATAAACAGAAGCATTTCTTTCCCTTGTCATTGTTGTACGGTAGCGAAATCGTTGAACTTCAGGGGTGGCAAAAGAACCATTATATGAAGGTCTTAGGACATACTCCTTGAAGTCATCTTCTGCCCTCACAGAATGAAAAATAGAATCAAAGGGCTGTTTACATAGTGGACATTCAGCTTTGTTTTTTGACCACTCCTGAACACAGCGAAAACAGAACTTGTGTAAGCAGCGATCTAAGTAAGACACATTATCAAATCTATCCAAGCATATAGGACACTTAGAATCAGGAGATGCATCAGCTGGTACTGTCTGTTGCAATTTGCTAGTGCCAGCTTTAGGTGAAAAGTTGTCCATTTTAAATTCTTTAGCAGCTGATGCCATTATCTGTAAAAGGGAAAGAAATATATCAGTAACCAGATAAAGAGTAATGACTACAAAATCTGAACAAAAACAAAATAAAAACCTTGGAACATACTTCATGAAAACACTCGAGCGGCTTATTTTTATTTTACTATAAGGAGGCATTGTAGCATAATAATATAGTGCTTAAAGCACAAGCCCTGAAAAGGCAGATTTCCAGAATTGAATCCTGTGGCATACTATCAAGTGTTACTATCTCTATGCTTTAATATCATCTGTAGGTCAGTGACAACAGAATTTGCCTAATGGGTTTGTAAAGATGTAAAACGCCATCAGAAAGGGGGCCTGGTACATAATAAGTGCTCAAAAATACTATGTAACATTTTATTATTCTTTTAAAAAATAATTTGAGAAATAGTTGACATGTACGAAAAGTACAAGAGAAAATATAACAAGTGCTCATGTATCTACTATTCAGATTTAACAACTAACATGTTTTAAAACATCCCTTCCCCTCTTACCCTTCTCTCTGGAAAATAAAAGCAAAACCACCACAGCCTTAAGCTTATTTCATTTTTATGCACAGTTTTATGGCTTTCATATACACATGCCCCTAACATTACATACTACCCATTTATTTTACTTGTGGTAATACTGTATATGTACTTTTTAAAGACAGCTTTAGTGAGCTAATTTAAATAAAATTTATCTATTTAAACTAATTCTATGATTTTCAGTGAAAGATTCACTGAAACAATCTTTTAGTAAGGATTAAGTGAAATAAATATTAAAAACACTCAAGGGCAGTGCCTGGCTCATAGTAACTGCTAAGTAAACATCAGCTGCAGTTATTATACTATCATTACTATTTTGACACTTTTGTTACTACACTATTATGTTCAGTTAATCACTGATTCCTTTCTAAGAACCCTTCCTTAGCCTTTTTTTAAACCCAAAGTCAAACCACCACAAAGTATCTTGAAATCATGTTTTCAGTCCCCTTTCCTATTATCTTTGCCCACAGGGATCATAAGGATCTTAAAGATTTGTTTTCTTTAAATTCATCAGTTTATATCAATTCATAAGTTACAAAATAAATTTGCCAGTCTGAAATCAAACATGCATTAATTCTGAACTTGCTATCTATAAATCTTATTTTGCTAAATTATGCACTTATTATTTTGCATATATTAAATATTAATTTCTTCATGTTTCCCTAGGCCTATTATTCATATTCTTCTGCTCCTCTATCATAGTAAGTTCCATCACTAGCCAAATGCTAAGTTAGTTAAACAACAGAACTGCAATTTTCTAAATAATAAAAACTCATTGCCCGTAACAACTATAAAAAAGAAAAAGCTTACAACACTTGTATTAGTGAAAAATTCCACCACGTTTTTCAAATTAAATTTGCTCATTTAGGGCATCTTTGTTTTCCCAGAATCATCAATTAATAATGAATAAATGTTCCTTCAAGGGTTCAAATACATCTAATCTTCTATTTTCTGGATTGGAAATACAAAAATCCCTACTGTTTTTCATTATTTACCAGGTCTGGAAAAACAATTATACATACGTAATACTAATTGCATTTGTCCATTTGTTTTTTTATTTGTGGTACTGGGGACCCAGGGTCTCACTATACTAGTTAAGTGCTCAACTACTAAGCTATATCCCCAACCCTTTTCAATATTATTTGTATTCTAAACTTTTTATTGCATACATTTCTCAGCATCTCCTTCTACTTATAATGCTTTTTTAATCCACCTATTGTGGGGAGGGGCATAAAAACATGCAGGATCCAGGGATAGTGTGTATGGCTTAGAGGGAAGGAATAGGCAAAAATAGGAAGGGAACTGAAGGGGTTATCAGATGACCTGGACTAAAGACCAGGTTTCACCTAAAACTAGTTCTGTAAAACAAAGAAATTCACATTAACTCTATATTTTAATTTTACCCTCTGGGTAAGGGGATTATTATATTTGGAAAAAAAAGGCTGGTGAATTTCTAATCAATACATTTTATCTTAATTTGTTTCTTTGGAGGGTAGAATTTTAGTATTTACTGAACATTTCGTGTTCACATAAAAACTGCTACCCTGGCTGGGAGGGTGGGGCAAGCCTTTAATCCCAGTGGCTCCGGAGGCTGAGGCAGGAGGATCAAGGAGGATCCCGAATTCAAAGCCAGCAAACAAAAGCAAGGTGCTAAAGCAACTCAATGAGACCCTGCCTCTAAATAAAATACAAAAAAGAGCTGGAGAAATTAGCTCAGTGGTTGAGTGCCACTGAGTTCAATCCCTTGTTACCCTCCACCCTCCAAAAAATATAGTACCCAGAATAAATTAAAGGACATTATTTTTTATTAATTTTTAGTTGTAGTTGGACACAATACCTTTATTTTAGTTATTTATTTTCTTTATGTGGTGCTGAGGATCGAACCTAGTGCCTGGCATCTACTAGGCAAGTACTCTACCATTGAGTCACAACCCCAGCCTGGACATTAATATTAAACTTGAAATTCAAATAGAACAAAATCTTTAAAAGTTTGATTTTTTTAAAAATAAAATCTTAAGTCTTTTCTTCTCTAGTTTTTATAAGCCTATCAACCACTTTGACAGCATATGACTAAAGACAGACCAACAACATCCTCCACCATAAGTAAAAAGAGTAACTTAGAGTTCTCGTATTTCTACACAGGAATATCTTTAGCTACAAGGAATGGTATTTGTCAGAAATTCTGATAAATGAAGCAGATCAAATATGTCATATTTGAATCATTTCAAATCTGCTGATAATTACCTCTTCCAAATTATCACGAAAGTTAAAATGTTTGTTAAAACAAATCATATATGACCCAAGAACTCCACATCTAGATATTTACCCAAGATAAATAACACATGTCCAAATATTTGCATGTAAATATTCACAGCAGCCTTAGTCATAATAGTACACAGGTGGAAAGTAAAATGTCCATCAACTGGATTAGAAAATAAAATGTGGTTTATATATAAAATGGATTATTTGGCAATAAAAAGAAATACTGATACATGTTACAAAATGGATGAACCTTTTTTTTATATCAAATGAAAGAAATAATCAGCCACAAAAAACCCACATATGGTATGATATCATTTATATGAAATGTCCAGAATAGGGAAATCTAAAGTGAATGAATGCTGGTAATGAGGTTTCTTTCTGGCATAGTGAAAACTTTCTACAATTAGATTATGATGATAGTTGCACAACTCTAAATAAACTAAAAACTACTGAATTACATGAATAGGCAAAGCTTATGATGGAATATAAGTTATAGCTCAACAAAGGTGTTTAAAAAATAAAATTAAGGCATAAAATTGGTATGGCTAGGACACTGGGAAGTTTGCAGGAGAGATTCTAGATTTAGGTTGTAAAGATGGACCTAATGGTAAACACACTTAAGGCTGCAGGTTTGAGAAAACACCTGTGTAAAGGTTTCTCTAGCACTTTATGAATTAGGAATGCAAATTAATTTCCCCATAGAGGAGATTAATCAGTTCTTCTGATCCCACTTCTTTAAGAGCCTCCCAAATCCAAAATAAAGTTCTCATCTTGAGGATGAACTGATTAAGCCAAACCTTTCCTTTATCAAATCTTTAAATCTGTTTGCTGGTTCTAACAAGGATAAGAACTCTTTATGTTATAATTTGGGGAAATTAAAGGTAAATCAACAGGCATGAGGTATCTAAGGAAAACAGATGGACGAAAAAAAGAATTGGGAGGCTAGAATCTAAAGAAGGTCATAGATGTGCTATGAAAATGAAATAAAACTGCTCTGCAAAATTATATTTTATAAAGCCAGACTTTCTATAAAGTCATCTTCTATAGCATTCCTTAAATTATCACTGGATATAAAACTTACTAATCTGATTACATTTGAATAATTAATATTAATCCTAAAGCACTTGTCAATGTTGAAAATCAAACCACTTCTTACTTGTATGACATGGAGGAAGTTATTTCTCAAAACCTAAATTATAAACCTAATTTCTGAATTCTAAAATTGCAAAGTAACAGCAACCTTTTCAAACTCACTTGAAAAGGTGGTTGTGTGAAGGGATATATTTCCTGTAACACTCAGCACAACTCTTGATACACAGAAAGAACCCAATACTGTTCCCCTATGTTATGTGAAAATAAAAGTTAATTTTGGTAACTGATAAGTGCTCAGAGGACAGTCTATAATAATTAAATAACCATAATATACTTAATAAGATTCACAGGTAGATGAACTAGAAAGACATCCAAAATATTAAAAACAATCTCAGTCTTACTCCTTGTTACTTAAAAAAAAAAAAAAAAATCTCTGCACCTTTCTGAACTGTATTATCACCAATTTCAAAAGGGTATACAAAATTATACAATTTACTGATCACATCTTACCAAATTTCATTTCAATTCCAGCAATAAAAAAGAAATGCTTGAGAAACCTTTCCCCTCTAAAGCCACTCATTCCAGATAAGCATGGTTGTCTGTGGCCAACAGCAGAGGTTTGGATTTCATGTAATAAAAACAAAGGCCCTCCAAAACAAAAAAGCCTCACCATTATTAGCTTAAGTCCTGGGGAGCTGCTTCTAATTTGTCTTAAATAACTAGGTATATTACCTACTATAAATTCTATTCATTTTTCCTCTGAAGTCATTGTGCACCTCATCTCAGCACTGTTCTCTTCTAGTCTGCGAATGAGGAAAGCTGCAACTGGATTGTTGATGAAATCACAGGCAGACAAGCCCAGCCCAGAATGTGTACCACTGCACAGACAACTTCAATAGTCACCCTGATAGTGGTTTCCTTAGGTTAAGAACTGCCGCTGGCGAGGATGGAACATAGCATCATGTGTTATTACATAACCACCACGAACTAAAACAGTTATTCCCATTATACAGACGGGTTCTGCGGTTTGGGGACTTGGCCAAGGTCACACTCCCTATCAGCGGCAAAGCCACGATTCAGACTCAGCGGTTGTTGGTTTTTTCCCAGAGTCCAAGCTCTTTCCAGTACACCGCTAAGCTCGCGCCCCTCGGGAGCGCTAGTTGGAAACGCAACCCTCACCCGCCCACCCGCACCAATCCACAGGTGCGCAGCAGGAGCTGCCTGCTAGGACCCTTTACCCTGCTGAGGCCCAGACGGCCTAAGGGGCCCGAGGCCGCAACCCCTCTTGCAAGGGCCTCGCTTCAGTGGGGAGCGCCAGCTCGCCCAGCACTTCCGACCCCCGCGCCTCATTGTTCCCGATCTGGCTCACCTCGGAAGATGCCGGCGCAGGCCCGGCTGCGGCGCTGGAAGCAAGCTCCCCACGGCGGAGGAGGCTAGGTCGGTGACGGCAAGATCCACGAAGGCGTACCCGGCGACTTCTCCGCCTACCCTCCGGTGCGGGAGTAGGCGGGGGCGCTTCACCCTCCTCGCGAGACAGCGGAGACCCTGGCGGCTGCTGCGACCCCTGTGACGTAAAATGCTCATCACCAAAAGCAGCTTGGGGGCGGGGCAGAAAGCGAGACCCACTCCCCCAACCCCTGGCGCGTCAAAACACAGCAGCAGCTTTCTTAACGCATGCGCAGTAGACAAGCGCCGGCACTGAGGGCGGGGTTTAACGCATTAAGCTCAAGACACCGCCCTTCCCCCCTGGCTCAGTTCCTCTGGGTTGAGCAACAAGACCCTCTGAGGCACAGATCTGTGTCAAACGATTGATAAATCACTCGAGGTTACTGGGTCACACAATAAATGTTCGCTCCCAGCTTACCCCAAACGCACAATAACTAAATAACATTTAAACTCCACCAAACTCTGGGAGAAGTTACTAAATGATCTCTACCATGTATAAAGGAACTAGTGTTCCACCTCCGATAGCTCAGATAGGAAGTTAACACCGGAATTCGAGTGAGATCCACAACCACAGCCCAACCAGCATTCTTAAAAGTCTTCAGAGAGCTCGATCTGTGGTTTGGGGAAAAATACTTACCCAAACTCTTCCCCAAACAACGTTTTTCTTTCAAAGAACCGCTTTTCCCTTTCCTACTCCCCCAAATCTGGCTTAATGTCCTGTTAAAATGGTATCTAAGCTATACCGTGAAAGAACGCCTGAGCTAAGGCGGCCCACTGCCAAATTCTACCACTCGGGCCTCAAACGCCACAGTCCCCAACATTCTAGAACTGAACTTAAGACTCGGTCTCGCGAGCCAAACTGCGGTACTTTGGGCCTAATAGCTCACACAAGATGTGGTTCTAAGCTCATAACAAACGTTCAACAAACACTTGTTGATTAGTTTGTACATTATGCCTGGTAACATCACATATTTCTTAGAAATACCATTTACATCAACAAGCTTGTGCATTCTCAATATCTCAGAGGGTTCAGTTAACAAAGAGGCCAGCAATTCATCTGTTAAATAAAATAAAATGGTGGTATTTCTGTTTGTGTCAAAGAACAACACACGACCTTCTATATTATGTGGTAACAAAGGGGAAACGTTAATTCTTTCAGCGTAGACACCGGTGTAACATTAAAACATGGATTACTTCTCCAACTTTTAAACGCGCACAATGGCACATTTTTCTGAGTCACTACTGCACTACATCTGTAAAGGAAATCAGTTGCGGCATGCCTATCTCCGGCAGCAGAAAAGCAATTTTAAACAGATTTTTCTCCTTTATTTCACCCCCCCTCGCTGAAAGGCGGGCTAACACCGGTCACGTGACCGAGCCCAACTCCGGGCGGAAGAGGACCGCTGGGCCCTTAGGAAGCGCTCCAAGACGCGCGTGGGCGGGCGTTCGCGCCCGGTTGTAAGATGGCTGCTGCCGCCCAGCAGCCACCGCCCCGGAGTTTTCTTTAGAGCCTGAGGCTTCCGCGCATTCCCGCTTACGACCGTCGCCTCCTTACCATGAAGCCAGTGAGTCGCCGCACCCTGGACTGGATTTATTCAGTGGTAGGTCCAGTGACTGGCGGGGCCCTACAGCGTTGACTTCCTGGGCCCGCGGGAGGAAGGCCCCCTATTTCTTCAGCGCTCAGAAACTCTAAAACCCATTCCTGAATTGAGCGTCTCACTCCCTCAACTCGACTCCGCCTCTTCCTGGAGGACACGATCTTCCGCTTCTTACGTAAGAGCTGCTGAGTGTACTCGCCTAGAACTCCCATTTATTAGATTGTTACTATAATTCCCGTTTTCACCTGGTACGTGGTAACTTGACGGGAGCGGGAGTACTACGCTCATTTATATAAATATTTTGCTTTTACTTCCTCTTGTTTTTTGTTTTTTTTTCAGTTGCTGCTTGCAGTCGTTTTACTCTCCTGGGGATATGTCATCTATGCCTCAACAGTAGCTGCTCAACGACAGCTAAGGAAAGAATACCCAGACAAAATCTTCGGGATGAATGAAAACTTGTAGTTCTTTTGGATTTAATTCTCTGCAATACAGTTCTTTTCTTCATGCTTATCTGACACCTATGTAGATTTAAAAGTAAAGTCCACACTTCCCAGATTTATTTTTGTATAGTTTTTTATAATAAGCACAAACAGGATAATTTTTCAAATAGATCTTATAGCTTTTGAGTGTCAGACCAGAGATTCTCAGGATGGGCAAGAGTGCGACATCTGCATTCGAGGGGAGAAATAAAGAATGTCCATGCGCTTCTGCCTTTTTCAATGCTTTATTCACTCAAATCATTCAATTTCACTCTATAGATTCTTAATCAAGAAAATGACAGTCTTTAATGATGGGTACTGCAATAGACATATAACCAAAGCAAACGATTCTAAGTTAATTCTAAGCACTGCAAACATATGTAATCATGACATACTTTAATTAAAGACATTCCCCCTGCATGCTAAGCTTAAAATCTCAAGCCTTAGGCCTTAAGTCCAGCAGATACACACTCACTCAGACTGCAGTGATCAGGTCAGGAACCTCTAAAGTCTTCTCCTGGGGTGAAGCTGACATCTGGTTGAGAGGGTCTTAAGGAGAAGTCAACATTCTCACCAGGGTCAAGATGTGGCTGTAGAATTTGAGCGCAGTGAGGCCCATGCAGAAGATCAGGCAGATAAGGGTTGGGATGTCTGAGTCCTCATCAGGCTCTCTGGCATGTGGGAATATTTGTACATTTGCTCCATCATTTATACTAAATTTGGGGGCTTTTGCTCGTCTTTTGAGTCCCAATCGGCTGATACCAGGTTTCTTAGTGACTTTTTCATTCCAGTGTCAGGACATACAATTTGGTGGTTCCCATCCAATTGATTCTTATCAGGGTGAAGACAAATGATAGTGACTTACAGTTTTATCAGGGTTGTGGAAACTGACTTGTCTTTATCAGGCTATGCCTGACAACAATATTGGAGGGCTCTGTAGGCTGGTGCCTGGTGGGACTTTAGGTTTTTTTTAAATGAAGTTAAAATGGAATTGCTTAGGCTAAGGCCATTCTTAGATAGAATGAGAAGTTTTTCAATCTAGTTTCTAAAATTCTTAATTAAAAATACTCTAGGGGCTGGGTTTGTAGCTCAGTAGCAGAGCTCTTGCTTTTAGCACATGTGAGGCACTGGGTTCCATCCTTAGCACCACATAAAATAAAATAAAACAGCATGCTGTCCATCTACAACTACAAATTTTTTTTAATCTCTAAAACAAAAATGTGGAATTTGTCTTTATATTTTCTTATTGCAATATTTTACTCTGGTGCATACCCTCACCAAAACTGGAGTAAAGACTATGTAAGGGGGGAAAATCAGTGACTAACTACTTTTCTACATCCTGTTTCTCAAGTCAAAATGGCCAGAAAAAGTAGGTGGAGGCCCAGATTACTTTTTGACATTTCTGGGTTTTACTTATTGTTAAAATTATTCAAAGAATTGCAAGTTGTACAATGTTTTATAAGAAATATGACGATACTTTTCTGAGAATAAACTTTATTAGTTACTTTTCCAGGAAGTATATTCAGTAAATATGACAATAGGAACAAACTTGGGCTCATAAACCTTTGAAGGTTTTAAGTAGTCATCAGTGATGTTGATCAGGATATTCTTTCATTGGTGGAATTACTTCTCCAGTCTCCAGAATTGTATCACCCTGGGAAAATGAAGAAGCATTTATTAGAAAAATCTAAAGTCTGCAGAAGTGGTAGTTTTATTCTAGTCTATGTTCAGACCTTGCATGGAAAAATTAGCATTCGCATTATCTGGTCAAAGAGCACGGGCTTTGAAGTGAGAACCAAGTATGAAGAATCTTGGACCCTCCGTTAACAAGCTGTATAATTTTCAGCAAATTACTTAGCTTCAATTTCAGGTATATGTTTTAGATAACAGATTCTCTTTCAGTCTGACAGTTCCCAAGTGATTGAGTAGAGTAGAATTGTCCCATTCCTCACTCCCACCCTGCCATTTCCTGAGCTGGTGCTGCTCAGAACTGTCATCTGATAAAGAAACAATCTAGTTTTATATTTAAGCCACATATGTTTTGATTACAATTTGTTAGCACAGTAGCACAAAAAATTGGGGCCTTGAGGTCATTTAATGCTGCTATAATGAAAGTCGAGCCACAGTGCACTGGTTTGGCCATTTGGTGCCAAATGCACAGGCACTCAAAGCTAAAAGGATGGAAACAAAAGGCAAGGGCAAACTACTTAGCAAAACATCTCCTATAATAACTTGGAAGCAAAGTGCCTAATGAACTTGAGGTTCTAGGAGAACTTCTTTTCAGAAAAAAGAATATATATATGTATTTGGATACTACTGGCTGCCGTGGGCATGTACTTTAAGAAACATGGGCTTGGGAAAGAAGTGGATGATTTGAGAGGAGAAATAAAAGAGAGAATCTAAAAATTCAGGATCTTGTAGTACTAGAAAATCAAATTGCTTTGGAATTCCTAAATAGTAATGGTTAACAGATTTTGAGCAACAGATGCCATTAAAACTTAGGAAGCAGAGAGATTCAGTCCCATGGCAAAGACCAGAGTGAAGTGAAAATAGCCTTTGAACCATTCTATTTCAGATGACCTCCATATAGAAGCAAACAGATGAGATCTACCAGGTATTTTTCTATGCTTGCTGAATGTTAAGGGAAATGCATGGCCAAAGATGCCAAACATACAGACTACAGAGCCTATGAATGTTTGAAAATAAAACCACCTCTGGCACTCAACCTGCGAGCAGGAGGCATATTTTAAAGGCTCTGCAACTGCTAAGGAGGGTGTGCTTCCCAATATCCATTTACAGATGGTCTAGGTTGATAATAAAGAACCCCATGGTTAAAGCCAGGGACCAGGAAAAACAAGGAACAAAGGTGTTCCATCTAGAAGACAAAATCAGTACCTATTCAAGTAACTTAGCACACAGAGGAGCATCTGACTTCTAAGATTTTGGAACCGCCACACGTAGTGACTGCTGTGCTACCCACAATCTACCACTGAACAATGGGTGTGGTTAGGGCAGGAAAGGGATACTTGCCTTTTGGGTTCACTGATCCTCAAATCAAGAAAAATCACATCTGAACCTAACAGATACTTCTGAGAATTATCTGGAGATCATGAATTTGTGCTGGCTACCATGATAGAATAGGACTTTGGGATTTCTCCCTAGGAACTGAGTATGCTGTATATATGCGGAGAAGAAAGTAAAAAGCTATCTGATGACTGCAAGTACAGACTGTGGCAAAGATTCCACCATGTATGAGAGTCAGGGAAATGGCAAAAAAGAAACAAAAATTAATTAAATTAAAAACTACATAGACACTCAGGACAATGGGAATTCTTTCTGGCCAGTAGGATTTGAGAAGTAATGTAAGCTACTTCCAAACTTTTACTTTAAAAATCATCCCCTTAGATATCCAGTGCTTTCTTCCCCTACCACAATCTTGGACATCTCTTTTCCAGAGGCAGAGCTATAAGACTGAGGTGGATTGCCTGATCCACACTCATTTGTGATGACAAGAAATAAACTTGTTAAGCCAAAAATTTATAAGATTGCTACTGCCTATCCTATTCTAAAACATGTACAAATAGGCAGTCTTCAGGTTCTCAAAAAGGGAGATTCTTAGGGAGTCAACAGTACAGACACAGTGAAGAACCACAACAAAGGGAAGAAAAAAAAAATCCCCAAAATAAAGAAATGCTACAGAATCATTGATGTGGTCTTCTGAACACAGCTCACCTTTTGAATAGAAATGGCAAAATAAAAAATAAGCAAACATAAGAATAAATATAACTTACCCAACTGATGAAAGCAGCAAGATATTTTACTATTTTGAAACAACATAGGCCCTAACACATCAAATATGCATAAGAAAGTAAAAGAAGAAATCCTCTTCTTTTCTAAAGCAGAGTTACAACTAGGACAGTTAGCCAATTGTGGTGATTTTCCCTTAAATTCCCTTGATGTAATAGATAATGATTTATTATGAAATACATCAATGAATTTTGAGTTTCATGATTAGATTTTACAGTTAATGATAGTTTATTCATTATCTGTTGACTAGAAATGGACATGAACATAACATGAATTATTTTCCTATACTAAACAATAACCTTACCAACAGCTAATAAAAATACCAGCTGACCAGTGAGTAGTCTTTTATGTTGAATTAACTCATTTTAGAAAATTCTTCCCTTTTTTGGTGATATTGGAGAATCAAATCCAGGACATTACACATGCTAGGCAAGCACTCTACCACTGAGCTACATTCTCTAGCCCCTGAAATGACTTATTTTAAATTAGTAAGCCTTACATATTAATAGCATAAATTTAAAGCACATTAATGGATTTTAAATTCACAGAGAGCTTCAGGTCAAACCTTGAAAATGAGGCCAAAAAAAAAAAAAAAAAAACCCCACAAGAAAATTAGAGTTTGAAAAAAATAGAAATGCAGTTACTGTCACTGTGCTCAGATGCCTGCTCAGCCTTGTGCCCTAAGTCCCTCATCCAACATGAAACAGTACCAGTGAAAATCTGTTGATACCTTCAACTCACTTTAGGAAGATCAGGTCATAAAACGAGTGTTGAAAATTAGTGTGTCCGCTTCCCATTTTCAACTGTAGTTGCTACCTCATACTAATTTAACACACACACACACACACACACACAGAGAGAGAGAGAGAGAGAGAGACAGAGAGAGAGAGAGAGAAAACACACACTTAAAACTGACAGAGGAAAAGAACATTTTAGTCTAATGATCAGTGGAAGTGGGGCACAGATAATGACTAAAAGAAAATTCAGAGTTTAAGAGTTTAGAGACTTACTGGGAAGATTCTGGGCTTCCTTTCAACAATGGCATATGGTTTTTTCTGTAATGAAAGTAACTGTGTTAATTATGGTGTTGAGTTTGTTTGAAATATAAAATAAATCATATCCAAAGCTTTAACCTAAGCCCCAAACTTTCATAGAACTCTAGACTCATACATACATCCAACTTTTTATTCAACATCTCCATTTGGCTATCAATAGGCATCTCCAACCAGTCCCAACCATTAACTTCCCCATCTCCAAACTGTCCCACCCCATGTTCCCTATCTTAGTAAATGACACTTCTCATTCCAAAGACCAACAGACTTGACCCCTCAGCAAATCCTTTTGGTTTACCTTGATAATGTACCTTATATCCAATTGCTTCTCATCATTTCTAGTAATACCACCCTGATCAAACTTATATTATTTTTTTCACCTGGACTATTTCAATAGCACCTACTAACCTTTCTGCTTCCACTCTGTATCCTCTACAATGAAGGCAGAGCAGAGTGACACTTTTAAGATGTACCATATCTCTGCTCAAAGTTTCATAATTCTTAGAGAAAAATTCAAAGTCATTTCTGTGATCTCTGAGACTCGACATGACCCAGCCCTTGGCTACCTGTCTGATCTCTTACCACTCGTCTCCCTCCCTCACTGTACTGTAGCCTCCGTGGCTCCCTAGCTATTAGTCCAATCAGTCAAGCCTGCTTATGCCTCAGAGCCTTATACTTATTGCTTACTCTACCTGAAATGTTCTCCTACATATCTGCTTGGCTCATGACCTCATTTCATTTATTTCTTTTCAAATATCACTTTCTCAAATTAAAACACTGGCCCCTGTTTTTTTGTTGTTGTTTGTACTGGGGATTGAACCTAGGCCTCATGCATGCTAGGAAAGCACTCTACCACTGAGTTATATTCCCCCTCCTCCTTCTCTCCCCCATCATTCTCTAATCTTTTACCCTGCTTAATTTTTATTATAGAGATTTGATCACCTTCTGTAACTTTCATTACATGTCTCTTTGTTCATGTATTTACTGCCAGTCTCCAAAATGGGAATAAGCATTTAGTGGGGGCAGGTATGCAATCTGCTTTGTTCACTGCTGTATCCCTGTGTTTAAAACAGTGCCTTGCTGGGCACAGTGGCACAGGCCTCTAATCCCAAGGCTTAGGAGGCTAAGGCACGGGGATCTCAAGTTCAAAGCTAGCCTCAGCAACTTAGGGAGGCCCTGTCTCTAAATAAATATAAAAAAAGGGCTGGGAATGTGGCTCAGTGGTTGAGCATCTCTGTATTCAATCCCTAGTACCAAAAAAATAAATAAATAAATAAGTTTGTTAATTAATTAATAATAAATACAACAGTGCCTTGCACACAGGAGGTGCTAAGTAACTGTTGAATAAATGTACTTACAATTCATGTACATCTGTACACGATACACAACCATACTATTTAAAGGTCATTGGCATACATAGGCCATGGATATAAGACATGAGGAACTAGAGTATGAGAGAATACATGTGAAGACTAAAATCTTTTTAAGAACTGTGGCCAAAATCAAGAAGACATTGAAATTTCTTCAGAGAGATGTAGAATTCAGGTAGGCAGCAAAAAAATTAGCTGAAGAAAACTGGTTACAATCTTATTGAAGACACAGACCTGTGCTTACCCAAATCAAGAGAAAGAATAAGGTGAGTGGCCTTGGGACCTCTATTGGCACAAAACGATTAATTAAATGTCTAACACTGGCTAAGAAAAAAAATCACCTGAAAGTGTTAATCCCTCAGATAAGCAAGCATATTAATGTACTGTATTATCAACCTAGTAACCGCAGCTTGTTAAATTTGCTTCTTCTAGAGGATAAGATCTTTTAAATCCTAAATTTAGTTATAGATATATAAAGTAAATTAAACCCAAAGTATAAATAGATAAATGTCAACTTTTAAAAGTTCTGAAAACATGGGACAATCCATATAATATCTTTTTGATTAGTGAGTGTGCTTGTGTAAGATAATGTGGCTATTAAACGATTCAACAGATTAGGTTTAGGATTCTAATTAAAATGTATAATTGATTTAGACTTGTGATCATAAATTTTAAAAAAAATTTTGTCTCTTAGGGTTATGAATTTACTCTATAAATACTTAAAAATAAAATTGAATATATAAAATCTATAAAAGCATTTAAAGCCTATAAGAGAATTTGATATTTACTTGTAAGTGGAATTGTTTTAGGAGAGTTCAACACCAATTAATCCAAAGATGGTGAGAACAAAGAAAGCAGACTGTTCTTATTTTATTAGCTGTATAAAGAATTTAACAGAATTTTAAAAATGGATTTTATAAGAATTAAGAAAAAATAGATTTTTAAAATTTAAAACTAACTTAATATTAGATTATATTCCTAGTAACTGTAACCAGTTCTTTCTGTATATAAAAGTCACTTTTGGATATTAGAAAAACATCATAAAGGGGCTAGGGTTGTAGCTCAGCAGTAGAGTGCTCGCCTTGCACGTGCGAGGCCCTGGGTTCAATCCTCAGCACTACATAAAAATAAATAAATAAGATAAAGATATTGTGTTCAACTACAATTAAAAAACAAATATTAAAAAAATCATAAAGTAATATCTTTCTCTTCTAGGGTCTTACATGCTAAAATAGTAAAAAAGTAAATAAAATAGAAATATAATGATATGAAATGGTCTATAGATTTATAGGTAAATATAAAAACATTTTAAAACCCTTCAACAATAGAAATATAAACTATTACCTGACCTGTGAAGATATAAATTGTTATCTCCCTTTATTGGTTTCATAAAGATTTTATATTGGTTTTACCAGACCCAAATAATCTCACATTTTAACACATAAAACAGACCATGTCCACTTGGATATCTCCAAAAATTGCTATGGCAGAACATGATCCTAAACAAATTAACTTTCTTCTTATCACCAGAAAGCACTCTCTTCTAGATTCTCCACTTATAAACTCCAAGGCTAGAAATTTTACAGTCATAAAGGACATAACTTTGCCTTTATACTTAACCCAATCAGCTGCCAAACTTCAGATGTTTCTTTCTTCAAAAATGTCTCCTGGCTTCACTTTTCTTTTTTCATTCCTGCTGTCTTCACACTAACCAGATTCCTATCACTTTACCACCTACTAAACTGCAACAGCCTCCACCTGATGTACCTGATGTCAGACTTTCCTCCCTTCAATTCACCCTAGACAGCAATGTTTTTTCTTACATTCATCAAGTCATTCTCCCACTTAAAAATGGAGAGCTTCCCAAAGCCTAACACATACAAATCAACTTCTTCTGCCAAGTTTTTTAAGACCTCCCATGAATTGATCATAGCCTACCAAATCAACAGAAACCTTCCATTCTAGTCATCTTCTCAGTCTTGGGAACATTTTCATGTTCATTACTGACTCCATATCTTTCCTTCTACCTGGAATAACTTTTCTCCTCCATACTGTTACCTAAATCATATGTATTGTCTAACATCATACACATTTAAAGTCAGGAATTTACTCCTGTATTTTTTTTCTTCAGCAATAAAGAAAGAGGACGTACTAAGCACTCTACATTATTTATCAAGGAATATAACTTCCTTAGTGAAAAGAACAAAGATGACATCATCAATCAAAGATTCTACAAAATCAACAGAGAACAAATCATGTTAAGAGATGATTTTTGGAGAACTCAAACAGATTTCCTTATTTATTTCACACCTCTCTCAACAGGCTAAGAGAAAGCAAATCTCAACAAGATTATATATAACTTGTTAGGCAGACCCTCACTTTTGTTTTGATTTTATTCTGAAATAACTTTAAACTTATGAAAAGTTGCAAGATTGACAAAAATAAATTTTTTCTTGAATCATTTTTTTGGGGGGGTACAAGGGATTGAACTCAGGGGCACTCAACCATTGAGCCACATCCCCAACCATTTTTGTATTTTTTATTTATAGATAGAGTCTCATTGAGTTGCTTAGTGCCTCACTGTTGCTGAGGCTGGCTTTAAACTTGAGATACTCCCAAGCAGCTGGGATTACAGGCATGAGCCATTGCAATGGGCTTCTTGAATCACTTTATAGTAAATTGCCTGACTGGTTAGTAACTCTATTATATATTTCCTACAGGCAATATTCTTAAAATAATTACAATACAGCCATCAAATCAGGAAATTGACATTAATATATCACTTCATCTATTTGATTTAAAGAACCCACCCAATTTCAATTATTGTTTCAATAATTATTTGGACTTTTCAGAAAACCCCTTACATGACTTGTTCTCCACTGATTATGTAGGCTCTTTAAAATTCTGACTGCCAATGTCACCTTTGTTCTTTTGACTAAGGAGATTATGCCCATTAATCAAGAATTCCATTTAGTTGGCAGTCTCACTTTAGTCTTCTTCAGTCTGGAACAATTTTTAAGATATTCATGAAACCAGATATTCAAGGTCTCATGACCTAGACACTTTTGAAGGAAACAAGCAATAAATATGCAGAAGAGTCCCTCAATATGGGTTTGTTGTTTCCTCCTGAGTGAATTCAGATTATGCACTTCTGGTAGAAATATCCCAAAATTCATGCTGTTTTCTTCTATCACATCCTTTCAAGAATTACATAATTTCAGTTTGTCCCATTACTGACAACATTATGGTATTGCCTGCCGGATTTCGTCACTACAAAGTTATTCTTTTTTCCTTTATAACAAGTAAGTATTTTGATGATTAAGGTTAATTTTAACATAGTAATTAAATATTACTATGATTATTCTCAAATGGTGACTTTTTTATCATTTCTCATCCATTTATTATTTAGCAATCTATTGCAAAAAGTTTTTGTTTTCTACCATTAAGTAATTTATTTATATGAGTATGAACTCACAGATTTTCATTTTATTTATTCAGATGATTCCATTATTATTTATTTTTTGATGTTCAAATTGTTCCAGGAAGAGTCCTTTCAACCTGACTCAGTGTCTTTTTCATATATCCCTATTATTCTTTGAGCACTTCTTTACTTTCTGACCCATTTTGTACTCTCTGCTCTGGCCCTGGAATCAAGCCATTTCTCCAAGAAGCTCTACAGCTTTTCAACTGGGAAATGCATTTAGAAAATATGACGTGGTTGGTAGGCATCCTAATAACTAAGGGGCCTTAGTTAGGCCTTCTCAGTAGACAGAGCTAGGAAATGAAAACACACAGGCATACACACCTTTATATCCAATATTTATTTCTATATCTATTTAAGAATACATAGTAAAAGTGGTGAGTTCATACCAATATTTCCAATTCTCTCTTTTCATATATGTAAATTCTTTTTCCAACAGTGAGAATTCTGAGTTCTAGTATCATCAATATGTTTACTTATTTGATCAGTCATCCTAGGGGTAACAAATCTACTGTTACCATTACCATACCCCCAATATTATAACCTCAAATCATTGGGTTCTTCATCTTACTCTGGGTTGCCACTTCCATCACTGTCTCATACCACCTTTCCTCCAGATGTCCTCCTTCCTCTACTAAGTTCCACTTCCTACAACAGATTATTCCCACTGCTGCTCCCCAAAGAGCTGTGCTCAGCCTTCTCCCCTACAATCCACTTAGGATCTAACCCCTCACTCAGTTACAAGAATGCCCTCCCCAATGTTTGTGTTCCAGCATTCCACACACCGCAGCCACTGTTGCTCCCCTTCCGTGCCATTCCAGAAATTACATCCCCCCCTCATCTCGCCTTGATCCAATACCATGCACCTGATTGTGCTATCCCTATCCTTTAAAATATGGCAACTGGCTCCATTTAATCAGTCCACATAAGAACTTTCACTTAACAAGTTCAAGCTAATGGCTATCCTGGATTCTAAAGAAAGAGAATTATGAAAAATCAGACAAAAATGAAGGAAATGAAAACGGGATCATGACAAAGATAACCTTTGCCTATTTTGAATTTTACATTAGATCTATGCTCAAAACATTCTATTATTTTATTTCCTCTCCAGCTCAGAATTCTCAGTATACACTAGTATCATTAGGTCAGTCACATTCTAATCATTTAAACACTATTTCTACCAGGAAATGGATTTTTAAGTTGTAGACTACTCTAAAGAATAACCCCCACACATACCCCATCATACTGGGGATTGAACCCAGAGGATTTCTACCACTAAGCATACACCCAGCCTTTTTATTTTGAGATGAGGTCTTACTAAATTGCCCCAGCTGGCCTTGGACTTGCGATTCTGCTTCAGCCTCCAGAGTTGCTGGGATTATAGGCTTTTATCACTGTGCCCGGCTAAAGACTAATTTTTTTTTAAAAAAACCATACTTAATTACTTATAATCTTCATTAAACCTTTTAATTAAAAGGATTCAAAGTACTTCAAAATCAGCTATTAAGTGGCAGATTATTTCCACTATATGAATAGGGAGTACAGCATACCCACATAGGAGTCTGTTTTGCATAATATTAAAAATAAATTCTGAAAAGCACATGCTTAAAACATACTTACAGACACATGATATTTGACGTAATAATGAACAATCCAGGTGGGTATAAGTACACAAGTAACAGCAAAGATACTGGTCCTGTATACCTTATAGATCTGAGGAGAAAAAAATATATACAAAATAAACACATATCTCATTTTATGTTTGTGGTTAAAAAAAAAAAACAAAAAACAAAAATTGCTATAACAATGTCATGACTATTATACAAATCTCTAACTGGGGCATATTTTATTACAGTCTGCTGCTAATCTTACTCAAATATTTTTACTAAATGTAGGCCTGCTATAGGATTATGAACAGAGTCCAGAGCAAATAAGGCTTAAGACAAATAGCATTTTACAAGATTATAATAAGACATTTATAGATTTGTTTTTTAAAGATTTCTAAAAACATTATAAACTTGTTAAAGATAAATCAGGGCATAAATAATGAAAGAATAAGTTTAATGGATTTAGTCCGAGTTATCAACCTACAGAATTTTTCAAGTAAAGTCATCTCTCTAATCTATCAATTTTAGTACTGACAACCAATATTACTTGCATTATTCTAGGAGAAAGGCAAACAACCTTGAGTACACCAGTGCTGGAAAAAGAACATTTTACATACTGAGATAGGGGTATTCCAAACTCACTGTGAGATGCCTTCTGACATACCGTTGTAAAACAAAGACAAAAGAGACCTGAACTCAATTATTTGACGGCAGCCAGTTTGACTGAAACACACCTATCCTTTCAAGGAAAGGACAATCTAGAGTCTAAGTATTATAACACTTATAACTATAGAAGAAATGATCCACTCAAAGTAAGCAGAGATAGAATTCAACAAATGATTATTTACTTTCTTAAATCTCTGGCTGATGGGTGAGATATCACCTTTCAACTAGTGACTGCTAAAATCAATATGGAATACTGCGAAGGTATGAATTAAACAGTTTAATTTTACCACTATAAATATATCACTTTCTCAGAAAAATTTACACCAATTTTGTTGCACTAAACTTTGTAGTACAGTAAGATGGTAGATACATGTGGATTTCAACAACTCCTTCAATTAGCTCTGTGACCAAGGGTAAATCATTGAATTTTTGTAGGCCTCAGTTTCCTCATATTAAAAAGAGGATTAGGAACAGTTTCTATCCGATAGGAGTAAAGAAAAAAGGGAACATATGTAAAAACAATCAAAAGCAAAAAAACCCTCAGCAGACTGCTAGGCACACACATAGCAAGCACCCAATGTTGCTTACAAGCATTATTACTATTATTTAGCCAGTGCTGCACCTAACTGAAAGTAATTCCGACATAATATTTTAAAGACTTCTAAAAATATCACATTGATATGACTTAACAAGACTTCAAGAAAATACCCAAGCATCCTGAAAATAAAGACCATTCTTTAAATGAGTAATTTTCTGCCTAGCGAAGTCCAGGAATATAACAACAATAAACGGTGTGTTAGAAGTACATAATTGTGGTTTAGAAAGGGGGCTTGCAAATATGACTCACTAAACGTACCAACAAGACCTTGCCTTTGTACAATCATATATGGCTGTACTACCAGCCCGGGGGTCATTGTGCCTTCTGGTAGTTGGGTACAGTGTTTGTCTCTATAACCTCAACTTTAAAAGGCAGACAAGTAGGCTCAAATACTAAAATCGCAGAACCTTCATGTCCGTGAATCCTTGGCTGTCATTCCGAGAGATTTCTACCGTCCAAAGAACCACACGTGCAGCGTCCTATAAAAACCTGATTCGCCGCCTCCTCACTACACTTGACAGCCGAAGGGCGCGATTCTCCCAAGGCTATATACGTGCTCCCTGCCCAAACCTCTAGAGGAGCGAGCAACCTGGATAAACCTGAGACTTCACACCCGGTTCTCCCTCGGGGAACTACCGGGACTCGCTGGCTCAGAACAGTGTCAGTCCTCCGTGTGGCCGCTGCGGGCTATGCTTAGAGGGACGGGGAGGTCCGTAACTCACCACATTCTTCCAAGGGGCCCTATCCTGCAAAAACTTATTCCAGAATGCCTCCATAGGCCACATCCTCTGGGGAGGTAGGACAGGCTCCCGGGGGCTCAGCTCCTGGTCCTTCAGCCATCGCCGCCTCAGCTCTCGCAACTGCTGGAGCCGCAGTTTTTCATCCGGCGTGTACCCCGTCATTTCGCCGCGGGTAGTAAAGCAAAGGGACGCAGCGCGCCCACGAAACAGGGTCTTGTCCCGCGCGCTCCCGCTCCTCAGAGCGACCTTGCGAGGACGCCTGGGAAGGGCGCGCTGTTTTGACGTCACAACCTGGTCCCGCCTCTGCAGTAGCGCCAAATTCCTCTGAAGGAAAGCAGCGTGTGCGCATGCGCGCGAGGGGCTGGTCCCTGAGTTTTGGATTAGAGTGGAGGGGCCCAGCAGAGACTATGAGAGGTCAGAGGAAGAACAACTAGTGTCCCGCGAGCTGGAAAGATGAGCGTATGTGTTTCAGTGAATGTCTGTCCAGATGCAAAATTCTGGGCTTTTCTCTCCTACCTTAGAACTCCTTTCTCCATGACCTAGAGAGTCAGCAGATAGTTACACCAAGTTCAACTCCCAGCCTTAAAAGTAACTGGTAAAGGGACCTTGGGCTACTGTCTGACTGTTCCTCCATCTGCACAGCGGGAAGCAAAAAGAGTAACTTAATATCTGGCAGGATTTTATAGGTGCCTCTGAACCAGCAATCCCATTGTAAGACTGTCCCAAAGATGTGGTAAAAATATTAAAAGATGAGCATGAGCACTTACTGTAGCACGATTTATGATAGTACGATACAAGAAGTTATTCCCCAGATTCCTTAATAGCGGACTGTTTGAATAAAATTGTGCCACGAAGTTATAAAGTGCTGCTACTGTCAGTGGTCAAAAGTATTAAAGAAGGACTCAATATACCTCTGTGGAATGATCTCCAGATATATTATTAAGTGAAAAAAGCAAAATGGAGAGAAGTGCATATTGTATAAATACACACACTACATACACGCATACGTAATACATATTGCTTAAATTTTAAACATAATGGAAATGAAAACAACTGATATTTTTTTTTTTATATTTATTTATTTTTTTAGTTCTCGTTGGACACAACATCTTTGTTTGTATGTGGTGCTGAGGATCGAACCCGGGCCGCACGCATGACAGGCGAGCGCGCTACCGCTTGAGCCACATCCCCAGCCCCACAACTGATATTTTAAACAATTTTGCCTATAGGGAGAGGAAAGGAACAGAATAAATCAGGAATGGAAACTACACTTTTCTGAATGTATCTTATTTCATACATTTGATCTTAAAGCCAAGAAACTATTTCACATCATTATAACACAAAATTAAATTAACAAAAGACAGACCCTTAAAATCAAACGTAAAATAAAACACATTAGTTTAACTGATCTAAATGTGACAATCTTTTTTCTAAATTTTTATTTTTTAGTTGCAGTTGGACACAATACCTTTATGTTATTTATTTTTATGTGGTGCTGAGGATCCAACCCAGGGCCTCGAACATGCTAGGTGAGTGCTCTACTGCTGAGCCACAACCCCAGCCCTAAATGTGACACGATCTTAAAAGACACAATTCCAAAAGAATTTAAACCATCAATTTCTGTACATCCATAAAGGGATAAACCTCAACAACAAAAGAACTGTAATATCTATATCTATATAGATATAGATATAGATATTTTACACTGTTTTAAGCAATACACTGTTGGAAGTGGTCTTGGTATTGTTAACATGACACTGAAAATAAATTTAGTTAGTATTGTAAAGAACTGTTATTTTTCGTATAGGAGAAAGGATATGAATACATACATTGTACGCTATGTAAAAAACCGATAGTACTGGATTCTGAATAGGCAGAAACAGTATGAATTTATGAAGTATTATCTTTTAAAATAGACAACATTTTATCTTAGGTCTGCCGGTTGATAATGACTTTAAATTAATGGCTAACCCCATGTTATGGTTTGGATGTGAAATGTCCCCCAAAAGCTCACATGTGAAACAATGCAAGAAGATTTAGAGGAGAAATGAGTGGGTTGTGACAGTCTTAACCCAGTCAGTGAATTAATCCCCAGATAGTAAATAATTTGAGTGGCTATTAAAGTGGTAATGTGTGGCTGAAGGAGGTGGGGCTTTAGGGGCATGGCTTTGGGGTATACATTTATATCTGACAAGTGGAGACCTCTCTCTGCTTACTGATCATCATGTGAGCTATTTCCCTCTGCCACACTCTTCCGGCCATGATGTCCTGCCTCACCTCCAGCCCCAAGGAATAGAGCCTGCTATCTGTGGATTGAGACCTTTGAAACCATGAGCCCCTAAATAAACACTTCCTCCTCTACAGTTGCTCTGGTCCAGTCTTTCAGTTGCACCAGTGAAAAAACTGACTAAAACACCCAATAACCACAAGCATCCCTAGCGCCTAGATCAGGCCTTGGGTGTGCTAGGCAAGCACTGTATCACAGAGCTACACCTCCAGTGCTCGCATTTACCATCAAAAAGAAAAGACTCTTGGAAGCAGCAGTTCACAAATGTGTTGCTCCAGACATTTCTTTTTATATATTTCTGTATTTTTTAATTGTTGATGGAACTTTACTTTATTCATTTGCTGTGCTGAGAATCGAACCCAGGCAAACGTTCTACCACTGAGCCACAACCACAGTCCCAGACACTTCTTTAAACTCTTAAACATTGTTGAAAACTCCAAAGAGCTTTATCTATGTGGATATCTATTGATGTATACTGCATTTGAAATTAAACCATTTAAAATAACAATATACCCATTAAAAGCTATTTAGTGGGGCTTGGGTTGTGGCTCAGAGGTAGAGTGCTCACCTACCTTGCGTGAGGCACCGGGTTTGATCCTCAGTACCACATAAAAATAAAATAAAGATATTGTGTCCACCTATAACTAAAAAATAAATATTTAAAAAAGGTTATTTAGTAAGAGGAATTCTATTGTTTTATATTTTTGTAAATGCTTTTAATATCTATCGATAAATTACAGCATAATTTCTATAATTACTGTTGTATTCAGTCATAATATCACACACTATGTACCCTCTGGAATATTCCCTAAAAAACTGTGAGAGAAGGAGAGTTTAAAAGGGAAAGTAGCATCTTTGTATTATCATGAAAATAATTTTGATCTCACAGGCTCCATAAAAGGATCACAGGTACTCCCATGACTCCTCACAACATACTTTGAGAACCACGGCCTTGGAAAAATAGGGGATTCTAGGTCTGGGTTAGGAAACAAAATAAAATTAGGAACTTGTTGTCATTCCATAAAGGAGGGAAGTTTTTAAAGACTAGTAGGTTCATGTCAAAAGGATTCGGGAGCCAACTTGAATAGGTTCCCACAGGTCAAAGATGGAAATTTTTGAGCATCAATAAATATGGCTTCAGTGAATTTTAAAATATCAAATATGTACACATACAAGAATTCAAAATGGTTTTTAAAATTTTAATTTGTTATTTTTGGATGACATTAGGAAACCAACTCATTATTTTGAAATCAGAAAAATGTCAAGCGTATATTTTCTATTCATTCTATATAAATTGTATCTTAAAGTAACAAAATGGTTGAAGAGAGAAAATTTCTTCAGAGAATCATTAAAGAACTAACAAAAGAAGAAGGTGTGGCAGAATTCGAATTATCATCTTTTATAATCCTTAGTTCATTAATGAATCAATCAGTGCAGTGATCATTCAATAGTTAGTTATACAGGTCTCAAAAAGAAAGTAATTGCGCCCCCTCGTGGAAATCGGCCTCACTGCCTATGAAGTAGCCTTGCCAAACAAATTGAACCTGAGTCTGATTGTGTTTCTAGATCATAGTAGACAGGCGCTTCTTATAGACCACCAATATGTTACATGTAGATAAATCCGGATTGTAGGGACTACATGCCACTGACTTCATTTATTAAACAAAAATATATTGAGGGGAAAAAGAGACACAGGGAGAATCCAGAAAATAAAAGAGGCAGAGGGAATTTTGAATACTACCTCACTATTTTATGATATTAAAGGATTATTGTTATTTTTTGTATGTGATGTTATTGTGGTTATATCTTAAAAGAGAGCTCTGATATTTTAAAGATACATTCTATAATAATTATAGATGAAAGGATATAGAATTTATTTCTAAATAATTGTGAAGGGAGAAAGGAGGAATGGAGGAAATAAGATTAGTAATGAGTTGGCAATTGTTGAAGCTATTTGATAGGCAAATGGGTGCTCATTATATTCTTCTTTCATGTACTGTTTTGTATATATTTGAAATTCTATCATATATAAAAAAATTATATCTATGGCTTGAAGTATTGAGTAAGCTATATCTTTAAGCAACTATTAATCTGAATTCTGTCCCATGACAGCTACAGTTTGTTCTAAAATGTTTGCAGCCTATTGAGGCTAGAGCCCTCCACTCTGTTATGATGAGACCCAAACTACTGATATTCCAGTGAAAGTAAATCCCTGAGTGCTTTCCTATCCTAAGAAGGACTATATTTAGTTCTCCAAGGAGGCATTTGATAACCCAAATAAATATTTCCTTTGTGAGTGGAATTAAGCACATCTAATAATTTCTTGAATTTGGGATCAGCATTCTGGCTTACTCTGGGAAATTACTACACTCTCCCTCTCCTTACCCCTACCACATTTGAAAAAGAGAGAAAGAAATGAAATCATGATTGTTTAGAAAGATATATTCTTATACTATGGACTACTGCCACCCTTTCCCATTTACCTAAGGCTGTTAAACTCACAAAGCTGAGTTGAATAAAAATAAATCAGTGAAAGAATATTCATATTAGCAAGACTGGGAAGTATGGACTCACAGATCCAGATGAGCTGTAGTACCTGGAAGACTACTAGACATCACCACAAGAGGACACTCTCGTTTGCTGAAAAATTATAAATACAATAAAACTGGTTTTACATAAGGACTCAATAACCAGTCCACAAAACTAGAAAGGATCTAAAGCTTAGTGGGCTGGGAAATACAGGGCCAGGAGATACATTGGGGAAATATTTTTTGTCAGTAAAACTTACCTTTATAACTTTGGATCTGTCTAGTAAAGGTCTATCCTTCCAGCTATGTTTATAAAACCAGTAGGGGGCTTGGTTTGGCTCCTGGCAGTGTGCTAGTTGGGACCAACAAGAGACTGAGACCATGGATTTCATGTGGTTTGAACAGAAAGCTGATCTGAGCACAGAACCTGACCACCAGACTGAGTCTGTCACCAGGAATTGAGACAGGAGTTCCACATCAAAGTTCCCCTTTTCTCTTTTAAGAGCCTTTATGATGTCTTCTCTTTAAATACTGCTTAAGCCAAATAATTGAAAAAAATTTTTTTAATTTCTCTGGAAATTCCTTTATCTCCCTACTAGATTATTTTATCTTATTCTTTTCTTAATAATATTTTTTATTTGTAGATGGACACAATATCTTTATTTATTTATTTTTATGTAGTACTGAGGATAGAACCCAGTGCTTTACAGTGCAAGGCAAGTGCTCGACCACTGAGCTACAGCCCTAGCCCTCTTTTATCTTATTCTTTAGCTTCAAAAACTTTTGTATTACCCTACCAAACAAGCCATCATTATCTGCAAGATGACAAAGAGGAAATTTGCCTGTGTTGATCTGAAAACAAATCTGTGAAGTTGTGCAAGACAGGGCATTCTCCTTCAAATCCCTATTTTGAAAGAGTCTTGGAGACATAACCAGTATAACCAACAACTTCATGGGGAAGTTCAGTATTGATAGAGGCAGAAGGTCACATACTCTGTGTACCAGAAGTGAAATTCTGAGCTGTACCCTTAGTTGAATTTTAGTTTCCATCTAGGGAGCACAGTTGTCATGACTACCACTGTTTTAGTATCATTGCAAGATTAGAACAGAATAACTCATCTGATGTCTTCAGCCTTTAGTAGTCCAAGGTAATGTTCATTTACTCAAGTTTTTACTTCAAATTGGATCCCTGCACTTTCAGTGGTAAGTGATATTAATCAGTCCTCTAGAAAGAGTAACTAGTTAGGCTGGGTGCAGTGGTTCATGCCTATAATCCCAGCAGCTTGGGAGGCTGATGCAGGAGGATCACAAGTTCAAAGCAGGCCTCAGCAACTTATTGGTAAAGTACCCCAGCGTTAGATCCCCAGTACCAATACCAAAAGAGTGATTGATTAAAATCACTAACACAGAAGCAACTTTCATATTTTGTTTTTATTTCAATAATAAAGTTTAACATTTAGTGTGATATTATCCAGATTACTTATAGCCAAATCCCCAAATTTGCATGTGTGTTTATAATCCCAAGGGATCCAGTTGGAGGCAGTGTGAAGTTCTGGCACATTTTTTGAATAAATGTTTTGCAATCATTCAAATGTTAGGAATAGTGGATTCCAACTTTGTGTACACCCACTAACAACAGTTCAAAAAGTAGGTGAGGTGATAAATAGGGAAAATAGAAACTTTTTCTTTATGCTTTTTTATTATTAAATGTGTGTTGCTATAGCCAAGGGTGGTGGCACATGCCCATAATTTCAGTGACTGGGGAGGCTGTGGCACAAAGATTGAAATGTTCAAGACCAGCCTTAGCAAGTTAATGAGACCACCCCAAAAACTTAGTGATACTATGTTTGAAAAACAAAAATAAATGAGGATATAGTTCAGTGGTAAAGCACCTCTGGGTTCAGTCCACAGTACCACTACCACATTTGAGAAAAAAAATAAAAATAAAAAGAGAAAGAAATGAAATCATGATTGTTTAGAAAGATATATTCTTATACCATGGGCTACTGCCACCCTTTCCAATTTACCTAAGGCTGTGAAACGCACAAAGCTGAGTTGAATAAAAATAAATCTGGGAAAGAATATTCAGCTTACCAAGACTGGGAAGTGTGGATCTACATGGGCTGTAATACCTGGAAGACTACTAGACATCGCCACAAGAGGACATTCTTGTTTGCTGAAAAATTATAGAATTAATAGAATTATTACCTCCAAATTATATATACCCCCCAAAATTATATATGCACATGGGTGCACATGCTCAATGATTCAATTGATGTTATAGCATGTTAAAACTCAAGGCAATGGGCTGGGGTTGCTGCTCAGTGGTAGAGCGCTCGTCTAGCACATGGGAGGTCCTGGGTTCGATCCTCAGTACCACATAAATAAATAAATAAAGGTATAAGTTTTTTTTAAAAAAACTCTTAAGGCAATTCACAATAAAACAAAATACCTAAAGGCTTCTCTCCATTGCTTTTGTTTTATTAAAACATGTCCATTACTTTTATTTGTTTTATGCTTTTATTTGCAACTGATTTGTAACTTAATTTCAGTTTCATAAATGAAACAAACTCTTCAAAGCAAGTTTATATGTAACTTGATAGGTGTGAATATATAAGCAAAGATATAATTAAAATAATTTAACACGGTGGATATACAAGAATTTGTTTTCCCTCCTTTAAAAGGGCTTATCACATTACTTAAGCATTTGAAAAATGCTGTCATAACATTACACAGGATTGTTTCTTTAGAGTTACTGATAACCAAAAGGGAATAAGGTAAGGAAATGTAGAGTAGGCATATTATTATAAATACTGCATTGCCTTTTTGGGCCAGAGAGACAACTTTGTAAGATCTAGTATTTTATTTTTTTAAATTATTAATATATTTTTAGTTGACATAATAATTTTATGTATTAAGGAGTTCAATATGATATTTTGAATACAATATGGAATGATCAAATCAAGCTAACATTCATCACCTCACTTATTTTTTGGTAAGAAGCTAGAAATGTACTCTTAGCAGTTTTCAAATATAGAATATATTGTTATTGACTGTAATCACCATTAGGTATGATAGAACTCTTGAATTTATTCCTGTTGTCTAACTGAAATGTATCCTTTGTTGAGTCCAACAATTCCCCAATCCCTTGAAATTCCTCTCCCCTATCCCCCTAGTAACCAGAATTCTTTTCTCTGAGTTCAACTTTTTAACTTTACATGTGAGAGTGTACAGTATTTGTCTTTCTGTGCCTCCTTATTTCACTTAGCATTATGTCCTCCAGGGTCATTCATGTTGCCCCAGATAAGACTTCCTTCTTTTTTAAGGCTGTATGGTATTCCATTGTGTATACAAACCATTGAATTTTCTTTGTCCATTCATTCATAGATGGACACTTAGGGTGACTGCATATCTTGGTTATTGTGAATAATGTTTCAATGAACATGAAGAGTGCAATCAGTTTGTTGACATACTAATTTCATTTCCTTTGGATATGTATTCAGAAGTGGGATTGCTGCATCATATGACAATTCTATTTTTATTTTGTTACCTTTATTTCTAGTATTTTGAGAAACAATCTAGTATTCCTAAATGTCAGAGGCTGCCAACTGTAGTGGTTCACACCTGTAATCCCAGCTCCTTGGGAGGCTGAGGTAGGAGGACTTGCGAGTTTGAGATCTGCCTGGATAACTTAGTGAGACCCTGTCTTAAAATAAAAAATTTTTAAAGGGCTGGGGATGTAGGTCAGTCACGGAGCATTTGCCTACCATATGTGAGGCCCAGGGTTCAGTCTCCAGTAAAACACACACACACACACACACACACACACAAGAGATCATTCTTCAATTTCAACCTGGTATATTACATTTCATAGGATGTATACCTCACAAGATATTAAGGATAAAGTGTTTAAAACCCAAAATTTCTTAAATCTTTCAGAAGGATAATTTTTTTCTTTCTTTCCTTTCTTTTCTTCACACCACCCCATTTAGCAACTAATTCTGTCTCTTTCCTTCTTAGCTTTAGTTGACTTTCTTGGGTGAACAATGGTTTTCGGAGGGAGAAGGAGCAGGATCTGAATCATCTCCACTGGTTTTGATGCAAATTTACATAATAACTGATTAAATTTGCCTTCATTTTTTATTTAGATGTGATGTAGGTGTCTTAAAGTCCTTACTGTTAGTAAGAAGGAAATGAATTGCTTAAAAAATTTAATTAACATTACAACTCTTCATTGTATAAATGTAGCTGTCTTTTGTTTGTGCTTCTGAAATAATGTTATATTTCTTTACTGCTAATAATTTATCTTCGATCTTCACATATCTGCTTTGAAGGATGCATGGGTTTCTATAATGACATGAGTAATGAGAATATTTGGAAGGTTTCTTTGTTCTCTTATCTGTACTCAGGCATTTCATTAGCATGATGAAGCAGTGGTCACAAGCTGAAAGAGTTCTTCTCCCAGCTTCTTTGCTCATGTTCTCTCTCTCTCTCTCTCTCTCTCTCTCTCTCTCTCTCTCTCTCTCTCTCTCATGAATAAACTATACCTACTTCAGGTAACACCATGGCCACTATCATCATTTTATCTACCTGGAAAATGTGAAGCACTGTCTAGACTGAAACAAAGAAAATGGAGAGTTGAGTCACAAATCTAGATAAAATTCTTTCCTTAATATTTATTTTAGTCAAAATTATACCAATGCTTATTAACATGGCTCAGTTCATTGAATGTTTCTTGAATGTTCTATCTGTATCTGGGGGGAAGGAATATTTCCCATACTGATTATGCAGATATTTATTCAGGAAAAGCAATGTGCAGACATTTTGTGGATAAACCTTGATTATGGTATCTATGATTGACATGGAACTTTCTGGTTTATACAGTACTTTCATGAAGATATTTTGTTGGTGCTCATTATAACCTTTTGAGCCTGCATTTTTGTTGACTCTTAAGTTTTTTAGAGAAGTCAGGGTAAGAAGAAGTAGTCTTTTTCGCTTCCTCCCAAGGCACTCATGAGCAAATGGGAAATGCTCTTAATACTAGGACTTATAAAGTGGGTAGAGGAAAGAAGCCTGTGTATTTATTTACTTTCTTAGAGGATCAAGAATGAAAAGAAACCATATATCCAGACACTTTCTATTGGTCTTGGATGTGGATGGATATAAATGCAAGGTCAGTGACTTCACTTGCTGGAAGATGGTAACCAAGTCACATTGGATCTCAAAGTATCTTATGATCTAATGGAATGTAGCCCACAATAGTCCTTGCCACAGGAGGGCTCAGCATGGCTACTCCTGTCTATCAGATGGAAGTGGGCTCCTCCCTGGTCCAAGTATCCCCCAAGTGTACCATATCAGAAACAGTGGCTCACTTTTATTGGCCTATTAGTTCACAAGTGTACTTGGAGAAGGAAGAGACTAATTATAATGGGCTCAATTTGATTTATCTTATTCAGGAAGGAAAGGTTTCAGTATCAAACCCCTAACATTCCTGTGGCCAGTGCAAAGTTCCCCATAACTTGTTGATCTCAAATGGTATATCATAATCATCATCCAAATCCTACCAAACTTCTAATTCTAAGTTTGCCTCTTACCATGTGTGGATACGTAAGCCCTTTTCTAGCAACAATCTAGTCACATTAATATAGGTTTTCACTTGTTGCTTTCCTTCCAAGATCACATATCATCAAATCAAATCCTGGTAATTTATGAGTGCTTATAGCAGGAACCATTTGGCTTCATGTTTTATGTATGCTAAACAACTGAACTATGCTGAGAATAAATTTATGAATAAGACTCAAGGGGTCTTATCTAATAAAGGAAGACATATAGATAAGTAATGTATATAACAATTCTGGTGATGTGAATGGAACTCTAACCTTTCTAATTTTTAGAGGAAAATGAATTATATACTTTTCATTTATTCACTCATTCATGCATTCATCATATACTATTCTGCTACTTACCAGACAGCAGGACTTGTCCTCAGTGTTCACATATGGCATTAAAAAGTCCCCACCTCAGTGAATATACAGGATAATGTGGGACCCAGATAATACTTTCAATAAGCAGGAAATACAGAGGCATATATCTAGTACTCTGGCTGCTCGGAGAGAGAGTTATCAACCACCTAGGTGAGGCTTCAGGACAGAGAAGACAGCATAGAACTAAGATGCAGAAAGAGGAGACATTGTTATCAGACAGAGGAGGAGCAAGGATATGCAAGGAAGAAGCATGGACAAGTGATCTTCATTCTCTCTGACTGTTCAGAGTTAGGATCGAGGTAGGCAAATCTTCTCTCACCTTGAAAGGACCATGAGTATGCCATTGGGGAAAACTAAATGACAGGGCTGGGGCTGTAGCTCTGCAGCAGAGAAGTTGCCTAGCACATGTGAGGCACTGGGTTTGATCCCTAGTACCACATAAAAATAAACAAATAAATTTAAGGCATGCTGTCCATCTACAACTACCCCCCCCCAAAAAAAAAAAAAACTAAACTAAATGACAGCAGCTACCAGGGCAAATGACTGGATAAGTCCAGCTGGTCTATTGATTTGATTGATCTGAGAGCTTTGGCTTGTAGTTCTGAATCCAAATTTTAGTGATGCTTTTCAAAGCTCTCATTGTTCTCCTTATATACTGTTCAATTTCCCCCTCTTCCTCTACCCCAATCTTACACTACAAGACCAACAGTCTCTTGATCCAGTAATGTCACCTCAATCTCTTCTCTCTTTGCCTTCTGCTCCCAGTCATGCTTGCTGTCTTTCTCTCTGCCAATATGGTTTTATCTGTGGCACAGTTATTTCTGTTTTTTCTGTCCATCTAAAGTCCTCCTTATGCGTTAAACCTGTGCCAAGTCTGGTTTCTGCAAGTGGGTACAGTGAAAATATCCTACTTTGAAAACCTGAATATACCTGAACATCAGTCACATGGAAACAGGCACATATCATTTCTTGCAGAGCATCTGGGAGGAGTTTATTTAAAAGTTTAATCAACATGCAAGAAGATATAACACCAGTAAACGTCTGGCTCAGCTGACAAGGGCCTGTTCCCAAATTTCCCATCCTGTAGACATTTTCACACTGCACTCATCATGGCTAGAGCTGTGGGAAGTGTCTCCATCTAAGCATCATCCTCTCCATTCATAGCCTGCCTTTCTGACTCCACAAGCTTGAACTCTGTCAGAAAGCACTTTGTGGTTCTATTTCCGCTGTTCTGCTGGAGGTTCTCAATATTTGTCCTTCATGTGCACACTCTGAAATGTGCAGGAAAGAGTCAGCATGCTCACACAGCTCTCTGAAAGTATAGCCTCTTCTTATCATCCTCTTTCCTTTCTTGCAGTTTCTTCTCTCCTGTATTCATCAGGGTAATTAACAAACAACTCCAAAATCTCATTGGCTTAAAATGATGAAGTATATTTCACATCCACAACATACTTCATTTTAGGTTGATGGAACACATCAAACCCAGGCCACCAGAGGCTCCCATGGCCTGCCCAGGAAATGATATACACCACATGGGGGTCGGGAGGGAGCAAAGAAATCCTGATGATGCAGGATATTTCAGGAGCCAGGACTGCAAGGAGTATGTAACTCCTCTACCAATATTCCATTTGCCAGAACCCCATCACAGGGCCCCCGCCTAACTGCAAGGGATGCTGGGAAATGGAATTTAGCTGTTTCCAGTAAGGTAATAAAATGAATTTGGTGGTCAGTGTCTCACCTCTTTTGGCTAATAGATTTACATATACTCCTTCTCAGAGGTCTGTTCTCTCCAACCAGTCTATGGAAAAACACTTTGACACCTCACATGATGCCAACCATGCCTTTGATGGGTCATATATAGCCCAGTTACTTCTGTAACATATTGATTCTTTATCATATATGATTTTTTTTTTTGGTACTAGCGATTAAACCCAGGGTGTTTAACCACTGAACCACATGGCCAGCTGTTTTTAATTTTGAGACAGGGTTTCACTAAGTTGCTTAGGGCCTCACTAAGTTGCTGAAGCTGGCCTTGAACTTATGATCCTCCTGCCTCAGCTTCACTGGGATTATAGGCATGTGCCACCATGCCTGGCTGTCATATACCATTCTATATAACTCTAATATTGTCTTACATTAACATTCCTTAATACAGCAATGATATTTCATAATTGAAGGGGTGATAGTATCAGAGACAGGCTAGAAAGACTATTTTCCATAGGAGGGGGAAAAGTAAACAACTTAGAACTTTTGGAAATTTAATTGAATATGAATCCACAGAACGTGGTATTACCCCATTAGTCAGTGAAGTGGAAATATATTTATTTATGAGAAGGCTTATTTGTATCAGGGACAGTTAACTTGGGTTTAGAGGGATTAAAATGCTATTTTAAAAACTCAAAAGTAGGTCTTAGAAGGTGAGCTCATGGTTTCACAGTTAGGGGATTCCACTAGATGGCCCTGTTTTAAAACATTACAAAGCTAGAGATAAGCTGCTTTCTGATTACTGCAACTCAGACTTTTTCAAGTATTTAGGGCACTTCATTACCAATTGTAGCTGCGTTTCCTAAAATACTATTGATGTGGCAAATTTCATCTTTTAATATGACATGGAAAATGTTTTGGTAAAATAATTTAGTCCAAAGTTTTCTTAACAGAGAGTATTTCGATTTGAACAAATCATTTAAAATGAAAGACCTGCACCAAAATGACAGCCTGTTCCCCAAAATGCAGCATCAGCAGTAGTGTTCCAAGAGTTCAGAAAGCAGCCCAAGCTGTAATTTTCCCCTGCTCCAAGTGGATTTTTAAAGCCAACACAGATTCTACCTCTATTTTTCCCAACTCTATTTTGAGACACACATTTTAAAATCCCTAAGGTTATTCTGCTATGTTATGTGAATTCTGACAACTCCAAATAAGTCCAAACCACCCAATTAAAATATTCTCTGAAATGGAAATGAGATGATTATAATAAAAAGCTTCAAACCCAATATTTAGTACCCAGATCCTGGTGTTTGCCATTATAAGGCATTTACAGAATTGCTGATGAGACAAAACAGAGGACGCTACTGTCTCTTTCCCCCTATCCATGCATCCATTAATAATGCCATTTTTTGTATCAGGTTGTTGACCCTCATAGCATAAAGTGAGTTCATCTGATTACAGGTAAAGAAAGTCAAGGAAATGAACTGTGGACCCTACTTTTCATTTCTTCCTTTTCCCAACCCTTGTTCCTACTCAAAGGAGATCAATGGTGAGACCACCAACAACTTCTGCTTTCATCCTCCCTCCAGCAAGTTGATAGTATAATATTTGTTTATTCCCAGAAACAAAGAAAGCCAACACAAGAATCTCTATCCCTTGGGGCTGAGGTTGTGTTTCAGTGATAGAACACTTGCCTAGCACATGTGAGGTGCTGGGTTTGATTCTCAGCACCACATAAAAACAAAATAAATAAGATAAAGGTATTGTGTCTATCTACAGCTAAATATTAAAAAAACAAAAGGTGATTGACCATTTTAAAAAAAAGAAGAAGAAAGAACTTCTACTCCTACTATCCCTCAGGATTCTTCTTGTATTTTATTTATTTATTTATTTAGTTGTAGTTGGCCACAATACCTTTATTTTATTTATTTATTTTATGTTGTGTTGAGGATCGAATCCAGCACCTTGCACGTGCTAGGCCAGCGCTCTACTGCTGAGTCACAACCCCAGCCCCTCTTCTTGCATTTTAAATGGAGCTCTCACACTACACTCAACATTACTGAATAGTTCTAATCACACAATTGTAAATGAAAAATTAGAGCTCTACACTCAGGCAAGGATACTCTTCCACCAGTATTATGGCCATCTGAATTATCTCAGGTATTACATTGAAAACACTTTCCATCCCAACTCTTCCAAATGTATGGCAGCCATATACTTCCTTATCCACTAAAACATAAATCAAAGAAATATTGTACAATTCTGTGTACTTTTGTCTGTGTGGGGAGTAAAAGTAAGGAGCCCAGAGTCAAAGGATTAGAGTTGGCTGGGGTATTGTGTTTGTAACTCCACCGCTGGCCAGGATGAAATGTCAGGGATAGGATTTACCTTTCCTTCTGAAACAACTAGAAAAATCAGACAAAATATACGAAGCAATGGTTTTAAGATACTGGAAGACAGGCAATGTGGGATTGTGATCTCTGATAGAAAGTAAATAAGTGAGGTAAGCTCCACAGTTGTCGCAGTTCTCTGCTAGAGGAAATTTCTAGGTTGCAGTACATGAAAAGAAATCCTAAGCAGAACAAGGAAATCTCACTAAGTTGAGGAGAGATAGATTGAAGTTTGAGGAGGCCAAAGCAGTGAGAATCTCTGAGAAGGAGGGCAATACATAGAGAGAGCTCTGAAGTCTTCAGCTATTTTGTTGACAGCTTTCTTCAGTTCTCTTTCTGGAAAGCAGGAGTGGTAAGCAAGGTTAGGAGCTGCCTTTCAAACTTTCTTACCTGAAGTTTTCTCTTTTTATTTTCATCTGCTGATGATGAATTTTTGGCCTTCTAAAACACAAATATTTGGTCCATTTCATTAGATAGTGAAGGAGGAATGCTCTCTGATCTGATTTTCTTTACCTCAAACTTTCAGAACAATGTTTATTGAACACTGCTGGTGACTCCAGGCAGGTGGTTCCTGGGACACACTTAGGAAAAACAGAACATGAAATTCAGTGTCAGGGTAAAATAAAAATTAATGATGGATTGAAAAAATGGAGAGCCTTCTAATTGACTGAAGGATTAAGATGGTTTCTAATTTTGTATTTACTTTAATCATATATTTGTTTCCAAGAGCTTTTTAAAAAGGGTCCAAACTGAAGTTTTTACCTTTCCCAACATTAAAAAGCACTAACAATAGATAGTTGCAGGGTGAAAATCTCATATAACAGACTTTAGAAAGAAGAACTACCAAATCATCCTCATAATCACACAAGATATCAGAGTGGCATTAAAATGTGTTCCAAGTACACAATATCCTCTCCCCAAGATGTGTCCTAGAAGCAGCTGAGCTGAACATCTCTGACATTACCGTACTTCACATTTATTTATCTTACAAAGTGAAAATAATTCTTTCATTACTTTTAGAGATTAATTCTGTGTGCTGACTTCAACAAAACTTGATGTTTTCCACTAGTGCTTAGCCATATTTTAAACAACACCCTAGGAGACAGAGTCAGTACTGTGAATGGGGATTTAACCGTACAGTTCACATTGAGATCAGCAAAAGGGTGGATAAATCCCTAGGTGCAGGTTTAATTTTGTTGCCAGAAAAAGAAAAACCCAGCCAGGGTTCAGAGTCCATCAGGCTCAGCTTCTCTGATCTGTCTCTGCAAAGAGCAATGGGCAGGAAATCGCACATCTTGGAGCCTGAGCCCCCCCCTTAACCTCAGCTGCTTGCCAAAGTTCAGGAGACTTGGTCCTTGGAGTCCAGTGATCACGCTGTGCTGTATTGCTGGGTCACAGGTTCTTGAGGGCTGCTTATCTTCTTTTCAGCACTTGGCAGGTGTGCTTCACATTAGCTTGATTCTGCCTGTGTTCCTTGGATGATTCACAATGATTGCTCCACATGTCACCTTAACCCAGCGAGCAAATTACAAAGAGTTGTGGATTCATTTTGAAGCACAGTACTCTCTCCTAGTTACAATGGCTGAAGAGGCTGCATGGTTAATAGCCATTACTTCTGATTCTTTGGTAGTTGAGTAGGGCACCGTGTTTAAGCTCCCATACTCTGGGCTCAGGATTTTAAATCCAGGCTCTACTACTATCTGCATGACAGGGCAAGGTATTTAACCTCATGAAACCACAAGTTCCCTATTTTTAAAATGAAGATAATACTGGAATCCATTGGGAGGATTTAAAAATTTAATACATGGAGAATTCTTAGCCTCATGTGCAAATGTTCTCAATGAAGAAGCTGCTGAAGACAATTAGCATCTTATTATTTTATTTAAAAAGGATGATACTGAAGGTTCACTTTTATATACTTTATATACTTTAAATTTTTATTGAGTTGTTTTTTTCAATAGATATTAATATAAGGAAGTATTTCTGCAACTGTGTGTTTTTTATTTGCAAATTTAAAAAATATTTTGTTTACTTGCAAAATCACTTCATTTTATGACTGAGGAACAGAGAAATAGACAAGAGATTAGTCTAAAGTCACAAAGCTGAAGAGAGGTAAATTAATACTAAAACTTCCGTGTCTTTATTTGAGTCCAGACTCTTTCTATTTCCTTGCCCTGCCTTTCCTGATATGATCAGATTTAATACTTGAGACCCACATTGTAGTCATCTTACAGAGCCATTCTAGACGTTAGTAATTTTGCATGTTGGCTGTTACAACAGAACACCTCAAAACAACTCTGGGTTAAACAAGGTATTTATTTCTCATGTTAAAGTCCAGGTTACAAATCTAGGGCTGATATTGAGGCCCTGCAATCACCAAAGGCCCAGGCCTCCTCTCTCTTGATGCCCTGCATATCTCAACACTTGGCATCTATCTTTGGTCTAAAGATGGTTACTCTGGCTTTTTCCATCATTTCCACTTTCCAGTAGGTAAAGGTGTGGAGAGAAGTAAAAGTCTGGTTCATGTATTTTGCTTTAAAGCACAAAACGCTTTTGCTCACATCCCATTCATTTGAATAGTCATCGTATAGCTACATCTAGCTGCAAAGGTTGCTGGGAAATATTCTCATTGGCTGTGTCCACCTAAAATTTCTACTTATATATAAGAAGGGGAGACTGGATATTGGAGTATAATTAATATTTTCTGGCACACACACAAGGCCTCAAATAGAGTGATATTGTTATGAAAGTAGAAGAGTTTTAGATTTTAATACAGTAGCCAAAAGGTATATGCGAGTTCTAAGCTTGTATAAAGGATAACTAATCTGCTTCTTGATGTGTGGTTTAGGATATGTATGTAAGGATTTACAAAGGCAGTGTGGAGTTCTACATAGTCTTTACAATATTTAAAAACCAGTGGATAAAAGATGATAACAAGTGTTGGCCAAGATGTGGAAACTAATTCTTGTACTCTGCTAGTGAGAACAAAAAATGATGCAGCCACTTTGTGAAATATTTGGCTTCTTAAATCATTAGAGTTATCATAGAGCCAACCAATTCCACTCCTACTTATCTACCCAAGAGCAATGAAAGCCTATATTCACACAAAGACTTTTATATAAATGTGCACAGAAACATTATCCATAATATCCCCAAAGTGGAAATAAGTCAAATGTTCATTAACTGGTGAATGGATAAACAAAAATATGGTATATCCATAAAATGGAGTATTTTTTCCAGCAATAATATGTGTTTCAATATGATTGCCTTTCAAAAATATTGTTAAGTGAAAGAAAATAGACAGGAAAGACCATATACCATACAATTCCATGTATATGAAATATCCATCATAGGAAACTCATCTTAGATGGTTATATCTAGAAGCAGCTTTGGAACATCTGGTGACACCCATCCCATTAACTTTGTAGATAGAAGTAACAGCTGAGCTGATAGCAGGAGCAAGAGTCAGAAAATAAGTTAGTGGTTGCTCAGGGATGAAGCTGGGAAGGGGGAGTGACTGCAAATGAGCATAAAGTTTCCTTTTGGGGTGATGGAAATGTTTGAAAATTGATTGTGGTAATAGTTACAAAAATCTGTAAACTTACTGAGAATTATTGAATTTACACATTAAAGGATCAATGGAAGCAGCACATATATCCTAACTTTGCAGAGATGGGGACAGTATAGATACTGGAGGTACAAGAGATGAATGTGTTTGTTTATCTGCTTGCAAAGAGCTCACATCTTGGAGATCATCAAGGAAAATTTCTCTGAAGGATTTTTTGGATCCAGGTAGTGAATTAGAAAAAATTTTTAAATAGAACATTTAAGTTCTCAAGACTTCAAATGTTCAACATACATCCCACTGTTATTTATTCTACTTCATTTTTTTACTTCTCGTTTATCCATTCCCATAGTTTGACTGGTTTTTCATCTGATAATTTTTCCTCAAAGAGTGTCTTTTGTTTTCTAATAACCACATCCATGTCTCTTGAACATACATTTAGATGAATCTTGCTCCTTCCATCAGCTCAGTAGTTCCTTCAACCTACAAAATTAATGGGATGGGTATCACCAGATGTTCCAAAGCTTCTTCTGGACATAACCTTTTATGAGTCTAAGTTTGTTTTTCCTTTGCCTTGTACACTGAGAACATCTAAAATTTAAGGACACATAGTGATTAGTTGATGTGGAAATAAACTAGTTTTAAAAAGTATTGCCTGTACAATGTTCAGACTTCCAGAACCTGCTGCATGCAAGGCAAGCACTCTACCAATTGAGCTATACCCTCAGCCTTGAGTACAATGCTCATATGGGAAATGTTGAATGAAGAGAGTGAAAGAAAGCAAGGGAAAGAGAAAAACCAAGAGGAGAGTCAATCAGCCTGGAGCCTTGCATTGAGAGTCAATAAGTGATGACTTAAGAGGTGTGGAGGGGGGTGAGACAAGCACATAACAAGGTAATGCCAACAATGAGTTCCCAAGGTCCCCTCCTACAGTTTCCATGAGACCAAACCACAACATGAGAAATGATTCTCCTAATTCATTCATTTATTCTTCACATCACCAACAAATATTTTTTGAACATTCCTATTGCCAGGATTAAGGATGCTCCAAGGAGCCATACTTGGCATATTGCTCTATCTTAACTGCTTGTTTAAACCCTGGTCTCATCTCAGTATTTTATAAGTGTCTGCTTTCATTTTTTTATTTCAAAGAACCTATTTTTTTAATTTTATGAACATAATTAAGATTAGGTCTAAAATTTTCTTCTTGTGACTACCACAAATCTTTCCAGAAGTATTACCTTCTTTTTTTTGTTTGATTATGTTTTTCTTCCTTAACAAAGGCCTTTACCAAGGTCATACACATAGCCACAACATACAACTTTAGATTCAATGTGGAAAAACATCTCATTGTGGGTAAACCCTATCAACTATTAAAAAAAATGATTGTCCTCTTTTCCAAACTGTTTCAAAGTTAAAGATGAGAAACTTAGTTAATTATAAAAAACAAACCAGAAACTTAAGGTAACCTCATCACCAAAAGTTAAAAACAACATTAAACATCAAACCAGTCCTATGTATCAATATAGATGCAAAGATCTTAGGTGATATACTTAAAAATTAAATTAAAGAACATATTTAGGGCTTTACACTACATCCAAGTAGGAGTTCCTTGAGAAATGGGAAGATTTAATGTCAACATTGGTGACAGACTAAAAATAGGGACAAATTCTTTGCCACTTCTCCCAATGAGAGTTGGGCCTAATGACTGTTACCTTGAATCGGGATGACCTGTAACTGCTTTGACTAATTTAGGATGGTGGAAGTTACACTATGCCTGCTCTGAGTTTACCCTTTAGGAGGACTGGCAGCTTTTACTTTAGGTTCTTGAAGCCTTGAGCCGCTTCTCAGAAGTTGGACTATGCTGCTAGAGAGAGGCTCTGAGACTACATTGAAAAGGACCAGAACACCTCAGTGCACCCTTCTAGCTATCCCACCCAGATGCCAAGCAGGTGAATAAGACCATTGTGAACCCCTGGATGATCTCAGGTGCCAACTCCACACCATCCCAAAATGCCATTCAACATCATGTGGAATGAAGAATCACCTGGCTGAGTCCTGTCCTAATTTCTAACCCACAAAACCATATGATATAGTAAAATGGTTGCTGTTTTATTTGTGGTAGTTTGTTACACAGCAATAGAAAACCATAGCTATTGTCAACACCATGTGAACTGACAAATCACTTTAAAAAGAAAATATCTAATATACACACACACACATCTTCAATCTTGCTAGCACAGCAGAAGGAAACTGACATCCTGATATTATTGTTGGTTGCAGAGTTTGTGCAACTTTTCTGGAAGGTAATTTTGGCAATATGCTTAAAATATTAAATTTGCAGACATAATGATTCAGAAATTTCACCTTTAGGCATTCCTCTGAAGGAGATGTTCCACTAAGGTCACATGATTTATGTGTCAAGATATTTTTTGTAGAGTATATTAAAGAGAAAAAAATAGCAATCTAAATGCTCATCAACATAGGAATGATTAAATACAATACATGCATCCCACCAATGACATTGCAGCTGCAGTGTTTATCTCTGAGGTCTAGAATTATGAGGGACTTTCGCTTTCTGCTTTACATGTTCTTCTTCCTCTTATCATGTCTTGTGAACTTGTTTCTTTGTGTTACCCAGAAAAATTGAACACAATTGGGAGAGAGACTTAGCATGGCCAAGGCATGTTCAGATAAAAAATCCCTGGCCTTCCAGGACCTCCAATCATGTCAAAGCTCCTTTCCAAATCTTGCTGAAACCCATTCCAGACCATTCTTGCTCAGAAATGAACAGTAGTCATGGTAACAACCGACTGTTGGTGATGATTAGAAGTCTTATTTGAAGAAAAACACTTTTATTGTCAAGGTAGCGTGTGTGCCTTCTTATTTATTTGAATCAATTATTTACCCCATGATTAAATGGAGCTTTCTCTCAAACTGCATGATACTTGTTTTTATAAGACCTGGAATATTAACAGAGGGAGGGGAAAGCAATGCTCCCAGGTGATGCTGGAAGCTTTGAAAAATAGATGGGTGAGAAGCTGATAACCTTTGATGACATTTTTTTCTGGAGGAGACTAGTAAGAAAGGGAGTTTACTCAGTATTTTGATCTTAAGAAATGATCAAGAAAGCTCTTTTCTTTATAAAAATAGAAATATCTTAATTTTCCCTGAAAACACATACTTACTGACAAAATTTAAAGAATACAAAGGCATTAACTACCCCTTCCCCATTCTTGTTTATAATCCCAAACCCCCAGAGATGAGCACTGTTAACCAGTTTGTTACTTACAGATAATTTTATGCACACATATGTAGTTTAAGCATGTACATCTTATGGTGTACATATTTAATTCTTAAATACGGATGAGGTCTGTATTAGTTAGGATTAGACTTGGCTGCTTATATAGAGATTTAAAATATGACCTGAACAGGATCAATGTTTACTTCTCTCTCCCAAAATAAAAACAAGCGGTTCTTCCATTGCATTCCTAGTAGATTCCTAGTAGGCTGAAGACAGGAAATAAGGAGTCGGAGCGCCCCCCGCCCCCCCCCACCCCCTTTTGGTATTTTGGTAACATGGATTGAACCTAGGAGCGCTCAACCACTGAGACACATCCCCAGACCTTTTTATATTTTTTATTTAGAGACAGGGTCTCACTAGGTTGCTTAGGGCCTCACTAAGCTACTGAGGCTGGCTTTAAACTTGGGATCCTCCTGCCTCAGACTCCTAAGTCTGGGATTACAGGCGTGTGCCACTGCGCCCTGCTTCCCCTTTCCTTTTTAAGGCAACTTCTGATTATACCCAATTAATCAGCATTTACACATTGCTTTCCCCACCAACACAACTCGACTGCACTCCCATTTTTTGTGCCCTCCTCCCTCTCTGAGCCACAGGGCCTGGGCTGAGCCAAGGGTGAATAGGAGCCCATCAGTAAGGGCACTTTAACACAGGGGTTTGTTGCATGTGTTCATATTTATTCTACATTGTGTTTTCTTAATATTAGTATGTTGGGTTTTAAACAATAATAATAAAATTAGAAAAACCAGAAGGAACATTGGACATGAACCATAAGCTATGGTTGAAACCACTTTGTTCATAATAAAAAAGAAAAATAAAGGATGCCTATTTCAGAGCTACCACTGAGGGCATCAGGGTTGCCCCAAGATAGCAACGAAGACACTGACAAAAAGACTTTAGGGATCTTAATTGGAGGATCTCAAGCTTCTTAAATGGCAACTGATATAGAAAGGACATCATTGGACTTTTCAAAATAAAATAATGGGAACATTTATTGATTCAAATACCATCATCCAAAGATTAGCCATGTCCCAAACTTGCCAGTTACAATCTCCACTTCCTACTGGATATCAAGAAATATGGAAATCAGAAGTCTTAACATGATTCCTGGGCTTGTCCAAAAGACACAGAGAACTGGAAATAGGATTTCTAGAAGGTGTCAGACTGGACTCTAGCTATCAAAAGCCCCTATACACAGCCACTTCAGAGTGACACCAACAGGCTGGCCACTCTGCCTTTGTGGTTAGCAGTCTGTAGAAATTGTATGTATGAGCAATAGGAATGTATAAGAAATACTTCACACTGGAACGACTCAGGAAGAAGTCAGAGAGGAGATGTGGTTTGGCAACTCATAGGCATGTGTTGAAAATTAGGATCTATAGGTCAGCAACTTAGGGTTCTGGGCTTTTTTCTTCTTGTACTTGTAGAAACATGGTTCCCGGTTTTTCCTGATTTCCTTGTTTCTTAGTCTATTGTGCTTAACAATCATATTCAGAATCGCTTCTCCTTTTCCTTATGTCCTTAGGACTCTTATAATATGTGTTAAAACAAAAAGATATAGAGATCAGTCTTAAAATCATGTTTTTAATAGTTAAGCATGGGAATGCTCTTTAGGCAAAGGAGTTATCCAGTTTTTTGTTGTTGTACGTGTGAGTATATACATATACCATGCAAGTGGGAATTCATAGAGAATTCTTTCTGAAATAATTCTGTTATTCCAAGCATTCTTATTTCTCACAATTTTTCTTTTCTGCACAATTCTATTTTTAAATATAAATATTGCCAATTAGAGTATTATTGTTTTATAAATATAATTTATATTAATTCATAAATATAATTATTACATTATATATATTTACAAATATGATTTATTCTCTAGATCTCTCATGATTTATAAATATTTATATGTAGATTGAGTATACATTTATAAGACATGTTTCATTTCTATGTCTGGAGAATAATTGATTTTTAAAATTATCTCATTCAACTCAACTCAAAACTACATGAAAAACTAGTGTCTTAATCTTTGAGTTGGATAACTTCCAGATTATTTAGGAGAGTTATCTTCTGAAGCACATATCTGCATTATTGGTGATAATTTGTATCCCAGAAGAAGATATTTTGGGACAGCTAATTGATGTATGTATAATGTGCTGCGCCCCTCCCCTGACTCAGGCAATGGCAAGGCCCTACTGAGGTGGATGGCGCAAGGCGTCCATCCTCTGGAGGAGCGCAGTATGTTTCTGGGAATGGGCTGATTTGTTTTTGTATTCCTTTAATAAGTATAGTTGTGATTTCTCATATGACCATTAAGTATGAAGGAAAAAACATGACTTTCCCCATTAATGCAACTACTTCTAAAGAATAGATCTGTTTGCTCTAAATGCAGTGATTCAGCTGTGGAGTGTAAATTGTTAATGTCTAGTGAAAAACTCCCTGTATTCCTGTCAAGGAAGTTTTTGAGAAGTTAAATTAAAATCTAGAGAAGAAAAATTAATGTTAAGAAGACAGATTAGTGCTTGGTACTGGGCAACTTGTTCTTGTTCCTGTGCACAATGGTTTGTGCTCTTACTCTTGTTTGATTAAAATTAATAACAAGTCAACCACTTGCTGTAACCATGGCACCGGTTCCAGTCAGTAAGTCAAGAAAGAATAGTCACGGTATAGGCCAATAGTTTGGGACATTTCTAACTATTATTAAAAGTTAACTAAGCAGAAACAGCTCAAAGCAAAACGCGAACTGGAAGTACAAATGCTTGCTTATGCATAAGCCAAGATACATTCTTCTATTCTAATTGTAGCTAAGTAATATTTTGTTTCTTTGAATAATGATTCCTGTTTTGTAACCACAAAGTACTGTGAGCCTGCCAAAATGAAAAGTATATATGATCAACTTCACAAGTAAAGATTGGGATCAACACCTTCACTTTGGTGTCTGTGTTGTTTCTCCACCCCTCTTTCGCTGACTCCTCACCATCCGTTCGTCTCCTGAGACCCCCTGTTGGAGTTGGTCTCCAACAATAATGCAAGCAATTTCTATTTTAAATTGAAGAGCAAGAATTAGAATTTTATGCTTCATCAGTATCTGTCACTTTGTTCATACATAAGAAGCATTTATTATTAATAACAGCAATGGCAATAAGTTAAAAAGAAAATGAATCATGTTGAGATTTAAAACTCAGTAAAAGCTTGCCTTAGCTATTGGACATGGCATATGCAGAAGATAAAGCCAAGGTGTATTATTAGAGAGGCATACTGCTTTGTCTTAAAGACATTCTTTAAAAAACACAATAAAAATTATCAATAGCAACTGACTGTATGCTGCTAAAGAGTTTTTAGAAATAATGCATTTTTCACCATTTATGATATTAAATTTCTTCTGGATGTGCAGAACGCTGGGTGGATATAGAACTAATTACTGAATGACAAATAACTGAAAGTATTACTTTAAAAAGAATAGAAAAGACAAAACCTCAGAGAAAGCTTGAACTTCTAAAATAGTTTAAAAGATCAAATATGAGGTACTCAAAAGAAGTGGTCTCCAAGTTTGAGGAATGGAGATGGCTCATCCTCAAGGCAGGCAGATAAGCCCATCAGGTAGAAATTTCTTTTTTCACTTAAATAAAAAGCAACACATTTCCAAATAAAATTTTAATGAATCATTCTTTCAACAATAAGATGTTCACCTCTCTATTTGGTTGCATGCAGCCCATTTCCCTTCTATATTTTTTCACAGAGCACTGAGACTTCCATAGGATAACATGCAAGTATTGAGAATTTGATTATTTGAGTGCCTGTGTTCATTTCTAGGTTATATAAAAAGTCTAACTGCCCTTGTGTATGCCTTTCATTGTTTAAAATCCTGTGTAAAATCTCTATTATACACTAGTTTCAGATCAAGAAATACAACCAGAAAGAGTGTCACGTTGCTTTATTTTTCAAATCAAGATAAATTGAGCTCAGGAGCCTCATTCTCCACCGCTGGGGAGAAGTCATTATTAGTCACTTAGGGATGATAGAAGAGCCTCTGGCTAACAAGATTCAATAAAAAGGAAGAGTTCGCTGCTTCTCAGAGAAGGCCAGGGTATTCTCAGTCCCTTTTCCCTGCCCACAGAAAGAGATCTGTTATCTAATGAATAAAAATTACCTTGGGTCAGGTTTTTGGGTGTTGTCTCCTGAAGATAACTCTTGAGTAATAGCAAATGGTATTGAAAGGCTGAAAATGTGCGGCTTCACTGGTTGCATATTCCTGATTTAGAGATCCTCAGAAAATCCACTTCTTCACTGACCCCTGCAGCAGACAGAAGTGGCCAGACATACCTGAATCCCAGCAATGAACATCACTTAGGTTCTATCTAAACCATTCCCTCCATTCCCTTCTCTTCCACAGTGTCCTGTACAACCATGGTCATTAGGGTTGTAATATATCAGTGCAAAATAGGAAGTTTGGGGGAGAGTTTTATAATGGGGATATATCAATTTTTGTTTTTCATAATGTTACACATGTCAACTATTTTTTCAAGTGAAAAATTAAATATAAAACATTGTCTTAAATGATTTAAATTCACCCCTTGGCATCAATAAAATTAAACATGATTCAATTGCCCATGTAAAGTTTCCAAACATTATTGGATGATTTATTTATGATTATTCCCACCAATAACTGATAATACATGCAATATCCAAAACTAAGCAAACAAACAAAACCCAAATCAACAAAACATCAGAAGAAAGCACAGAAAGAGGTTGGGGGAGGGGAAAGGAGGTACGGAGGGAGAAAAGAAACAAGGTATTATTATTAGGTAATAATACACTAGCAGAAAAAACTTAATTTAACTGTATGGGTTTAACATCCTGAATATAGTTATTGTTAATGAAAACTTAAAGTAGCAAAAAACCAAGCCGAACAATACACTCTTTCCCATGAAAGAAGAATATGGAAAAACTGTTCCCTTTGGGAAAAATACTGAGCCAGCTACTAGAGGAGAAAGGGGACAGGACAGGTGACCTGGAACCCAAACATGCCTGAAACCCTTCTGGAATTCTTATATGTCAGTCTACACTACTCATGAAAATGAACCAAAGCCTCCAAGTATTCTGGGACAGAAAAGACAGTTGTCAATCAGTTTCCTAGAGTATTCAAACATAATTACATCTATTTTCTTATTTAAAAAAATGGAAAAGAAAAAATAAATTTACTAAGAAGCAAAGAATATGAAGACCAATATATATCTTTGAAAATTTAACAATTAAATTTTGTCCTCAGATATACATCCCCTTAGCCTAAATAATGTGGCCCAGAATCTAGGACATAGAGGCATTTAAGAAATATTTATGGAATATACAAATGAATAAAAACATAGCCAATAGTCTTAAGTTGAAGACTTCAGATTATTATTTCTCTTCCAGGGATTAAAGCATGACTCCTGTTACAGCATTTTTGGTTTGCTTCTGCTCCACACACAGGAACTAAATTTAACATCTTAAAAAGAAACCAAATTGGTACCCAAAGCAAATGGGTATTGGGCAGCTACACTATATAAAGCCCCGTGCTTGCAGACGATGGGGCACCATGAGAAGCACAAGGTACAAGTCTATCCTGCCCCCAGTTACAAGTCTATCCCTCCCTCCTGCTCTGGGTCAAACAGAACACTGGACAAATCAGTGAGACATCTGAGCTTCACAGCAAATGCTGCTCTGTGAAAACATCCTTGGTTATCACAGGGAACCTGAGTGAAACCACAGGAGACAGCAGAAATGACTGAAAGAGCACCAAGTCAGATGAGGAACCAAGTGAGCCAAGTGAATGGGAGAATGTAAAGTGATGGGGCTGCCTGCCCTGCTCTCCGCAGGGAGTGTTCTGTCAGCAATTCACAGAGCCAACCAAAATGTCAGAGCAGCTCTGAAAGGGTCAATGTGAGCTCTTTAAAAATTGACTCTTCCAAGCAAATATCATTGAGTATATTCCATTATGCATTTATAAGTTTGTTTATCCATTTACCAGTTGAAAAACATTTCCTGTTTGTTTTTTTTTTTCTTTTTTGCTAGTGTGAATAAAACTACTATAACCATCTGTGGACAAGTATTTGATTGGACCTACATCTTCATTTCTGCTGTGGTTTGGATGTTTTTGTCCCTCAAGGGTTCATGTGTTGTAAGTGTGGTCCTCAGGGCGTTGATGTTGAAAGATAGTGGAACCTTTAAAAGGTGGGTCCTAGTGAAGGGTGATGAAGTCATCAGAGACACTGCTGTATATTCCTGTGGAACTTCAGTTTGTTCCTGCAAGAAAGGTTATGATAAAAGAGTAAGCCTGGATCCTTTCTGTTCTCTGGTTTCTTGTCTCACCATCCAATCTTTTCCTCTTACATGTGTTCTCAGCGTGATGCCCCCCACCATGATGCTATTTGCTGAGAGGCAATATAAATAGGCAGGGCCTCACTAGAGCCAGCACCAGCACGATTACAGCCTCCAAATTGTGAGCTGAATAAAACTCTTTCTTGATATATTATCCAGGCTTGAGTATTTCATTGTAGCAACAAAAAACACTAATAAAATTTCTCTTGGGTAAACATCTAGAAGTGGGATTTCTGGTCATATGATAAGTGTATGTCACATGATAACTGTATGTTTAACTTTTTAATAGCCACTTTCTAAAGTGGCTGTATTATTTTGCTTTCCCACCAGCAATGGATGTGAGGTACAATTGCTTTGCATCTTTACCAGTATTTGGAGTAGTCAGGTTTTTAAAAATTGATGAGTAATTTTATGAACTTGTGGTTTTAACTGACATTTCCCCTGTGACTAATGACATTGAGCATTTTCTTACTTGTCAATTGTAACTCACTTTTGCTGAAGAGCTTATTCAGATTTTTTTGCCCATTTTCTGACGTGATCTGTTTGTTTTCTTGAATTATGAGAATGTTTAAAGAATTTTATGTTTTGGAAGTATTTTCTACTAGTTTGTGAATTTCTTCTTCATTTTGTTAACAATGTCTTTCAAAGAAGAGAAGCTTTTAAGAACTCCAAATTTATAATTTTTTCTTTTGTGTTTCATGCTTTTTATATCTGAAGAAACTTTGCCTTGTCCGAAGTCAAAAAGATTTTCTTTAGTTTTTAATCTAGAAATTTTATTCTTTTAGATTTTAAGTTTAGGTATGTCTCCAGACAGGTACAGAGTGAAATTTCATTTATATATGCTCAATTATTTCAGTACCATTTATTGAAAAGGCTATTACTCCTTTCATAAAATTGCCTTGGCACCTTTTTTTTCTTGAAAACCAATTGACCAAATATGTCTGGGTCTATTTCTAGGTTGTCTTTCTATTCTGTCTAATCTTCCATTAATACCACATTTTCTTAATTTTTGTAGCTTTCATATAGTTAAAAAAAATCACTGTACATAGTTATTTGTATAACACGCTTACTTATAAAATGTGCATTTTTTCAAATGTTTGTTTCAGAACATCCAAAATGTTCTGTTTTCAGAAAGAACCAAAACGTGCAAAAATAAGATATGTGATCATATCTGATAATGTTCTCTGTTTTTGAAAAAGTTTCTTTTTTCTAGATTCTGGATTTGAGAAAGAGAATATTAGGAAATATTTTAGTGGTTTCTACTTTCTTCAGATTTTTTTGGCCTTTATCTGTCCGGGGAAAGAAGCCTTTACCAATAACTATCTTGCTGACCCAGGTTCTCTGGCTTCACAGGATTTGTTCTCTTCTTGGCTCTGCAATCCCTGGAAAGATCAGTGCTCATGGTGGCAAATTCTCTAGGGGGGTCTGTTATTTCTCAGAAGGTAGGCAATGATGTCAGATACCATCAGTCAGACATTTTCACATCAGTTCTGTTTTGTAACACTTCTCCATTTCATCACTTCCTTATTCACTCACCGTACATTTGCTTTGGTTTCATTTCTTCTACCCACCAGGAGCAAGACTGAAATTGCTGAGATGAAAAAGGCCAGGTCTCTGCCTTCAAGGTGCTCAGAGGTGAAATAATTGCTCAGCAGGGTATTGTGGTGCCCAAGTGGGAACCTGTTGGAGGCAAAGAGTTGGCTTCACAGAGAAACTGGCCTATTCTTCTCACTTCATCTTCATCCATGACTAGTCAGTGACTTCTCCACTTTCTTAAAATCTCAGCGCATCCTCCTTCAGGTTCATTTCACTTTCAGAAGATGACCTGCGTGATGGAAATGGGGGTCATCAGAAGGGAAGTGCCTCCCAGAGCACAAAACTACCAATATCTGTACTCTTTTCTTCTGAGAGGAGTGTTCTCTTCCTGGCACAAACTCATCCCTCCTCTGGGGACAAATCCACTCTTCCAGCCTCCCCAGGAGCTGGTTCTGTGGGCTACCTTCCTTTTCTCCCAGAACTCTTGCTTCTCGCTCTCTCTCCACTGGTTTAAATCTGCAATTCCATCCTACGCCTGTTAAAGAACAACCTTCCCCTTGATTATGCATCCCCTTCTTGCTACCATCTGATTCCCTGGTCCTCCTTTATTCACATGTTTTGAAAAATTGCCTGCATAATGTCCATTTCCCCATAATTCTTTCATTCCTTAGTCTGACTCCCATGAGGCCAATTTGCTCTTGCTAAGTCACTTATGGCTGCCAACACTGGTCAGTGCCAGAATGCTATACAGTTCTCATCTTTATTGCTTGTTGCTGACATTCAACATTCCTGCCTTCTACTCTTCCTGGATTTTGTTGACTCCACGCTCCTGGGTTTTTTGTTTAGTCTCCTTCTCTGGGCACTTCTTCGCAATCTGCCTAGCTACCTCTTCTCCCCTTACTTGAACCCTGAATATCAAAGCTTTTTCAGGATTAGCCTTAGGTATCTTTTTCTCTAGCCTAGAGATTTCTCTTCTCAGATACTATTTCAACCAAACAATGACTTTAAAGTGCCATCTGAGACATCTTTTCACAGTTCTACATGTTTCATTACTGCCTACTTGACATCTCTGCTCAGTTGTCCCATAGGATCCTCAATTTAACATTTTAAAAGCTAAATATTTGCTCTTAACCACCCCCATTCCATGCATTCTTTCAGGGGTCCTCATTTCAGAAAAGTGTACAAAACATCTGTCCATATGCTCATGTTAGAAACACAGTAAATATCCTTAACGCCTCATCCCCAGATTCACTTTTACTATAAGCATTGCCTGAAAATTGAATGTTGAATCCACTAAATCTCTCCCTCTCCACACATTATTCCTTGCATAGCCTTCTATAGGGCTCCTCTTTACTGTAGCTGCCTGCTTCTAATCTAATTCCTACCAAGAATTCATGGTCATCTTTTAAAATGTAACTGTGATATATCATTTGCTTATTTTACATATTCTTCCCATTCACTTAAGATAAAGTTCATATTCTAATGTATTTGACAAGGCCTGACAAGATTGGGACCCTGCCCATCTCCAGCCTCTTCTCACACCATCCAAACACTGTCCTTTGTCAGGGCCTTGGCACATGCTCCTTCGGATACCTATTCCCCACTCTTCACATAACTAAGCCCTATTTATTTCTCAGGTTCCAACTGAAATGTAATTTGCTCAAGCAGACTTTTCTTGTCCCCATCAATCTAAAGTAATTGCTATCAATGTAAATATATTGTTATAATGAATATATATATATGAATGTGTGTATATGTGTGTGTGTGTGTGTATATATATATATATATATATATATATATATATATTCTGTTTGGTTGTTTAGACTTCTTTAAAAGATTGTGTCTGTCGTATTTGCCTGCTTCTGATGCCTAGCTGTATGTTTGACAAATAGTTACATGAGCATATTAGTTTTCTATTACTGCTGTAAAAAATTAGTGTTAACTTAGTGAAGTTAGCTAATCCCAAAAAACCAAATTCTGAATGTTCTCTCTGATATGAAGAGGCTGATTCATAGTGGTGTTGGGAGGGGGAACAAGGGAGGAATAGAGGAACTCTAGATAGGGCAGAGGGGTGGGAGGGGAAGGGAGGGGACATAGGGTTAGAAGTGATGGTGGAATGAGATGGACATTTATCCAAAGTACATTAAAAAGACACGAATTGGTGTGAATATACTTTGTATACAACCAGAGATATGAACAACTGTGCTCTATATGTGTAATATGAATTGTAATGCATTCCACTGTCATATGTAAATAAAATTTTTTTAAAAAAACATTAGTGTAAACTTAGTACCTTAAAACAATGTGGATTTATTCACATTCAGTTCTGGATGTTGTAAGTTCTAAATGAGTCATACAGGGCAAAAATCAGCATCATAAGGATTGATCTTTCTGGCATCTCCAGGAGAAGATCCATTCCTTACCTCTTCGAGCTGTCAGAGCTGCATCCTGCATTCTCAGGCAATTGCCACATCCGGCTAACGGAGCCGAGTCCGGCGAGGGACGGCGGGGTTAAAAATACACAGGACACCAAGGTTCTTCATCCAGGAGGGAGGGTGTGCGCGCTTTATTGCCAGATTTGTTCCCCTTATATATCTTTTTAACAGCTGCGGGAAATTACTCAAAAGTGAGGAGGGAAGAGTAATAACTGCGTCCTTGGGTTACCGTCACGTCACCGTCCCCTATCAGGAGGCTCGAACAGGTCAAGATGTTCCCGAGAGACACATATGTGCGAGGCAGATAAACAGGGAACCGCAAGCCTGCGTCATGGCCTTGTGAGCTGGCCACATTGACATGCATAACAAAGAACTGGGGGTTGAGTCCCCAGGGGCCAGGGAGGGCCTGCTACCAGCAGGCAATGGCCTCTTCCTCCTGTTCAAGGCCAGCAGTGGAGCATCTTCAGGCCTCTACTACAGTCTCTACGTTGCTTTCTCACTCTGACTCTTTCTCCTCACCTCAAGGCCCTTAACACATTTTGAAGGCTTTTTTATTTGTCCATATGAGATAATTAATTCACAACTTTTGGAGATAAGAAAGGGAGATTTCGGGGGACCATTATTCAACCTACTACCACAGTGAGTAACAGTTGAGTGAATTAATGAGCGAAGGGAGAGGACCACGGATGTTTCACAGAAGAAGAAACACTGTGTTTTGACAGATTAATAGATGATTGCCCCACAGACAAATGGGGGATGTGTGTTCCAGGAACAGGGAAGCACATGGATAAAGGCCAAGAACTCAGAGAAAGCATATTTTGTTTGGAGAAGCAAGTAGTAGTGTCTTCTTATAAAAGTTAGAGAAAGAGTTTGAAATGGGCAGGATTTTACAGGGCTGGAGGACATCATGTAACACATGTTAAAGACTGGACGTTAGTCACTGTTCACTTATTCCAATTCAACAAGCAATCATTAAGCAGGGGTTGTGTGTGTGTGTGTGTGTGTGTGTGTGTGTGTATATGTGTGTGTAAAACGCATGCATGCACCAAGAGATGACTAGGTACCAATTAAACAGCACTAAAACTAAACAGACCAGTAATAATAAAATATCACTACAGTTTAGGGGTGTCTTATAGAACAACAAAGGTAACATATGAAAAGACATTATGGAAGTTCTGGGTCTTTATAGCATTCTTCTATGTTTAAAGATGTTTGTAAAATAAAAGTAATACAAACTAGAAAATATAAGCCTGAAAAACAAAGAAAATAAAAACCACCTTCCATCCAGAGAAAATAAATAATGCTACCATCCAGAGATAAATGCAATGAATATTTTGGAATATATGCTTCTAGTCTTTATTTAATAGTATATATCATGAAATTTATTGTGAAATACCTTATTATGAAATATTAAGGTTTGCCAAAAGATATAGAGAAAAATAAAATGAACATTCATTTTAAGAATTAAAACATTACTCCCCAGCATCACAAATAAAGAATTAAAACACCACCAGACCAGTTAATTCTCCCTATTCACCATTCTCTGAATTTGATATATCATTCTTATGATCTCTTTATACATGTAACTATATATGTATGCTTCTCTAAATAACCTGTAGTATTCTCATGCCTTGAAAGTTTGTATAAAAGGCATCATATTGTGTTTCCTGGGTGAATAGCATGTTTGTGATAATCAGCCATGTTTACCCATTCAACTTTAATTCATTCATCTTTTAATGGCTCTGTAATGTTCTATAGTATGGCTTATTTCATAATCTATTTTCCTATCAATGTTCATTTAAGTAATTTCAAATTTGTTCCTACTATGTGAAAATGATTCCATTATTCCATGTGCATATATAGGACACTTTCTCTAAGGTATGCGCTTAGAAATGTTTTACTAAACTTTACAATATGTGCTTTTTCACTGTTCTGAAATTGTTCTCCAAAGCAGTTTACATACCCAGCAGCAGGGAGAAATAGTTCACATTTCTGTGCATCCCTTCTAACACTTGGCATTATCAGAGGTCTTAATTTTTCCTAATCTAATGACTGTATAATGATATAGTGAGTTTAAGTTGTATTTCTCTGGTTCCTATTGAAGGGTAGCTCTGATGTTTATTGACTAATTGTTTTTATTTTTCTTACAATTAACTGTATTCACCTAAAATTTTTAAAGTATTATTTTGGTTATAGTTTTTGTAACATGTAGAGCTCTTCGTATATCATAAATTCTCTTGCAAATAATTTTTCACAATCTGTGTCATGTCTTTTCATCTATTTTAATTGTGTCTTTGATTAATATAAAATATAAAATTTAGTCTGGTCAAATTTATCAAATTTTCCTTTATGCTTTTTTCTCAATCTAAAAAGTGTTTTTCTTAAAAGTTTCAAAGTTTTGCTTCTTATTTAGCTTTTAAATCATCTATAATGTATTGTTTTTGATAAAGTCCAAATCTAGTCTCTATCTCTCTCTTACTCTCATTATCAATTGTTTTGACACAATAGATGGCTTTTTCATCAAATAGATTACCATATAACAATGGGTCCTTTTGAATTTCTGTTCTGTTTCACTGGTCTATTTGTATCCTGGTGACTCTCCACACTTAATTATATTTAAAATATACTTATACATCTGATTGACATAGGCTGTGCTCCCAACCTTGATTTTTTTTAACAACCATCCTGGATAGTTTTGGTATCTTTGCTTTTCCATACAAATTTTAGAAATACCTTGTTAATTTCCACTTTTTTATATTAAAAATTTTTATATTAAATTTTTATATTAAAAATCCTTGGGTTTATATATTGGAATTGAATTCTATTTGTAGATTAGTTTGGGGAGATCTGAATTTCTGTAACCTGAATCTTTCTAGTCACAAACATGATGAACATGGTAACTCTCTCCATTTAAGCTTCCTTTAATATTTGTCAATAAAATTTAATGCTTTTTGCTCTTAGCAAATACAAAAAAAATAGAGATAAAACCCTGCATCCTATCAGATCATAATGGAATTAAATTAGAAATCAATGATAAAATAAAAAATAGAAGATACTCTAACCCTTGGAGACCAAACAATATGCTATTGGATGACAAATAGATAACAGAAAAAATCAGGGATGAATAATAAAAACTTAGCTGTAAATGAGAACAATGATACAGCATATCACAATCTCTGGGACACCATGAAGGCAATGCTAAGAAAAAAGTTCATTGCTTTGAGCTCACTCATTAAAATAATAAAAGCCAATGAATAACACCTAACATTACATCTCAAAGCCCTAGAAAAAGAAGAACAAATCAACACCAAAAGCAGTAGAAGACAGGAAAATAATTAAAATCAGAGCTGAAATCAATGAAATTGAAACAAAAGAAACAATTCAAAAATTGACAAAACAAAAAGTTGGTTCTTCGAAAAAAATAAATAAAATTGATAAACCCTTAGCCATGCTAATGAAAAGAAAGAGAGACAATTAAAATTACTAAAATTTATGATGAACAAGGAAATATCACAACGGACACTACTGAAATACAGAAATTAGAAACTATTTGGAAAATTTATACTCCAATGAATTAGAAAATCTTGAAGACATCAACAAATTTCCAGAGACTGAACCAGGAGGACATGCACATTTTGAATAGATCAACCTCAAGCATTAAATAGAAGATGCCATCAAAAACCTACCAACTGGGGCTGGGGTTGTGGCTCAGCGGTAGAGTGCTCTCCTAGCACGTCTGAGGCCCTGGGTTCGATCCTCAGCACCACATAAAAATAAATAAATAAAATAAAGGTATTGTGTCCAACTATAACTAAAAAATAAAACATTTTTAAAAAACCTACCAACTAAGAAAAGTCAAGGACCAGACGGATTTTCAGCCAAGTTCCACAAGACCTTCAAAGAAGAATTAACACCAATACTTCTCAAATTATACCATGACATAGAAAAGAAGGGAACCCTTCCAAACTCATTCTATAAAGCTAGTATCACTCTGATACCAAAATCAAACAAAGACACATCAAGGAAAGAAAACTTCAGACCAACATCCCTGATGAACACAGATGGAAAAGTTCTCAATAAAATTTTGCAAATTGAATACAAAAACAAATTAAAAAGATAGTGGACCACATCAAGTGGGGTTTAACCCAGGGATACAAGGTTGTTTCAACATATGAAACTCAATAAATATAATTCATCACATCAACAGACTTAAAGAAAAGAAACATATGATCATCTCAATAGATGCAGAGAAAATGTTTGACAGAATACAGCACCCCTTCATGTTCAAAACACTAGAAAAACTGGGGATAGTAGGAACATACTTCAACATTGTAAAAGCTGTCTATGTTAAACCCAAGGCCAACATCATTCTAAGTGAAGAAAAATTGAAAGCATTCCCTCTAAGAACTTTAACAAGACAAGGATGCCCTCTGTCACCACTTTTATTCAACATTGCCCTTGAACAGACGCTTCACAGAAGAAGTACAGTCGATCAACAAATATATGAAAAAATGTTCAACATCTCTAGCAATTAGAGAAATGCAAATCAAAACTACATGAGATTCCATCTCACTCCAGTCAGAATGGCAATCATCAAGAATACAAGCAACAATAAATGTTGGCAAGAATGTAGGGGAAAAGGCACATTCATACATTGCTGGTTGGACTGTAAATTGGTGCAACACTATGGAAAACAGTATGGAGATTCCTAAGAAAACTTGGAATGGAACCACCATTTGACCCAGTCACCCCACTCCTAGGTTTATACCCAAAGGACTTAAAACAGCATACTACAGTGAGGCAGCCACATCAATGTTTATAGCCACTCAATTCACAATAGCTAAACTATGGAACCAACCTAGGTGCCCTTCAACAGATGAATGGATAAAGAAACTATGTTATATACATACAATGGAATATTACTTAGCCTAAAGAAGAATGAAATTATGGCATTTGTCAGTAAATAGATGGAACTGGAGAATATTATGCTAAGCAAAATAAGCCAATCCCCAAAAACTAAAAGCTGAATGTTTTCTCTGATATGTGGATGCTAATTCACAATAAGGTGTGTGTGTGTAGGGGGGCAGAATAGAGGTATTTTGGACTAGACAGAGGGGAGTGAAAGAAGGCATGGGGGCAGGAATAATAGTAGAATGAATTGGACATTATTACCCTATGTGTATACATGATTACATGACCTATGTGGCTCTACATCATGTACCACCAGAAGAATGAGAAGTTATACTCCATTTATGTATGATGTGTCAAAATGCATTCTACTGTCATGTATAACTAATTATAACAAATAAAAAAATAATGCTTTTCTCATAAATATCCTATATATCTTTTGTTGATTTATTCCTGGGTTCTTTGTATTTCTGGGGATGTTGTAAATATTATTTCAAGATGTGCATGTATACACACTTAACTTCACATTAATATAGGAATTAATTGTTTTTGTTACATTTATCTTACATTTTATTGTATATGGAAAACGACAAACCCCCAAAATAGTGAGGCCTGGGAAAAGGGGAGTGAGAGGAAAGCCATACATTGAGACCATTGATCCTTCCCAATACATTCTTTCCCAGTGATAAAACAAACCCTGGGGAAGAGGTGTTCATCAAACTTAGAAAGGCAGTCTCAGGAAGAGGCCAAAGCATTAATCTTTCTGTAAACAAATCCTTTGCAGATACCAACCACTGACACCAGGCCCTCCATCGGGTCCAGTAAGATAAATCCCAGAAATTGATTGCTGATCCTAGACTCCCTCCCATTTTGCTCAGTAAAATAGACCCCAAATTCCTGAATGATCAAGCTGACACCTTCACTAATTAAGTCACCTCTCAGTATAACCTACATAAGCCCAGTCCCTTCCTTTGTTCAGTGGCTCATTTTTCATCAGGAAAGTGGGTCCATTCCTGCAGGTGTGGTCCCGTTCCTGAATAAAGACTGAAATGATCTGTGAAGTTTGCGTCCAGCCTGGTCTCTTTGTTCTAACATATTCGGTAACCTATGCTTAAGGTTTTGTCTTTGGATTAATTTTCTTCAGTTTCACTATGATATATCTGGGTTTTAATCCAATTTATCTCCCTTTGACCTCTTTGGTTTTATCGAATAACAAATCAATGTCTTTTCATTACTTCTCTGAAATTCCTTGAAATCATCTTTTCAAATATTACCTCTGCTCCATTTTCTCTCTCTTACCCTTTTTAAACTTCAATTAGGTGAAGGTGAGAACTTCTTCACTTTATCCTCTATGTTTCTTACTGCATTTTCTTCTTTTTTAAAAAAAAAGTCTTAGTCTTCATTCTATATATTTTCCTCTGTCGCAGTTTCTGTTTACAAATTCTCTCTTCAGTCATGTGTTATCTGCTGTTAAACCCATCCAAGTAGGTTTTTTTTTAAATTTACTTATTGTATTTTCAATTCTATAATTTCTGGTTGGCTCTTTTCCTATTTTACAATGTCACCTCTTATGAATTAAGCAAAGCATTTAACATGATCAGATTAGCTGGTGTTTTACAACATCTGCCTGATAATTCTAATATTTATATTCCTGTTTTTGTTGCCTACTATTTTTTTTTCGTTCTGTCTTAAAATGTCTTGAATCTTCACTTGCTTTATAATCTTTCATAGTTTGTTGAACAAACTGAAATTATGTTTAGTGATCATTTGAGATCTAGGATGATGTCTTTTCCTCCAGAAGATCTTCTCTTTTCTCCCCTATGGACACCTGAACACATTCTCAGTGTGGGGCACGATTTGAGGAGATTGCAGGATGGAATAAAATCCATACCCCATGATTCCAAGCCAGAGAAGAAGATATTTTATTAGGGCATGTCTGTCCTTGAGAGGGACGGATGCCAGTTCCCAAACCTTCATGCAGCTGAGTCCTCGCAGCTTAGCTCTATGTCTCAGCTGCAGCCAGTGAGTTGCCAAAGAGCTTCAGAGCCAAAATGGCAGCTCATGTGTTCCAGGATACAGAGCGGTGCTTTCCCAAGGTCTCAGTGAAGCACTGCTTCTCAGATTCCTTTTACCCATCAGCATATCTTCTTTTCCAAAAAAAAAGCTCTACTTTATCTCTGTTAGGTCTCTGATACTTTCCTGCCTCTCTCTCTCTCTCTCTCTCTCTCTCTCTCTCTCTCTCTGTGTGTGTGTGTGTGTGTGTGTTTCAGCTTTTTAAATTGTCTTCAAGTGAGAGATTTGATTGAAATCATCTAGTCTTCCCATCTTGGAACTTAAAATATGGGCCAATATTTTAATGGAGAAGATAACAAATAAATAAGTATATATTGTTGTATCAGGTGGTGTGCTTTGGGAAAATAAGGCAATATAAGGGAGATAGGAATACTAGGATGGTGGACAGAGTTGCCAGGGAAGAACTTTTCAAAGTAAGGACACTCGAGTAAATAACCATCAAAACTGAGATAGGTAATTGTTCTAGGCAATTTTAGGTGTAGCCGGGATGGAGTGTGTCCAAGTGGGGCAAGTAGCAAGGGATAAAATTGTGAGGCAAAAGTATCTGAGGGAAAAACCATGTAGGGACTTGCAGGCCATTATATTGTCTTCAGATGTTAATCTGAATGAGGTGAGGAACTACTAAAAATTTTGGAAGCAAAAGAGTGAATTGATCTTACCTGAATTTTAAATAGGTTACTCTGCTTCAATAACAAAAACGAAGAGAGTCCAGCTGAGAAGTTACTGAAATAACTCAGGCAAGAGGGGGAGATATGATGTAAGCTTGGACCAGAACAGTAGCAGTGGAGGTATCCAAAGTGCTCACATTTTGGACATTCAGTATTTTGGAGGGAAGTGAACAGGATGTACTGATGAACTGGAATGGGGGAGGTGTCACAGAAAACTGATGTAAGACTTTTGCCTGGGCAACCAGATAGACAGCGAAAATGTTTACTGAGCTATAGAAGATTGCACATGGAGATTGAATGAGGAGTTTGATTTGGGGCTGGTTAAGTTTGAGAGTCCTGTCAGTTATTCAGTGAGGATTCAAATAGATGGTTGACTACAAATCTGTAATTTAGAAACAAAGTCAGGGCTAGAATTGTAAAGTTGAAAGTTATTAGGGTATGGATGCTTTCAAAGCTCAGGGGCTGGAGAGGGTGTTACCTAGAAAGTAAATAAAGACAAAGAAATAAAAAGGTTTTAGAGGTAATGAAGTGGCACCCCCTTTCTCCACAGAAAAGCTTTCTTCCCCATGGCTGATTTTAGGACTGTCAGCAAAAGAGTCCATTGTAGATAAACTTCCTTTTTTTATGTCACCCTGTTTACTTGGCCATTGGCCGAGAAGATACCAGCACTCCAGGTGCTGGACACCCCCTTACTAATTTTTCACAAACGTATCCAGTATAGTACTTTGAAGAAATGTGCAAACAAGGCCTCTGGCCTTGAGCTGGGCTTCACAGAGATATCTACATTTTTAAGATAAGTTACAAATGGGCTCCATGGTAACAGCTGGCAGGGGGAGGATAGAAAGAGGAGAAGAAGCTCCCCCTTTCTCAGGTGTTGTCCTTGAAGGGTTAACATGCCCAGAACAGTGAAAGAAAAAGCTGCTTTTATGTGAACTTCTGCAGACTGTGAACTTCTGAGCCCTTCCCCTTACATGCTGGATATAAAACACTGAAACTCCCTAAACTCGGGGTTCAGGGGATTGATTGATTACAGCAAAAGCTGTGCCCTCTGAACCTGGCTGCAGCCAATAAAACTGTTTCCTGCTGTCTTCGGTGCCTTGCCTCGTCTGTCCCTTCAACAGTAACCCATACAGCATTCCAATGGTTAGCAATTAGTAGATGATGAGCACCTGAACAAACAGTGGAATGAGCCAAAAGAAAGTGATGTCTCAAACAAAATTAGGAAAGTATTTCAAGAGAGAAGTGTGATCGACAGTTGTTCATGGGCTGGTTGTGGTGGCACATGCCTGTTATCCCAGCAACTGAGGAGGCTGAGGCAGGAGGACCGCAAGTTTGAAGCCAGTCTCAGAAACTTAGTGAGGCCCTAAGCAACTTAATGAGACCCTGTCTCAAAATAAAAATAAAATAAAATAAAAAGGGCTGGAGATGTGCCTCAGAGATTAAGGCCTGTAGGATCAATTTCCAGTATAAAAAAGCAAGCAAGCAAACAAGAGAAAGGGAGAAAACAGTTACTGATTAGTGCAGTACAGCCATGGACTGAGCAATACCAGGGACAAATTTTAGAAAAGTAAGTCCAAGGAACAAACAGCTTTTTATAATATTGGCATTAGGATGACTTTTGTTCCTTTGAGCAAAACAAACAAAAAATTATAATGGGACTCTATTGACTTAATGAAAAAAATGCTCAACGATTTGTCCCTTTATTTGCCACATTATTTCTTTAATTTGGGAAATTGCTTTGCATAATTTCTTGGTTATTTTTTATTTTTCATATTCTCAACTTTTATCAGTCTCATACTTTGTGCTATTGGAGCAATTGGATATTACATAACTTTTGAGCTCTTATACAAACCAAAAGTAACATTTAGAATCTTAAAAGAATACAAACAAGCTTGCATATCTCCAACATTTTCAAAAATAATAAACTGTAAATAATAAAACCTTGAACATTATAATTATTTCTAAATTAAATACATTACCCTGCAATTAATTCTTTCAGTCTTTGGTTTAAGTATAATTTTTGTTTAAATGAGATGTTAAATATGATTAAACTTTCAGAATTAAGATATGTAAAATTTGGAATGGTTACTTTTTAAAGCACATCTTGGTATCTTTTGTGGACATGGAAATTTTTTGATTTTTAGGAAAAATAAGGTGAACTAATAGCATTGATAGAAAATAATTTAGTGGTTATATGCGATAATGTTGAAGTTAGTCACATAAATCTCAGGTCTACTACTATCTGGTTTCATATCCTTGGGCAAGCCACTTCATCTTTCTTAATCTCACTCCTTATCTGTAAAATGGAGATAACAATACCTGCCTTATGGGGTCATTGCGATGATTTTACAAGGTCAAGCACTGGGTAGGTGCTGAATAAAATAAGTCTCCTCCTCCTCCTTCCTTCTTCTTCATCATCGTCATAATTCAATAATCTTCAAGTGAAATAGCTTTAAAAAATAACATGGGTAAGCACTATCATGCAAAAGTTGGAATTTGGTTTCACAGGAAAGATATTTATTACTTCTTTCACAATACACACGAAGGGGGAAGAAAAGGAGGATTCATTGTATTCTTTGCACTGGATGCCAGGTAGTTTTACATAACTCTTTCAGTTAAGCCTGATTACTCCAGAAGGAAAGTAGTATATGCACATTTTACAGATGGAAATTGATACTCAGAAGAGCTAAGTGATTTGGCCAAGATCACATAGTTAACTTGAAGAATCACTACTTGACCCTAATTCTTTGGACTCCAAGGCCCATGGTGATTTTGGTTTTGTTTTGTGAGATTTGGACATTCAATAATTCTACTTACTTATTTAGTTTTTCTTGCAACTTATTTGAATAAATCTGTCCTATTCAATAAAGCACCCACTGGCTAAATGATACTTTTGAATTCTTAAATCATGGCTAATCCAATGGAGAGAAGCTATAAGTGTAAATACACACCAGATTTTGAAGATTTAGTACAAAAAGGGAATGTAACATATTTCAGTAATAAATTCTTATGTTGTTTACATGTTGAAATAGTATTTTGGATAGATTAAATATATTATTAAATTCTTTATTTCTTTATTTTTAAGATCACTATTAGAATCTTAAAAATAACATATGGTTCCCATTTAATTATAGTTACTCTGGGGAGTATTCACCTTGGAGTACCCACTCTCATCTCGTCTAGATTTGAATGGAAAGCATGAGCTGTGGGTAGCACAGGTGTTAATAGCTCTCAGATTTTATTCTTTCTTTCATCCATAATCTAACTGAACCCAAGGAACCCTATAATCCAGAGGGCTAGTAACTACACTAGCTGCCTGAATGTAGCCTGGCTCTTCTCTGCATGGATCTGGAACATTTTACTATCCTAGACAAGGCCTCCCGTGGTGGGTGAATTGGATGGAGCCAAGTCTGGGCTGACTCTGTCTCCTGTAGTCCCATAGCTGCAGTCACACTAATTACCAGTCAACCTCGAGCTGAAGAAGCTGCCTGACTCAGCAAGGCTGGCCTTTCCTCCTACACAATTCTTTCCAGCTCGTTGGCAGTGGTATCCAGGAGTGGCTGGAGAATTCTGATAACAGCTTGCTGGTTGGATTCCAGGGGAGTAGCTCAGATTCTGCTGAAAACTCATCAGAAGCTGGAGAAATACTGACAAAGGAAGTTAATGGTGACCACTCTGGAAACTTTGACACCTTCCACAAATGCCTTCACTACTATATAAAGCATCCCCTTGGAGCTGAGACACCGAAAGATGAAACAGACCCTATGAATGGAAATTAACAGTCTGTGACCCACTTAAGTAGATCTTATGCCTCATGCCAAAGAACTGCCAGAGAGCTCATCCCAAGCTCATCGTGTAGGGCCTTTGTTTTCCTTTCTCTTGGATGGAAATTACACAGTGTTACCTGAGTACCTCATAGAACTGTGCCCTCTTCATTTCTCACCCCTGTTCTTGGTAGCTTTTTCTAACTACTTAACTATTTCATAAAATACAACAAGCAAAGACCTGGAAAGGGGTGACTGGTCCAAACAACTGTGAGTATAGACCTGTTAAAGTTGTACTTAGTATGTAATATAAAGACAGGAAACTCAATTGAAGATATTATGCATTTCTGTAAGCTGTAGGAAATAATTTGGCAACTCAGAGTGGTTCATAAACGTTCTTTCAAGACATTCCAAGATTTGGATCTAATCAACTTTTCTACTTACATCTTCTTTATTATTTAATCTATCTATGCTCTTGTGTAGCACTGTCCAATAGAAATATAATGCCAGCTGCATGCTATTTTAAAGCTTCTAATAGTGACTTTAAAAATATAGAAAGAGGTGAAATTGGTTTAAAAAGCTCCATTAAACCAATCTATCCAAAAATATGATTTTAACATGCAAATAATATAAAACCTTATTAATGAGATAAGTTCTCTCTTTTTTTTTTTGTACTGCCTTCAAAATCTAGTGTGTATTGCACTTATAGCACCTCTCCATTGACACTAGCCATATCTTAAGGATTCAAAAGCATCACTTAGCCAGTAGTTGCCTTATTGGATAGGACAGATTTATACAAATCATTATAAGAAAAAACAAGCCAGTGCATTTTTTCTAGAATCCCAGCAGCTCAGGAGGCTGAGACAGGAGAATCGCGAGTTCAAAGCCGGCCTCAGCAAGAGCGAGGTGCTAAGCAACTCAGTGAGACCCTGTCTCTAAATAAAATACAAAATAGGTTGGGAATGGGGCTCAGTGGTTGATTGCCTCTGAGTTCAATCTCTGATAAAGGAAAGAAGAAAGGAAGGGAGGGAGGGAGGGAGGGAGGGAGGAAGGAAGGAAGGAAGGAAGGAAGGAGAAAGAAAGAGAAAACAAATAAGTAAGTAGTATCATTAAATATATAAGTCTAGAGAGAAAATGTAGAAGATATGTAGACATGCAACAGTATATAATTGACATCATTTTGGTCTAATCAAGAAAGCAGTAGAAACCAAGCTAGGAAGATGCCCAAGTTGTAGAATGTCTTAAAGGCATTAAGCTTTAAAAACTAACAGTGTTCTGCTAAGAGTAAGATTGTTTAATTGAATTGGTGAGAATGATGAGTGACATGGGAGAAAGATAAGAGAGGGGAAAGATGTGTTTCTTCTGAGATTCTTCATAATCCTGATGTTTCATAGCAATGTTTTATATCAATTTTGTAAATGAGCACCATCGAAGTGCTTCACAAATATTTTGTTTTTAAACAATTTAACTATTCAACCTTAAATCTTGTCTGTGACACAAGTTAAGAAATGCAATATTTAAATACCAACCCCACCCTGAACAGATGAGCACACTTGCAAGCTTCTAGCGTTCAAATAAAAGAAGATCTTTACATATTTCAGGAGGTTTGCCTGCAATAATGGATTTGGGTTCTGAAATCCAGATTCTTCTTCAGCTCTCTTAAAGATTCTGAAAGACTCCATCTCTCATTTAGTTATGGGAATTGTGGCTTTGGATGAATCCTTTGAACTCTACATATCATCTACAAGCTGGAGATAATAATAGTACCTATCACCCAAGACTGGTGAATTTCCTTAGGTAGTATGCAGAGTTTCTTAAAAACTCCATAAATGTTAGTTGTTATGCCTTACTACTTTACAGTTTTGATCAAGCTAGTACAGTCATTCCCATCTAGTAAAATCTTTGTATTGAATTCTTTGTGTAGTGGAAATTTTCCTTACAGCACAGCCAAATAAACGGCCAACAGTATTTTTTCCAACTTCAAAGGGCTTTCTCAAAAAACAGCCATATAGGACTGCCACTGAAAACTTTCTGATGTTCTCTGTTCCAGTCCACAGCAGCATCAGTGTGAACTAAGAACCAAGGACCAGATACATCCTTTGCCAGGGGAGTTCCCAGTGGAGCCTTGGACACTATTCTACAGTGTGCTCTGGTTCCAGTTCAATACTAAATTCTAGCTGTGTGACATAAAGGCCTAAAGGAGGAGGAAAAACAGCCCCAAAGTTCTGCTTGTTTTGAAAGACTTTCTGGCCACAGGGAACTTATGGCTGTACCCTCAGGAGGACCCGTGGGAATTGAGATGCATTACCATTTCATATCATTTTATCTTATTCACCAAAAACACAGGAGAGGTTTTCTAATAAATGAACACTCATGAATATTATAATGTATATATATATATATATATATATATATATATATAGAGAGAGAGAGAGAGAGAGAGAGAGAGGGAGAGAGATGTTGATGAACCTTTATTTTATTTATTTTTATGCAGTGCTAAGAATCAAACCCAGTGCCTCACACATGCCAGGCAAGTGCTCTACCACTGAGCCACAACCCCAGACCTGAAGATTATTTCTTAAACTGGCCATCTCTTCTCAGCAATACGCATTTGAGAATCTTGTCAGAAAATGATGTTCCTTGTACCTATTATATTCCTTTAAGTTACACTTTTACATCATCAGCTTGTTCTGGAAATAATATTGCTCATCCTCCTGGGGTGCTTGGCAATTCTAAGATATCACATTGGCCAAAATACTTTAATAAGCCCTACTGGCCAGGGTCCTGCTTTTTGGCCCCTGACAAGGTTCTGCCCCAAATTGACTGATTCACAAGGTTATAAACAACAGATAGCCCTGAGTACTAACCTGGGCCCTGCCATTTGTTAATGGGGTAAACTTGGGCAACTTTTTTAACCTTACATAGCCCTTGTTTTTATTATTAATAAGAGGAACACAAAATAGTAATAAAGTATAATACCTCAGGACTTACAATGTTGAAAGAACATTACAAAGCATATAAAATACATTATTTAATTTAATTTTCACATTCATTGTATGAAGTACATACAATTATTATCCTCTTTTTACAGATGAGAAAATAAGTCCCAGATTGCACAGCTAGTAAGAAGAAAAAGTAAGAACTGAATCCAAGCCTAGACAACTGCAAAGGCCAAAGAGCTCAATCACTATACAGAAGGTCCCCGTGAGATGGCAGATACAGTAGCCCCTAAGAATCATTACTTGTAACTTCGCTATTAGTCTGTGTCAATAGCCCCAGAGTAATAACAATATCAATTCCTGAGGGTTGAGGTGACTCTTTTGTGTATATACAACTTTTAAATAAGTCCCACATTTATTGTAATGAAACTATTTGGATCTTATGACCTATCACTTTCCATTAGGTTCCTGTTGGGCTGGGGATCACATCACTGTAAGCTCCCCCTGGTTCAGGGGACAGGTGCCTGCTGGTCACTGCCTGCAGCAGCTTACCTAAAAGTCATGACAGTCTGGGAAGGTTCCCAGCTGCTGAAATTTAGCCTGCAGGATCCTTGTAGGCAAAGTTATATTTTAGGACAGCAGTGCTGAACAGCATCACAAAACAGCAAGTGATCAGAGCACATCCCCTTCCACGTTTTCTCAAATGTCCAAATAGCTTGTGCTCATGTTTGACCCTGTTTTAGATTACCTTTACAGAGGGCAGGGATCTATTGTATATCAACAGATATCCAAGCACACACAATTCAGGAACTGATAATGATAACTTTTTGATAAATTTTAATTATAATAAAACAAATTATTTTCTTGAGATGACCATACCAGATTTTAATTAGCAAATTCATTTATTGTGAATGATTTCATTAGCTGCTAAATTCTTCAAGGAGAAATCATTTAGAGTTGTTGGTGATAATAATGCTTCTTAATGAATTACCATGAGCAATAAGTATGGCTCAATAGTTCAGAATTCTAAAAGAAATTTCTGATCTCCATCAAGAATATTCAAGACAAAAGAAAACTAGAATGCATCTATTCCATGTGACCATGAGCCCCCAGGCACATGATTTACAAATCAGAAAGCAGATTCAGAGAGTCAATGTCATTTTCAAGGTCACTCAGTGGGTTGGAGGCATAGCCAGGAGTCCTGACTTCCAGGGCTGCCAAGTCACATCATTTCACATTCATGTTCTGCTGTGCAGCTGTGGCAATAATGGTCAGCAGATTATTCACAACTCCCTCCATATTTGGGATGAAACTTAAAGGTTATCACATAGTTTGTGTCCACAGGAAGAATTCAAAATATTATAGATTTAAATAGAGATATGCTAGGAATCCCACATTTGGTAGAAGTGTATTGAAACTTAGACATTCTGACACTTGGCCTCTTATTTCACCTGTACAACTATCCATGAGGTGGATATATTGCCTTGCTCCATAGAGGATAAACAGAGGCTTAGAGAGGACATGAGGTGACTCAGCCACATGTAGGAGAGTTAGGATTTGCTATTAGACTTCATACTCTAGGCCAGGGCCTTTCTAGTTCCCCACAGTAACAGTTTATTAAAACTTCCAAATGCACCCCCAAGGGAGAGAACTAAAGATCTCCTTGGCTCTGTAAATATTCCAGATACTTCATTATGCAATGTACCCAATGCCCCTTTTAGGTAAAGGCACAGCATTTGGCTCAGCTGGAGAGAAGCAGGAACCACGGTCCTTATCCTTGAGGAATTATTCTTCCTTCTGGCTGATGAACTGAAATTACTTGGAGGATCTGGGGTAAAGTATGACTGCTGGCACAAAATATGGTACTAAGTGGAATAATAATATATTACAACTCAAGCATCTTCCTTGTTGTTCCAGCTTGGAAAGCTTATTACTATACAGATAAATTCTCCAAATGGCACAGAAAAATATAAATACCAGATCCTATATTTTACCAGTATTGATAGCTAGTCGTGTGCCAAATGGGCTTGCAATTTAGTATGTGATATTAAAATCTCTGAATCCACCATCTTTGGTTTACATGAGTGAAGGCACCCTCATTCATTCCCATGCCAGCTATAAATTTTTAGTTTTTTAACAAAATGTCCTCTGCTTTTTACAGATCTCTCTCTCTCTCTCTCTCTCTCTCTCTCTCTCTATATATATATATATATATATATATATATATATATCATCAGATTGCTATACATGCTGGAAACCTCTAAATATTTAAAGTTGTAATATAGCGAACTACAGAGAAGCCACAAACAAATTTGGGGTTTAATTTTTCTCTTCTTATAAGAAAAGCTTAGAAGTGTACCAATCCAGAGAGGCAAAAGACTAAACTTCCTGTAGGGGGTTGGGGAGTTGCTGATATACTGTCCTTATAAGTTGCTACACTGTTACACATTATACTTGGGGGCAAAAGGCATATATGGTAGATGTTGTCTCACTGTCCCTCTTTCAAAGTATCTCCTGTCAGAACCAACACCCCTCCCTTCTGCTTTCTCTTCCCAACTTTCTATTCCCTCTGCACCCCACTGCAGTTCAGCCTCAGCCTCACCCCCATCTGCTAGCACCACCAATGGCCTTCCAGTTGCTGGGTCTACTGAGTACCTTTCAGTCTTTGTCAGGCTTGATTTTTATGCCCACAATTTATTTCCTTCTCAGAATTCTGCTCTTTAGTCTGATGCTAATAATTATTGTTGTCATGATCATGATAAATTTACATTCATAGAGTGTTTATAATTGAGTCTAGCATTAAGAAACTTTACATGCATGTTTTCTTTGACTACTCATAACCCCATGAGGTAGATATTATCATTTCTGTATTGCAGATGAAGAAATTGAGGCACAAAAGTTTAAGTACCTTGCCCATGATACGCAGTCAGCATATGGCAGAGCCAGACTCTGAATCTGGGTTTTCCTGCTTCCAGAACCCATGTTCACAGGTATTATGCTACGTCACTGCATATAGTTTCCAAGACAGTGACTGCTCTAACAAATTGCCATAGACTGTGTGGCTTACATAACAGACATTTATCCCTCACAGTTCTGGAAGCTGAGAAGTCCAAGATCAAGCTTTAAAAAAGACCCATATTGTGTACAATGAAGCTGATTGGAGAATAAAGGGTAGTCATGTAAATATTTTCCTATCTGTATAATTGATGGAGTAAAGATGAGAGCACTTCAAAATGAAAATGGCTCTCTTTATGAATTAGGTTTTTCATACACAACATTCAAAATTCATGGATTAATCCAAAACCAAAACCCAATCCAATACACTAAAAAAAGGTACAGTCTTGCAAACTCCAGAGTTTGCAAGCTTATGATGGCTTCAGCCTCTTTCAGGAAAAGACTGTCTCTATGCTCAGTGTCTTTCTGTATCTTTTAAGTGTTAGGAAAATATGGTGTGGGTTAAGATCTATGATTCATGTTAGTCTTTTCTGACTTTTGGTTAGTACAAAGATGTAAAGTGTGGACCATGTTCATGCTTTCCACATAATAACGTTAAACTATCACTAAAAACCAGGTACTATGTTATGCATTTTATATCATGATTTGATCTACTCCAAAAACAACTTAAGTGGTAAAGTACTATCATTAATTCCAATTTATGTCAAGGAACTGTTAATATAAGTAATATACACTCCTGACAAAAATTCAATAAAGTACAGAAACAATGAAGAAGCAAAGGCTGATATATACATATATATCTTTGATTCTGCTGCTGAGAGAGGATCATTTAAAACATTTTGGGTTTATTTCCTTCCAGTTTTATTTCTATGGATTTTTTTTTTTTCACAGTTGAAACCATATGGACAATGGCTTTCAACACAGCCATTTCATTTTCCTTCTGGGCACACATCACAGCCTCCCTTCCAGTGAAGTGTGGCTGTATGACTTTGTTCTAGCTGGTGGCATGTAAGTAGAAATGATGGGTAGCCTTCCAGGCCTTTGTTCAGTCATGTCACTTAATGACAGGGGCACATTCTGAGAAATGCATTGTTAGGTGATTTTGTCATGGTGTTAGCTTCGAGACCGTACTTACACAAGCCTAGGTCAGTCACTCCATCTGGTGTCTTGATGCAACCAAGAGACAAGGATAAAATGTATGAGGCTGCTACCAGCACTCCCCAGCTCACTGTTTTACACTAACACTAAAATAACAATAATAGTATAGTACTTATTACATCAAGTATTATGTACTACATGGAATGGTATGGGCTATACTTGCATTATAATGACAGCACCAACAAAAGCATGTGAGTAATGTGTTGTGCTAGGATCTTACCTCAGGTGTGACATCACTAGGTGACAGGAATTGCTCAGCTCCAAATATAAAAGATATATATCAAATCATGATATAAGGAAAATGAAATGGCCATTGTTCATATGGTTTCAACTATGAAAAAAATCGATAGACATAAAACTGGAAGGAAATAAACCTAAAATGTTTTAAATGATCCTTTATAGGCAACAGAATCCAAGATATGATCTCACGGGACCACCATGGTATAAGCGATCTGTTGTTAACTGAAATGTTGGGCAGTGCATGACAAAGGTTGAGAAAAAAGTGTGCCCATCTCAAATGTTTCCCCATCTGTCAGCTGAATGGAGAATATTTAATAAAAATCAGAGCTATATGATGGAAGGAACCTGGGTTTCTAAATTACTGTGTGGAGGGCCACCTACTGAACACCTATATTGAATTGTTTTGTGGATGAGAAATGTAACTTTTATCATGTTAAGTCACTAAGATTTGGGAGATATTTTATAGCCAGCAACTATTCTAAATAAAATACGATACTATGTAGGTGATTTTGCTTTAGGCTTTTTTCACTTTCTATTTTAGTATAAACATTTTTCCAAAGCATAAAATACTTCATAAATATTACTTTACATTAAAAACATAGTCCCTCATGAATAAAACATAATTCACTTAATTCCCCTATCCCTGGTCATTTTTGTACTAGGACAAGCTCCTTCTATATGCAGATACCATTTTTAGCTCAAGAACTATTTACTATCACAATTTTGGTTTCAGTGTTCATTTGCTTAATTTTATCTCTTCATCTCTGATTCCAGTATTTCATAACCATTTTATTCTTTTTTTTCAGCTCTTTGCCCTTTAACACATTCTAATATTACTTAGAACAAATTATAGATTTAATATTCGAAAGTGTCAAATCTCTTCGGAACCTCCAATGCAGATTTTTAATTCTGCCTGTTTTACTTTGGATTTCCTAGCATTTAAAAAAATCATTTTAGACAACAAGTTTTGCTCCTTTTTTTTCCAGATCTCTTCTTTCTTATAGTGCTCTGTTCCTTCATCACAGAGGACAGACCTTCCTATATTTATTGATTTTACAGCTTCCAAGTCCCATCATCCTCACTGTCCAAGACCCTCAGGTGACATAAACAAATAAAGACTCTTTGGGATCTTAGGGAAGTTAATTGGCCCCACCTCATTCCCTAGATGATAGGAACCAAGTAGTGTCACAGTCCCTGTCTAACACTGAGGAACTATTTCACAAAGATTGGAACATACTCCAAAATTTAACTTCCTAATCCTCTTTTGTGAATTTCATCCCCTAATCCCCCAAACCAGCTCCTTAACCATTGATGTGAGAAGGGGCAGAAGTGAGGGGGAGAGTTAGGTTTCAGTCAGGGATATATTCAGCTATAAGAGAAATACTTATAACCTCTTCATCCCAGACAGAAAGAGGGGAAGTTATAAAAGGCAAGACAACAAAGCCAAGGCACACCTCAGGCACGTAAGAGTGTCCTTTTTCAAAGACTTTCAAGAATTCCTTCCAATGGCTCCCTTTTAACTCTCAGAAGGTCACATGACCACTTTTACCTGCAAAGTAGTCTAGCAAAGTGATTTGTTGTCTTTTTTTTTTTTTTTAAACTAGACCCATTACCATTTCTGGGTTAGTCAGCTTTTCATTGTGATCAAATTACTCAACAAGAATCACTTAAAGGAGGAAAAGCTTATCTTAGGCCCCTGGTTTCAGAAGTTCAGTCCATGGTCGGCTGACTCCACTGCTCTGGGCCTGTGGTAAGGCAGAACATCACAGCAAAAAGGCATGGTGGAGGAAATCTACTCAGCTCATGGCAGACAGGAAGGAAAGAGAGAGGACCCAGGGATAAAATATAATGATCTGCTTTCTCCAACCACCCCACACCTATCTCCAGTTATCACCCGGTAATCCATTAAAATTATTAATCCATCGAATGGAATAATCTTCTGATGAAGTTACAGCTATTATAATCTAATCATTTCACCTCTGAACATTACTGAAATGACTAATTACATGAGCTTTTCAGGGAATACCTCACATCCAAATCATAATAATCCTGAAATAAAAATTAAGAGTTCAATTAGAAACTAAGAATGTGGAATAGATATCAGGAAGGAAACTAAAAATGCCTGTCTACAAATTGTAAACCATCCTCGTTGGACCACTTTTTCTTGTGATATCATAACATTTTAACGTATTCAGTATCCACCCGAAAACACTGAAGAATCTGGGCTTTTAACAAATTTCTTTATGTCCTACACCAAACCCCAAACACTTCTGAGAATTGCATAGCAAATCCTGGGAAGCAGTTGTTCCTCACTTGTTTATAAGATGCTATAAGTGAGTCCAGCAACAGGAGACAGTGTTGCTTAGGAGCAGTAGGTACTCTCAGTTATTCAGGAAGAAGGAATGGGGGAAACCACTGTGCAGATCTTTTCTTCACAACCATCCTGCCTTAAGCATCAGCAACTAGGGAAGGAAGAACTTGCCTCAGTTGCCAGATTTCTTATATTTATCCATGGGTCTTCTTATGATCACCAAAAATATAACTCAGCATTTGAGAATACCACTTCCTTGTGCACTGAGGCACCAAAATACCAGAGGCCTGCAGAAGTCAGGTGAGAATTCCTCCTGAAGTCAGGGAGGAACAGATACCAGGGAGCAAGAAGCCTCCTCTGCCCCTGTCCCAGGGTGGGGTCTGAATAGCACCACCTTCTTCGCCCCAGCAAGAACTACTTTCAGAGGCCCTTCCTTTCTCTTACCGTTCCAAAAATGTTTCTTCTGTGCTTAATATGCATCCAAGCCTGTGATTTGAACCCAAATCATATCCTTCTACTCCTGGTTATGTTGTATACTTGGAGTTTTCATTCCCAAAATGATACAATAGGATAAATTATGGGGCTAGTGTGGGAGGGATTACACAACTTTGCCTACCACAGAAAACAACCTTCTGATGAGAAGGCAACCATCTGGTTTTCTAGTAAAGACACCCCAGATGTAAGGGGCAAAGAATAATGGGTGATAAAGCCTTTTCCTAACTTCTTCACTGGGCCAGATGTTGGTACTCAGCACATTTACTAGTGTTTCTTTTAGTGGAAATTCCCTCTAGTAGACACTCCCACTCGGCCACAGCAAGTTTTTGTGCGCCTTAGGCAGGCTTTGGGAGGCCATATTAAGTACTACCAACATGGAGCCGTGGAGACTCATGACTTCATTTTAATCCCTTTTTCATCAGACTACGGCTTTAAATGACAAGAAATAAACTTTAAAATTGGGGTTTGGGATCAAACCTCCCTTTTGGTTCTAAACACGCATCTTTGGCTTAGTTCTACTATATCCTGGGATCAGGGGTCTAGGCTCATCTCCATGTACTCTCCATGCCTCTAATGGTTTTATGGACGTTTTTCCCCATATCTTTTCTCAGTCATCATCATTCCACATTGAATCTCATACTGTTCAACCTTGCTTTCTTTCACCAATATCTTATTGCTTTTAATTTCAAAAACTCTTCTTCCCAAAACTTCAGACACGTGTGGGTGCACTCAGGAGGCTAGTAACTTGGTGCTCAGTCAGATGGATATTTTAAAATATTGATTCAACATTTATTTAAGGGCAGCAGGAAGAAACTGTCTTCTATAAATAAGACATGATCCCATTCACCTTATATTAAAAATGGAACACAGTCAAAAATTATTAAAGCGTAGCCATTGGCAAAATATCAATCTATGAGGATCATGGCCTCTACCACTTTTCCTTCTAAGGAGGATGCATTTGGCTTGCTGGATTGGTTCCCAGACTTTCCTTTGCTCTGCACCATCTGGGAAATAGACACAGTGGAAAGAAAACTAAAGAAATCAGAGAGACTGTTATTCTCCAAGTTATGCTTGGTTATTCTCCAGTAGAAAGTGAAGAGAGAGAGAGGAAGACTGATCACATGGCTGGGTAAGAAAGAGTCTGAGGGAAAATACAGAAGGAATTTTTACTTTATGAGCTACTGCCCGATGTGTGCATTGAGTGTGCACACATCCATATGAGGATATAGGAGATAGGGGACGATTCTCTCTCAAACTTTCACTATATATTAAAAATATATGCCCAGGAGCTGGGGTTTGGGCTCAGCAGTAGTGCACTTGTCTGGCATGTGTGAGGCACTGGATTTGATTCTCAGCACACCATATAAATAAATAAAATAAAGGTCTGTCAACAGCTAATTTTTAAAAAAAGAATATATGCCCACTTTAGCACTGTGTCAAAACATATTGAAGAGTTACACAGAACTTCTAATCATGTTTTTCTGCCATAATTCTGGGACATATTTTTCATTCTTATAACACTCCAGCATGATAGGTCCAGGTGGGGCTCCAGATACGCGCGCGCACACACACACACACACACACACACATATATATATACCCACACACACACACACACACTATTTAGTTGTAGATGGACAAATACCTTTTTTTGTTTATTTGTTTTTTATGTGGTGCTAAGGATCAAACCCAGGACCCCACAGGTGCTACGCAAGCACTCTACTGCTGAGCTACAACCTCATAGGCATGTTATAAAGCTAAAGCATTTATAAAATATACTGACTACAAAAAACTATTTAATATCCTTGTAATTTCCATCTTTTTACTGGCTTTCCATCTTTTGTGATTACACAGCTATTCACCACTAATACTGTGATAACTTATGTATATATAGATACAATTATTTAAAATATGTGCAAAAGCACATTTATGATGGTAAAACATTTGCTGATTTTTGGTTAATCTTATTTTCTCTATAGATTAGTGATTTTTTTTTGTAACTGGATGACTTTTGGGGAGGCATATTAAAAGCCTTATAAATTAGATAAAATAAATTACCTACTCCAGGTATAAAGTACCCCATGCATGCATTATGGGTTGAATTGTATCCTTCTAAAATGATATGTCAAAGTGCTAACCTCTAGTACCTTATGATGTGAACTTTTAAGGTCTTAATAGTGGAAGTCAAATTATAATTGGACATTGAGTTGAGCCCTCATCTAATGACTGGTGTCCTTATAAAAGGAGAAATTTGGAGACCAGAGATAGACATTCATGGGGGAAAACAGGGACAATGCCTTGTGAAGACAGAGAGTTAGAATGATGCTGTCACAGGCCAAGGAATGTCTGGGGTAACCAGAAACTAGAAGAGGCCAGGGAGTCAATGTTACACAAAATTACATATAAGAGGTTGTGAGGGGAAAGGGGGGGGGGACAAGGGAGAGAATTGAACAACAGCAGATGAGGTAGAGAGGGAAGATGGGAGGGGAAGGGAGGGGGGATAGTAGGGGATAGGAAAGGTAGCAGAATACAACAGTCACTAATATGCCATTATGTAAAAATGTGAATGTGTAACCGATGTGATTCTGCAATCTGTATTTGGGGTAAAATTGAGAGTTCATAACCCACTTGAATCTAATGTATGAAAGATGATATATCATGAGCTTTGTAATGTTTTGAACAACCAATAAAAAAAAAAAAAGAAGAGGCCAGGGAGGATCATTCCCCCACAGGTTTCAGAAGGAGCTTGGCCCTGTCCACACCTTAATTTTAGACTTCCAGCCTCCAGAACTGTGAGAGAATATGCTTTTGTTGTCTAAAGTCACCCACTTTGTACTTCACCAATATCTTATTGAATTTGTTGGTTAAGGCAGTTCTGGAAAACTAAAATACCAAGTAGTAGTATCAAGTCTCAGCATTCTGGCTGACTGAAACCACTGTTAAGAGAGGACCATAGGGGCTGGGGTTGTGGCTCAGTGGTAGAGCGCTTGCCTAGCATGTATGAGGCACTGGGTTTGATCCTCAGCATCACATAAAAATAAACAAAATAAAGGTATTGTGTCCATCTACAACTAAAAATATTTTTTAAAAAGGCCCATAGGAGGAATGTTCTCAGGGTTGCTGTGGTCTCTCATTTAGGTCATTCATTATAAAAGTACTTGATAGGTCACTGTGTTCCCTACAGGGAAATTTGCATTTTCCTTTCCTTCCTCTTTCTTTCCTCCCTTCCCTTCCCCCATCTCCTCCTTTTCTTTCCTCCTCCCCTCCTTCCTTCTTCTTCTTTTTTTTTTTTTTTGAGCTTGATTATGCTGTCTGCCTCAGCAAGAGTGGGTCAATTTGTACTTTTCCAGTTATGTAAGTGTTGCTTTGGAAACTTGAGTTAATGGAAACCGTATTTCTAATACATTTGAAGTGGATTTTAGCATTTCAGCCTGAAGCCCAGGTTGGCCTTCTGGCTCAATGTCGACATCTTGCTATGACTTGGTGCACCCTCACCTCTCATCTTACCTCTATGACAGAGCTTAGGAACAGGGTGAAAATGTCAGTTCTTGCATCATTAATTTTTTTCTTAAACTAAAATTTTAATAATTGTCATTTAAACGCCAGCAAATATTCCTAGTTTCAAGGTGGCCATGTCACAATTGTTAGGTTGGTGGAGGTGGCTGAGGAACAAAGCACCAAGCAACCCGTGTGCATGAAAGAACCACCAATCAGCTAACAGAACCACTGTCAATCAGCAAGGTCTCCTGGCCAATCCTGGATCTTAGCCAGCTCCTCACCCCCGTCAACCCTAGTAGGACAAGGGACTCTAAAAACCAGGTCCAGCTCTGACTGCTTCTCCTCAGACCCACCCTGTTGGTCTGAGGGTCTTGCCTGGAAGGGAAATCTCAATAAAGCCTCCTTCAGCAGCCTTTTAAAATCTGCCTCCTTTTGGTCGCTTCTGCCTGACTTACAACAATGGATAAATTAGAAGAGCTAGACCAGAATACCTGCCCCACACTAGATCATCAGCAGGATGGCAATGCCAGAGTCCTGACACATTGAGAATGAGCCTGCTTCCTCCTCAATGATATCAGCTGCCTGAACCTAGGGAGGGATCTTCCTCTATCCTCACACATTCTCTCCCAACTCCCATCCTGAGATCTGAAGGAGGCTTTAGGAGCTAGAATTGTAGAAATCCAAGCAGTGAAGAACAAGACATAAGAAACTGCCTACTCACACTGCATGCCAGGCTGGTGCTACTGGGAGGTCACACCAGAATCATTACAAGGCAGTAAACAATAAAAGTATCAGATGGTGTATTGTCCTGTATTCATTTTGGTTAACAACCTCATAGTGTTTAGCACATTCTCCTACTGTCTATATTTTTCTTTAAAAGGACTTTTGTCCTAGACTGATTATGATGTGTTCCCTCCCCTCATTCAGGCCTCTTAGTAGTGTCACTTTGGAACGCCTCCTGTGTAGAAAGGGGAATTGGCATAGTGACTTGCTTAGGCCTATAGAATGCTGCAGAAGGAATGGTATGGCCCCATGTTACCTCAAGAGGCCTTGTGTGATTTTGCTATATCTCTTTGGCTCTGTCATAGGAAAAGTATGGCAAGTCTAATGCATAGTGCAGAACCTTGCAGAGAAGTAGGGAGGGGCTCCTGCTGATTGTCAGCCAAACCCCAGGGTCAGAACCACTTGAATAACCTGCAGCCTATCAAAGACAAACACAGGAGCCCAGCTGAAACCAAAAGACTCACCCTACTGAACCAGACTAAATTACCAGCCCACACAACCATGAGCTGAAAAATATTGTTGATTAAGCCATTGAGTTTGGGGGTTGTTTGTTTTTAATAGCAGTAATGAGTCACAACCTTCAATTAAATTTTTTAAAATATTTACTAAAATCACAAGGCTGATACACTATAACACATTTTCCTAATATACAAAAAAAAAAAAAGAAAATCTATCAAATTCTCCAAACAATGTTAAAGAAGTAAAAAAATTTTAAAAAGGAAACTATTATTCCACACAAAGCAGGTGGTCAAGAGAATATTTAAAGAGCAGAGGAAATTTAGATGAGTTTGGAGGAACATATAGCATGTACCTGTATATAGATCAGCCAGGACAGAGACCCTGGGCTAACGAGGAGAGGATTATTCTACAAAGAGTATTGGGGTGATAGCAAGTAAATCAGCTTAGCTAAGACATAAGTGTTTTGGCTTTGTTTCTTTGTGAAGTTCTAAGTCTGGAAAAAAGAATTTAGCTTTTAGAAATCCTACATGGAGGCTAATGCTTTCAGTTGAACAGCTAAATAAATATATAATCACCATCTGTTCTTTTGAGCAGACACCAATAAATTTCTAACCTCACTTTTTACCAAAAGGAACCGATTTTCAAGGGCCCTTAAGACTCTTCTAAAATCATTTTTTTGGTCATAAAGAACAGAGATGGATTTGCCATTCCTATATTAAAATAATTCAGATACAGCACAAAGTACACTCTAGAGCAAATAACAAAGAAAACAGAAAATGCAGGTGACCAAAAGCAAGGGTGCCAACTCACACTCTTATTCAGCAACTAATGAACTGTATTACTTTGGGAAAGTGACAGGTCTCTGAATCTCAGCCTCCTCAACCATAAAATGCGTGGGGTTAAACAAGATGATCTCCAAGATCCCTTCCAGTTCTAAGACTATCATTCCCTGTCAGCAACTCAGCAAGACAAGCAGTCATCAAGAGATCATCATCATCAAGTTCAGCACTGATCCAGCCCACCAGGCAGAGGTACTTCTGAGTTCTTTAGGGTGGAACAAAGCGTGGAGCCCCAATCTATCAAACTTGAGTGATGCTTAATGTACAATGACTGGATGTAACTTGGGCTCTTCCTTCAGAGAAAAGGGAGGGAGGGAGGAAGGTGGGGGAAACAGAGAGAGAAAGAGACAGAGAAAATATTGGGTGAGGGTGGATAAATGAAAAAACAAAGTTAGTTTTCAGACCATATCATATTCAGTAAGTCTAAAAGATTACCACATCTCTAAAAAACATTAAAGATGTTACTGGATAGAGATTGAATCACACTTTGCCTGTAAATACTAAGGTCAGGATTGGCAAATTTCCAAAGCCAGACCATTGTTAAAGGAAGTTCCTGGTGATCCCGTGTAGGCTTACGGCACAGTATTCAAAACATAGACCCACATCACTGGAATGAATGGTAAACAAGAAAGAAGGAGGCAAAAAGAAAACTGTCTTATAATCATCTATGTATTCAACATTCATTCATTGAATGTAGCCAGACACTGTCCTAGGTGCTGAAAATACAGCAGGGAATAAAACCTTTGACAACACCTGTCCTTATGGACTCACAATCTTTTCCCAATTGTTCCTTCTGAGAAAACCAGGATGTACTATTATACACCCATCAGTCTCTGGGGTGTTTGTTGATGTTTTCTTTGAGTGCACAGTATAGAGTGGGCAGGGTTGAGGAAATTTTCTGAGGACACTTGAAGGATATTTCCTTGATTGTCAAAGCTTAACTAAACTGATTCATTTGTTCATTCACCAATTATTTAGACAGATCCAACCATGAAAAAGCCAGGTTCTGTAGTTTAAAACAATTAAGCTAGATTTCCTGTTCCAAAAACACTCATAACCTATTTTTCCACAGTGAGGTGGGGAAAAGACATAAAAAGCTGGGTGTGGTGGCGCAGGTCTATGATTCAAGCAGCTTAGGAGGCTGAGACAGGACGATCACAAGTTCAAAGCCAGCCTCAGCAGTGAGGCACTAAGCAAATCAGTGAGACCCTGTCTCTAAATAAAATACAAAAAATAAGGCTGAGATGTGGCTCAGTGGTCAGGTGCTCCAGAGTTCAATCCCCAGTACCCTCCTCCACAAAAAGACATAAAAAGTACATAATTACAATTCATTGTGATCTATGCTGCAACAAAGGGCACACACAGAGTGGATTCCAAAGCAGAGAACTAAAACTCCAGGGACATCTTCCTAGAGAAATTTTTGTGACTGGGTTTTGAAGAATGAGAAGTTTTGCAAAATAACAACAGGGAGAATGGTTGCATTATATTTGAGAGTGGTGGTTGTTCTATGTCTAGAATAGTCAGCCTCCCCCTTGCTGCACATTAAGATCCCCAGCACAGCTAGATATCCTGACTCTGTCACCAGCTCAATTAAGTCAAAATCTTTAGAGGTAAAGCCCAAGCCTGCATGAAATTTTAAGACTTTTCAGGTAACTATAAGGTGTAACCAGGGTTGAAAACAACGGGGCCAGAATAGAAATTTTTAATTGTAAGTTCATATGAATCATCTGAGGATTTCCTTAGTACAATTTTGATTCCACAGGTCTGGGGTCAGCCTGAGAACTTGCATTTCTAACTGTCTCCCTGGAGATGCTGGTGCCACTGATCCACAGAATATGCTAGCAAATGGTGAGAACGGTGGTTCTCAAAGTATCATCAGCATCACTTGAATATATAGATATTTATGTTTTAGTTCCCACCCTAGATCTACTGAATTAGAAACCCAGCAGTCTGTGTTTTCAAGCCCTCTAGGTGGTTCTGATAAACCATGGAGTCACAGTATTGTTGGAAAACCACTGGGATGGAACATTAAAGTGGTATTGAAAGATGCTAGAAAGGGACATGGGGTTTGATTACAAAGAATTTGGTCTGTAAAGGCAACAGGGAATCTTTTGACAGTCTTTAAAAGGGGATTAATTTAATTCAAAGTTGTGTTTTACAAAAAATCTACTGGATAGAAGATAGAATGCCTTTAAAGCATTCTCCAGCTAGGGTACAGAGCATTCCATTTGCATTGGTTCTGTTCTTGGGTCTTTCCATCTAACTATCCCAGGCCCCAGACCCTCAAAGAAAGCTTGGTGTCATATAAATGCTCTACTCTGTCTGATGCTTGAACATTTCTGGCTGGCTTGACTTCCTGGTTTCTGACAAGCTGCACACTCAAGGACTCTCCCTCACTCTTGAATCCTCCTTGGGGATTACTGCCTTTGGTCCTCTTTGACATGTCTTCTCCTGAGGCCATGGCCTCTTGGGTTTTCCAAACTTGGCTTCCAGCACTGCATTCCACCATCAACCCTATTCTCATGCCATACTCCATTCTCGCCCCAAACACGTACAGTGCTTTGGCTTTGACTTGTCTGGGAGGAGGTACTAGACAGAAAGAACTGAGAGAGTCTGTAAGTGTAACTAGCAGTGATATGTTAGGTGTCCAAGACCAATTCGCTTACCTCCCTGGGCCTCAGTTGTCTCAGTAATCCAATCTGAGGGATTGGATTAAATGATCTATGAAGAAACCTAAAATAAAACTGTAATTTCATAGAAAGCATTTGCCATGTAGGTTTATTTGGTTGAAAATATATTGTGCAATCACAAGCCCCTTTTCCTGGATATAGAAGAAGCTCATTAAAAAAAATAGAAACTGTCCCTACGAGTTCACTATCAAGGTGTAGAAAAACAATATTTTATTAACTAATGTTTTGTCCCCAGCCATCTCACCCATGCCCCTTTCTCTGGTTCAAGTAGGCAATCAATTCTATATTTATTGCCTCAGGGAGAGATATTTCACATCCAAAAGGAAGAACAAAGGGTATCTTCCTTGATTTGGTTCCCACAAGCTTAAGCCTTAAGAGCACAGGTTGCAAAATGACCCTTGGGGAAAAACTGAGCCACTGAAGTGTTTGTTTTTGTTTTTTGATCTGCAGTGATTTTTTTTTTCAAAATAAATTAATTTTCAAAATTTCAAACCAGGAGGGTTTATGTAAAGTGAAAATTTTCTGTTTCTTCTTAAAAAACCAAATTGGGGAATGGGGAATAAATTGAAAGGTTTGGCAAATTTGGACCTCAAAAGAGAAAACCCTGTACTCCTTTTTCTGGATCAAAGCATTGTGGACAGAAAGTGAAACTTCAGAGCCTTAGATTGGGAAGCTCCAGAGACTCATCCTGAGCAGAGTGGGAGGTGTGTCCAGGACAGGACCAGCAGATCCATCCCAGTGATGACATGGAATAAAGGATGGGCCTCATCAGATGGTTTTGTGGACAAATGGCAGAGACCATAGGCTATCTCCTGTTATACTTTTCTCCTTGATTCTAGACAGGTACCCCAGTATTAGGTAAGTGCCTCAAAATTGAGACACAATCCTCTAGGGTAGAGAGAGGAACAAAAAAATCTTTAAAGTTGATATTAACTCTCTGTCACATGAATGGAATAGGAGCTCACAAAACAAATTTAATTTGAATTTTGAAAAAGTTAAAGGTATATTTTCTTCAAGCCTTAGTTTGGGATGTTGATATGTACCCCTTACCAAAGAAGTTAGGATTTTATTCCTATACTTGTTTTCTAAGTACACATATCCCTTTAAAAATGACCTGGGTATGAGTGAGAAGATTGGTAAAAGAAAACAACAATTATGGCTGAATCTTCTCTTTTAAAATGATATGAAAATTTAGTTCATTCCAAATAGTTTGAAAACGAATTTGATCTTTACCCTGGTTGTTCTTGACATGTTTGGGTCGTGGATTTCTATAATATGACAAAAGAGACCTTTTGTTCTGAAAAACATGCATAGTTATAAAATTTGTACATTTTTGTATGAATTCCTGGGGCTTCAGAACCCAACCCCCCTTGAAAGCCCATCCATTGACCCCAGGATAAGGAACACCTTATCCATCTGCCACTCTTCCTGTCCCCATTTTCTTACAGGGGATTTCAATGAAAAAAAAAAAAAAAGAAGAAGAAGAAGAAAGAAAGAAAATCCCCAGCCTATTTGGAATACAAAGAGAACTGCCACCCACAGTCTGTCACCCTGGCACCCTCGCCATCTGCAGCCTCCAAAGCCTTTGCCCATTCCCCTCCCTATGGAGCTGTCCCGCTGCAGGCCTGGAGCTTTCTGAGCTCTGCCCTGAATACCCTCTTTGGGACCGCCTGACACGACACATGCTATAAATAGAAGGGGATGAGGCCCTGTGTGCTCACCCCACTTCTGGCAGAGGATGCTTGCATTTGCTGCCTGTCAGAAATTCACTCTGAACACAAAAGTATCCTGGGCAAGAGATGCTCCCTCCACCAGAAAGGGTAAGATGTGTGGGGTTGAAGGCGAGGCAGAAAGCATCCCCTACCAGCTGGAAGCCACAGCATGCTGTTCAGTGAACTCAACTTAAGCAGGAGTTACTAACATCACGTGGATGAAGCCACCTTTGTGTAGAGAACCACTTTAGCTTGGGAGAGAAACAGTGGAGGGCTAGTGAGGTGAGGAAGGTTACAAAGGACCCACTCACCAATCACATTACTGTGTGTCCTGAACCCTCCAGGCATTCTTGTGCCCACACCTCCCTGCCTTCCAGGGACACATATTCTACCGCAAGAGAGTGCAAGAAGGCAATGCCCGTGTGTACTCAGTGTGGACCAGGGCTCCTTCTGTCTGCACTGGGATACTTTGAGGCCTTCAGCAAGTCACTTTACCCTCTGGAGCCTCATTTTCCTCACTTATAGCATGAAGGTGTTGGGCATGATGATCCAGAAGTTTCTCTCCCAGGTCATAAAAATTCTCCAATTTTATCTGGCCTACATACAAAACTTCTGCAGGAAATCTGTTATCTTTGAGCCACTAGATGGCAATTTTATGTAGTTTAGGAGGATGCTACCTTAAAGGATCACTGGTAAGAACACCCCCACCCCCCCCCACACACACACACATACATACATACACACACACAAATGAATTGCATAAAATGGGAATTATGTAGAGTTAAACGGACAAACTGAAATGCAAAGCAGCTGAGAGAGTCAGCTACCTATATGATAAAATACGCTTAAACAGGTATTTAACCAACATTTCTAACAGGCTGTCAGAAGGCACTTAGAGATCTTAAGGAATCCCATGATTGTGGTTTGGGAGCAGGTAGTGAGTGCTCAGCACTGATGCCAGGAGACCTATTTCTAGTCCCAGCTCTTCCAAGAGGCTGTTTGACTTTGGTGAATCACATGTATCTTCTTATGCCTCAGTTTCTGAGTCTTTACAATAAGGAGGAGCTCAACCAGGCTCTGTGCCTTAACCCTAGTCCTAGAATTCAATGATTGTCTGGATTGTACTGCTAAGTTTCAGTTAATAAAGATTCTAAGCACTGGATATGGATGAGAAATCTCAATACTGTTGGCCTCTAAGACAAAAGAAAGTCTAAGCCTATTGCCACATGGACACTTATAATACAACTGTGCTGCTGCCATGATTTGAGACAGCTTGAGGGAGCCTCAGCCTTTGGCCAAATTAAGCTGAAATTTGCTTTTATGCAAAGGAGCATGGTGATCGGTCCAACTTGTCAGGCAGACTAAATCTCTCACCCCATGGCCAGAGCTAGTTCGTTAGCCAAACAGCTTGTGTTCCTGCATAAAGTCTTCCAGCTCCTTCTAGGGCCAGCATCATTTCTTTTTCTTTTTCATTACTCCACACTGGCTTCATTTTTTCCTACTTCCCTTCCTATAAACACATCAAAATTCACTCCAATCAGGGGAGGAAGCTCATGGCACTCAGGAATAGAAAAAAAAAATATATCCCTGTTAGAGTCCCTGGTCACAAATGAGTTAGGACTCTAAAGCACTCAAAATGTGGACTATCAATTATGTGTATCAGATTTAATTGTGGTAAAAATGCAGATTCTGGGTCTTACCTGGATCTATGAGGCAGGATCTCTAGGGGAAGCCTGGAATGTGCATTTATAAGCATTCTGGATGCCACTGAAGTTTGAGCCCCCTTGCCTCACAAGACAGCAGCCCCAAATCCAGGACTAGGTTGTTGGAGTTACAGGCATTTAGTGGAATTCTTAAAACTAAAACTCAGAATAAGGTGCAACAATGTGCGATTTGAGAAACCACACATGGCATTTGTTGAAATGAAAACATTTCAGAAAGGTTGGTGGTAGATCACATGGGGCTTCTCTGAGTGGCAGTGCTTTTGTAGAACTGAGGCCTGCTCATCTTCTTTAAGGAGAAATTTCCATTTTCCTTCCCCAATTTACCAGAAGCAGGGACAGTAATTTGTCTTAATTAGCCATCTCACAAGAGACTGGTAAATAAACTATGATGTTATTTCATTAACTACAAGGAAAGACAAAACTGCTAATCAAACTAGAATATTCATGTCAGCATGCCAGGGAGTTGCTCTTTTTTTTTTAGAAGAATCTTCATAGGAAGGCAAATTGCTATTAGCAGGTGGTTTGATGGGCATGGACTAAAAGCATGGGAATTAGATGGTGTATAACTCAGGAGAAGTGCCAACCAGCAACACAATCTCTACCAAAGGAAAGGAGATAAGAACCTGACCTTTAATTAAGCACTTCCTACCGATCAGACACTATCCTTGCTTTAATGGGAATATATTTAACATAAGGAGAAGAATCTTCTTACTAGTTGGTTTAAGCACTCTGTGTATGGAAATCCCATGATATACCTTCACTTTGTTTTTGTTTGTTTCTTTTTACAATTTTTTTATAGGCTCCGATGGCCATTTCATAAGTGTCAACTCAATTTTTGTTCAGTCCAGTTATAAGACAATTGAATAGGATTTCCAGGAAGCAATCTGGCTCACTAAAATCTGTTAGCTGCAAATGGGATTCTAATTATCTGTAGGTTCCATTTGCATTTTTATCTAATCTGCACACTTGCTAAATACATATTGTAGCAAAATGAGGCATAACAAATAAAATATTTGGTTTTGTCCTGAAGTGTGTTCAAATCAGGAACATGCTTGATTCTTAGCGTTTCTTCCAAAAATACAGTTGAATCAACCTTATTGGAATGGAGGAGACTCATACTTCATAATATTCAATGCACATAACTGATACACAAGCAGCTGGATTTCAGGCTTGGCTTCCAATCTAGGTCACAGTGGTGTGCACAGCCTCTCTGACATTCCCTATCATCCCGTGGGTCTACTTTGTTACCATTAGTCGTTTGTCATATGGGTTTTATTGATGTGGTCTGTCCTCTTGTGTTTTATAGGTTACATTTTTCCTATAATCAACTTAAATTTAGGGAAAAGGACAAATTCAGAGAAAACAGATGTATTGAAGGCTTGCTTTTGCTTATAGCAACTTCTGGAATAGAAAACACTGGTTTCAGAGCTGTGTATAGTGGCACATGTCTGTAATACCAGTGACCCAGGAGGCTAATACAGGAGAATCATAAGTCCTAAGCCAGTCTCAGCAACTTAGCAATACTCTAAACAACTTAGTAAGATCACCTCTCAAAATAAAAAGGGCTGAATTAAATCACTGGTACCAAAAAAGAAAGAAAGAAAGAAAACAAAAACACTGGTTTCTTTCCCAAGAGCTTATATTTAAATAAAATAATAATATCATTGTGCATATAAAATGGTCAAAGTATTTGAGATAAACTACTTTTAAGACCTGATCCATATTTTTCTAATTTCAATGACAAGACAATGGGATTACCATCTGCAAGAAAGTCAAAGACATAGTTAAAACAAAGTAACAAATAATTCAACAGATATTTATATTTTCACTTATAATGCATGTTTAAATTTACAGTACCTTGAGGAAATAGAGAAAAAGTGCTCTAGAAAACAAATTTTAATCAAGTGACCACACTCTGACCACACTATCCTGTCCTCCATATCATTCCAGCCCTACGCTGACCCTACCTGTTCTTTGATCTTAAGATCTCTAGCAAATGGTGTATTCCATTACCTCAGTTTTCGTTGATTTTGTATCAGTCCTTTCCTGCTTCATTTTCTTCTCTTTCCTGACCAGGTCCCATCATCTATCACTTTGACCGCTCTCTGCCTTACCCCTTATTGGTCTATAACCCCTTTCTTACAAATGCCCAATCCTGGATTAGCCCAAACATATCTACCTTCTCCAACTCTACACACTGGGAGCCAAGTGTCAGGGAATACACACAGCTGGGTGGATTGGTGCTACTGTACACTTGGGACTTCCATCTCATTTGGGCCCCCAGTGTTATAGCCATCCTTGTCCTTCATTAGTTTCCCCTTCTTCTCCATGGTAGGTCCAAACATTTGCTATTTTTCTCCTGTTCCCTAAGCCACACCTACTTTTTTGTTGTTGTTCTAATTAGTTATACATGAGAGTAGAATGCATTTTGACACATTGTACACAAATGGAGCATAACTTCTCATTGCTCTGGCTGTACATGGTGCTGAGTCACACCAGTAGTGTAATCATACGTGGATATAGGGTAATGATGTCGGTCTCATTCTACTATGCTTCCCATCCCCACTGCCCCCACCACTCTCTTCACTCCCCTCTGTACAATCCAAAGTTCCTTCATTCTTTCATACCTCCCCCCCCACACCTGCTTTCTTTAACTGATCAAAATTGAGATGACTCATAAATTCATCGGCATCCACATCCTTCCTTCCTTGGAGAATGGATACACAAGGTCAATATCACCAAGTGCTCTTGAATTTGCTCTTCCCTAGTCCATCCAGGAGATTGTTCCATCAACAATTCATTTGTTTTCTTGTTTCTTCAACTTCTCCCCACTTCTGGTTTCTTCTCATTATCACTTAATCATGTCCAAGTCTCTTCAAATCTAAAAAACAATAAACAAAACTCCCACCACTGGAATGAGTTAGACATCATTACCTAAGTACATGAATGAAGACACGAATGGTGTGAAAATACTTTGTGTACAAGTAGGGACTTGAAAAATTGTATTCTATATGTGTAATATGAAATGAGTTGCATTCTGCCATCCTATATAACAAATTTGAATAAATAATCTAATAATAAAAAACTCCTACCATCCTGCATGATTCTATAGTTATCACTCTGATTTTCTTCTTTTGCTCTTTCTGGAAGAGGTCACCACTTGACTATCCATCCAATGTGATTTGGCCTCTGTCCCTTCAAATCCACAGAAACTACTTGTTTTAAAGCCATCAGGGATTTCCTTGTTTAAGCTAGTTGATTCTCTCTTACTTGACTCTTCTGACATATTTGGCATCATTGTCCTTTCTGCTTTTTGAAACTCTCCTCTAATTTCCAGGCTGTAGGTACACTGATGAAGGTATCTTCAGCTTAACTCTCTCCTCAGAGCTCCAGACACTTATACTACATCTCAACTTCTCCACCTGGATCAAACTGCAGCATATCCAAAATAGGCCTCTCTTATTTCTCCCTTCAGTTCTCCCTTCTTTGTGCCCCAATCACCAAGTCAGAAGCCTTGGATTTATCCTTAACTTCTCCCCTCGCCTCTCTCCTAACAACAAGTTCTTTCTATTCTACTTCATAAGAAGGCTTCACTTCTGAGTTACTTACTGAAACAATCAATTGTCTGCCCTTCTGCTTCCCATCTTATCCGGGAGAAATCATATGTGGAAATTGGAATGCTGTGATTTTTCTCACTCTGCTCTTCAGATATAAATTCCATTCATTCAACAAAACATTAGACTTGGGAGGAGTGGGGCCCAGCTGCAGTGAAGGGTGCCGAGTGTCAGATTGCTTTTTTCAATATTTGTGTTGAACAAATGGGGTTTTGCAAACCATAATCATCATTGAATTTTGCATCATTGTGCTACTTTATCAGATAAGTAAAAGGAATAAACATGCAAATATTCAGGGAAAGTTTGGGCTATGAAAATCATCACAGTGAAGTCATTTGTGGACCCTGCCGGGTTCTTCCAGTGAGTGAATCTTCCCAATTTCCTTTACAGTGGAGGGACTTGGGATTCTGAACCACAAAGTCCTATCTTTGAGTTCCAAGTGAGACATTAAGATAAACCAGTGCACAGGTGTGTGCCTGCCACACAACCCCTCACTAGTTCTCTCAGCACAAATGGATGGATGACTCTCCCATCACTTATAGCCCCTGTCAGTGGCATGTGTTTTCAAGACCCGTCTAGGAGGTGTTTCAGAGAGAAAAGGCCTATAGAACTTCAACATTACGGAAACATTTTGTGTGAATCAGATTCCATTTTTTAATACCAAAAAAGGGGGTGGGGAGCAAAAGAAAAGTAAATACTATCCAAGATTTGATCTCTTTAAGTCATTGATTTTTAACTTTGGTGGCAGTGGCTGGGAGAGGTATTTCAGACTCATTTGAGAACATAATGGAAGATTTCGATTATTTTTTCCAGAAAATATTTAAACATATGCATGCATACACCTTTTATAGACAATTTGGGGGTTTCCAGACAAAGACACTTCAAAGAAAGAAAACTACAGACCAATATCTCTAATGAGCTTAGATGCAAAAATCATCAATAAAATCCTGGCCAATCGAATACAAAAGCATATCAAAAAAATTGTGCACCATGATCAAGTAGGATTCTTCCCTGGGATGCAAGGCTGGTTCAATATACGGAAATCAATAAATGTTATTCACCACATCAATAGACTTAACAATAAGAACCACATGATCATCTCGATAGATGCAGAAAAAGCATTTGACAAAGTACAGCATCCCTTTATGTTCAAAACACTAGAAAAACTAGGGATAACAGGAACTTACCCCAATATTGTAAAAGCTATCTATGCTAAGCCTCAGGCTAGCATCATTCTAAATGGAGAAAAACTGAAGGCATTCCCTCTAAAATCTGGAACAAGACAGGGATGCCCTCTCTCACCACTTCTATTCAATTTAGTTCTTGAAATACTAGCCAGAGCAATTAGACAAAAGAAATTAAAGGCATAAAAATAGGAAAAGAAGAACTTAAACTATCACTATTTGCAGATGATATGATACTATATCTAACAGACCCAAAAGGGTCTACAAAGAAACTACTAGAGCTAATAAATGAATTCAGCAAAGTGGAAGGATATAAAATCAACACGCATAAATCAAAGGCATTCCTGTATATCAGCAACAAAACTTCTGAAATGGAAATGAGGAAAACCACTCCATTCACAATATCCTCAAAAAAAAAAATACTTGGGAATCAACCTAACAAAAGAGGTGAAAGATTTATACAATGAAAACTACAGAACCCTAAAGAGAGAAATAGAAGAAGATCTTAGAAGATGGAAAAATATACCCTGTTCATGGATAGGCAGAACTAACATCATCAAAATGGCGATATTACCCAAAGTTTTCTATAGGTTTAAAGCAATACCAATCAAAATCCCAACAGCATTTCTTGTAGAAATAGATAAAGTAATCATGAAATTCATATGGAAAAACAAAAGACCCAGAATAGCAATAGCAATTCTAAGCAGGAAGTGTAAATCTGGCGGTATAGCGATACCAGATTTCAAACTGTACTACAGAGCAATAGTAACAAAAACAGCATGGTACTGGTCCAAAACAGGCGGGTGGACCAATGGTACAGAATAGAGGACACAGAGACCAATCCACAAAATTACAACTTTCTTATATTTGATAAAGGGGCTAAAAGCATGCAATGGAGGAAGGATAGCATCTTCAACAAATGGTGCTGGGAAAACTGGAAATCCATATGCAACAAAATGAAAGTGAATCCCTTTCTCTCGCCATGCACAAATGTTAACTCAAAATGGATCAAAGAGCTTGATATCAAATCAGAGACTCTGCATCTGATAAAAGAAAAAGTTGGCTCCGATCTACGTATTGTGGGGTTGGGCTCCGAATTCCTTAATAGGACACCCATAGCACAAGAGTTAATAACTAGAATCAACAAATGGGACTTACTTAAACTAAAAAGTTTTTTCTCAGCAAGAGAAACAATAAGAGAGGTAAATAGGGAGCCTACACCCTGGGAACAAATTTTTACTCCTCATACTTCAGATAGAGCCCTAATATCCAGAGTATACAAAGAACTCAAAAAATTAAACAATAAGATAACAAATAACCCAATCAACAAATAGGCCAAGGACCTGAACAGACACTTCTCAGAGGAGGACACACAATCAATCAACAAGTACATGAAAAAATGCTCACCATCTCTAGCAGTCAGAGAAATGCAAATCAAAACCACCCTAAGATACCATCTCACTCCAGTAAGATTGGCAGCCATTATGAAGTCAAACAACAATAAGTGCTGGCGAGGATGTGGGGAAGGGGGTACACTTGTACATTGCTGGTGGGACTGCAAATTGGTGCGGCCAATTTGGAAAGTAGTATGGAGATTCCTGGGAAAGCTGGGAATGGAAACACCATTTGACCCAGCTATCGCCCTTCTTGGATTATTCCCTGAAGACCTTAAAAGAGCGTACTATAGGGATACTGCCACATCAATGTTCATAGCAGTACAATTCACAATAGCTAAACTGTGGAACCAACCTAGATGCCCTTCAATAGATGAATGGATTAAAAAAATGTGGCATTTATACACAATGGAGTATTACACAGCACTAAAAAATGACAATCATGGAATTTGCAGGGAAATGGATGGCATTAGAGCAGATTATGCTAAGTGAAGCTAGCCAATCCCTAAAAAACAAATGCCAATGTCTTCTTTGATATAAGGAGAGCAACTAAGAACAGAGCAGGGAGGAAGAGCATGAGGAAAAGATTAACATTAAACAGAGATGAGTAGTGGGAGAGAAAGGGAGAGAGAAGGGAAATTGCATGGAAATGGAAGGAGACCCTCATTGTTACACAAAATTACATATAAGAGGTTGTGAGGGGAAAGGGGAAAAAAAACAAGGGAGAGAATTGAATTACAGCACATGGGGTAGAGAGAGAAGATGGGAGGGGAGGGGAGGGGGGATAGTAGGGGATAGGAAAGGTAGCAGAATACAACAGTCACTAGTATGGCATTATGTAAAAACGTGGATGTGTAACCGATGTGATTCTGCAATCTGTATTCGGGGTAAAAATGGGAATCAAATGTATGAAAGATGATATGTCAAGAGCTTTGTAATGTTTTGAACAACCAATAAAAAAATAAATTAAAAAAAACAATTTGGGGGTTTCAAGCATCTTGGTTTATGACCCCGCCCCCTATTTATATCTGGACACTGACTTAGATACAAATTTAAATGTGACTGAAACATTTTTTTCATCAGATAAATATAAGATTCCTACTCAGTAACTTCCACCAAAATCACTCAGCCTTTCAAACACCCTCATTTTCTATCTCTGAGCCTCCTTGCCACGGAATCCCTAGAGTCTATTTCTCAGCTTAGCACAGAATAGTATACCCTGGTTAAGCCACTGTTTCACCAACCAAAGCCTTTAGAACTTGGACCCTCTCCTATCTCCATGCACACAGCTGCAGGACTGGCTGTGCCAGGAAGGAGAGGCCAGATTTTAGGGGTTCCTGGTAGGCTTTCCGCTCCAACTGGGTCCTGAGTGCATTATTAAAGTGACACCAGATTCAGAAGCCAGGGCCGCAGTGGAATGGAGGAGAATAGAATGATTCAAGATGCTATTTTCCTGACAAGAAAAAAGCTGGTCTGGCTTGGCCAGAGATTTGAATCAGAAATGGGTGCCCAGGAGGAGGGATGAATTGGTCCCAATAAAACAAAGGAGCTTTTGAAGGGCTTTGTACTTGGCAGTTGGGCTGAGTGGAGAACATGGAAGTGGAGTTTGAACAAAGAGGTTACAGCCAGAATGAACGTTCCTCACACTTAAATGTTGTCAGTGCTCAGATCAATCCATATCTCCAAAGATGTGGGAGAGCCTCAGGGGCAGCATTAAGTCTTGTTGCTTTATTATCTCCATTGGCATATGGGCTCCCATCTCTCTGTTACTAATAACCACTTCAGTTCTGGCAACATCCTTTTACATGATTCCTTACCACTTGTGTTTCCCTACAATTTGAGAACTTTTTCAAGAATTCCAATGAAGAGTCAAAATCTCTTCTGATTTCCTTCTAATGCCAAACCCTGGGAAAAAAATCTGTGTGTAATAACAACTAGATAAATATAAGTATCAATTTCTCCAATTGGTGGAAAAGTCCAATTTTGTTTCACACCATTTCTACAGAGTCACAGAAAACCAAATGTTGGCAGAATTCCATAGGCCAAAAGAAGAATTTCAGCAGTTTTACCTAATTCCATTACCTCATCACTTCCCAAACTCACCAGTTGTTAGACCATATTGCAAAATGTCACCAGAAATTTTCCTATTTCATATCTTACGGAGAAAAGAGAATTTTGTGGCATGTCTGGAGAGAAAGTAGAAGAGAAGCTTGTATAAGACAAGTGTCTCTTAACAGCCGCTGTGTGCACTTGCCTATTAAAATTCTGATAGGCAGAGAGAAAAGATTTTTGACAAAGCTTTTTAGTTAAAAATGTTTCTTAAAAGAATAACTGCCAACTTTGGTTTGCATTATTAAGTGGCTACAATGTGTTCGGTACATTATATAGAATGTAATATTCGCAAGTAGGCATAGTTCTACCTGCCTGGAATCCCTCACCCTAGGTGTGTGCACGCATGCACACACATTCACACGTTTTTCCCCTGGTTCACTTCAGGGTGTCCTTTGCTTTTTCCCAGATCAGGCAAGTGATTATAAATTCAAGGTGGGTGGAAAAGACGCTCCACAACTTAGGATGTGGTACCAACCAGTTCATGAAGAAAGGAGGAAGGATGGGAAGTGAGCAAGCCTAAGGTTTCAGCAAAAACTATATCATTCTCTTTCTGTCCCGATTCCCAGGGCACCACGAAAGTGCAAGTGTCCCCAGCCCCAACCTAAAGGAAGAAAAACCAATTATTAATGTGTTAGCAGTGAAACCACATAGTAATCAAGAGTTCTGAGGGCAGAATACCTAGATTTGACTGCTCACTCCAACAGTCGTTACCTTGCTACTCAAGTAAATTGCTGAATCTCTTTTTGCCTCAGTTTCTTCATTGGTAAAGAGGAATAATGATGATGTTGGTGGTGATGATGATAATCATGAAGCTATCTGAGGGACAGCATTCATGAGAAATAAGTGAGTTGTTACACTGGCAGCACCTTATACCTACCATAGTATAAACAATAAAAATACTTGCCATTATTGCTTTATATGTAAACCATTTTACTGGGACAGGATAATCATTTTAAATTATCATACCTGCACTTCAGCAGTCCCACAACTATACTTTATTCTCATCTAAGCACACACACCCCCTTTTCCCCCTGGGCCACCATTGTCCAGAGGGAAGGTTGGCATTGGTCCTGATCCCTTAGGAAGAACACTTGCAGAACCTACTTTCTCCCCCTGGTAGCTGAGAAGAGATTTTTAAAAAATTTCTCTGAACTAAGGTTGGAGACAAGAGTTAGAAGAGAAGCAAAAGAGGCTGGTGATAGTGTCTGAGGAGGCCTTTGGGCTCTGACATGATTCCACTCCCCTAAGACTTATTTTAAATGAAGAAATACTAGCACCCCAAACAAGAGGGGGGACCTGAGAGGAGAAGAGATCTCTGCCCTGCATTCCAACTGAATTCAAGCAGTGTCATAGAACATTGTCCACGATGGCAGGGCAGTAGTTGAGCAGAGATGGTTGCAGATAGTACAGAAACAGAGAAGACCTAAAATACTACCACCAGGTTTCCCACTGATCAGAATGGTGTGGGGAGCAGTAAGCCTTCTCTGTGCCCCAGAGGAGTGAGGGGAAATTTCTCTGGGTAAAAGAGAAAGCCAACCTAAAGGGATATTGGAGTCCTGGTACAGGGATAGCACAGCAGAAGTTGAGAGGATTGCATGGCTAGAGGCCAGCTAGGAACTTGCTGGCTTCAATACCTGAGCACAAGGAGGAGTTTTGTATATCTTGGTGGATATCAGAAAGGAAAGGTGCTGACCACCAGGGCCTGATCCTCTTGTCACTTTTGCTGTGATGCTACATAAAACCCTAGGATATTTAGATGACAACTGCAGAGTCAAGGATAGGGTCAGGAAGGAAAAATCTTGATTTAACAAGTATAAATCTAAAATAAATAGCTTTAACTAAAATTAACCAAGATTACATTTTCTACAAGGAAGTAAAATGGAGCTTGAAATAAGAGAATAACTTGAAGTCACAGGAAAACAACGAGCATAGGGACTGAAAATCCATACTTACTAACTTATTAGACAATATAAAGTGGCGAGGACTCAAGTTCAAGAGTGCCCTGCACCCCAGCAATCAGTACTCCATAGCCCAAGGTGACACTGAGAATTCTGCTTAGGCCACTTTCTTCTGAAGCAAGAAATCCCCTGGAGGGATAGCCTGCTAGAAATGGCAGAATAGGAAGAAACAAAGAAGTCATGGGGTAGATAACTGAGGAATTAAATCTATGCTATTTCTGGATATTAAGGAGTGACTCTATGGGACCCCCTGCACCTAGGAAAAAAGGCAGTACAGTCTTGCGGATAGAGCCCCGAGTTCGGTTTAGAGGTCCCAGGTTCAAATCCCAAGTCCTTCCCCTTTTTGAGCTCTGTAATCTTGGACAAACAGCACAGCCACTTTTTTCTGCAAGTAACGTCCCCAGGTTAGGATTAAATGAGGGCAGGTACACAGAGTAGCCCCAGAGAGCCAGAAGTATGATAGATGCTTAAGGAGTATACGATGAAGAGCAAATCCCTGCTTCTATGCCCTTTACTTGCATCCTTGGACTGGCAGCTTCTCCCAGGCTGATGGGCCTGCTCATCTCTCTCTCTCTCTCACACACACACACACACACACACACACACACACGCGCGCGCACACACACACACATCCATCTCTGACTAGGATCTCGTCCTGAATGGGACATGATGCTGTCCCACACTAATTCAAGTGTTATTTGTTCTTTGGATTCTTGCAGTCCTGCTTGCTAGCTAAACAGCTCTCAAAAACCCATCCCCAACCCCTTCCCATGCACATGCATCTCCCTCACTACCCGTGCCCATAAAGGGCAATGTGTCTTGTTCCTACATGGCTGGAGCAGCTGTAGATGTCTCCTTCCAGAGACAATATGGAGTTTTACCTTAAAACAGAGGAGGAAGAGGTTATCTCAAATAAACAGATGGTTTTAGCTTTATAATTAAGCCAGAGAAAAATTGTGCAGCAATATCCTATTGTCCAACTTAAATGATGCTCAGGCCAGGGTGCTGAAGCAGGAAAGCAAGCTGATGAATCCCACCCGCAGTAATAAAAGGAGCAGAATCTTGGAAAGTGAGTGGTGCTTTAAAGAGGGGTGGCTCTTTAAACACATCCAGGCTGGTGAAAAGGGAAAGAGGGTGCACTAGGAAAGAGCCTGAGATGGAGAGGGGCCCGAGGGGTATTACCAGTGTAAGCCTGCATGCCTCCCTGACAGCTTGATATATTTCAGGGATGGAAACTGCTGACCGCGCTCTTTGTAAGTTAGCACATTTTGTTGGCTTCCTTGTTGTAGGCGTTGAGTATTCTTTCCCAGTTGCCTGTGTTCTCTTTTCTCTCTCTAACACACTTATGTCTGGGTCTACATTCTTAATAATGTAGTCAAAATGCTCTGTTGTCAGGGACTCTTAAAAAAAAAAAGAGAGAAAGAGAACATAAAGGAGCTGTTACAACAGTCGAGATTACACTGGGAGGGAGGATGAATTCAAACCACACTCTGGAAAACTCCAACAGCTTTTCCAGTTTCTCTCCAGCCTCCACATCCCCAAGGACCTCATTGTCCCTAAAGAAACCCATTAGTGTGCACAGGCTAATGAGACCCTCCAGTCATAGGAATGAGAGAGACTCAACAGGGAGTCCAGTTCTCCACAACTGACAAGGGGCTGTAGGAAACACCTGGTCCTCAGCCCCACTGCCACCCCTAGGCTCCAGTCAGGGTGGAGCTGACCCCTTCAACCTCAGCTGCTTGAAGAGACACCCCTGGGGACTTAGAAGGTTTCTTTTTGGTGGGTCCTAGCCATCAGGCTTGGGCTCCCACTCCCATCTGGAGACCAGTATGTCAAAAATTCATCCTTGAATAATGGTTCTGGGAAAGGTCAACTCACAGTTTGGTGAGTTTTTCATGAAAGCCAGGGTGGAAACTTTAATAGGGATCAGCTGTTTACTTATGAAATCAGAAATTATTCCCAAGCTGTGCATGATGGCACATGCCTGTAATCCCAGTGACTCAGGAGGTTGAGGAAAGAGGATCACAAGTTCAATGCCAGCCTCAGCAAGTTAACAAGGTCCTAAGTGTGTGGAGCCACCCTGGATGAAGTCCTGATGCCCCTGGTCCTGAACAATTATTGCCTTCCAGAGTAACTTGGGCATTACCCCAGCTCAGATAACAAGGCATGGCCCCAGGTGTAGGCATCACCCACTGGGGTTGAGTTACACTCACCTGTTCCTTTGTAATCCTACCCCTTCTGCCTTTTTTGGATAGAATTTTCTAAGAAACAGCATCCCCCAAAATAAAAGCTCACTTCTGAAGGTTGTCCCCCGCCTCTATCTCTCTCTTGTTAACCTCTCATGACCTTCTCTTGCCCCCCTTGGGGGAGCTTGAAGCCAGGGGACAGGGAAGCCATCCTGAAGCTAATATAAAAGGTATTTTGTATCTGTGTGGTATTTTGCATCACCCCAAATTCACACAAGTGGCTTTAGTTCAGCTGCCTGTGGTAGACAGAGGTGGCATTTGGTGCCCAAACAGGGACTTGCTGAAATAACTGGCTTGTTATGAGAAAGTCCCATTTTAATACTGTTCTAGTATAAGGCTTTGAGTCCCTGGGGACAATATAATTAGCTAGTTTAGGCCCCCCAGCTGTCTTTTCCTCAAAGGACACTTTTAGACAGCCAGCATGTTTATCATGGGACCAACACATATGTAACTGAGCACTGTAGCCAGAACAATTAAATCCAGTCACATGGATGGGAGTAATATGGGTGTCTGTAAATCCTCTCATCTTATGTGAATCATTAGTAAATACTGGAATGGATTCTCCAGTCCACACTGCTGGGTGTACTAAAGGTGGATCTGGAAAATATGTCCAATAAGTTTCTCCCTGTGTCCCATTTACCTGACTGCTCAACAGAGCTAGCACTACTACAAGCATCATAGTTGGAAACTTAGTTTTTCCTTGCTGCTGGACCTAAGCAACTTGGCAAGACCTGTCTCAAAATAAAATATCAAAAAAGGGCTGGGGATATTGCTCAGTGGTTAAGCACCCCTGGTACTAAAAGAAAAAAAAAATATTTCCAGATTTTGGCAAGGGGGATTAGCACACCATGACTGGCATGGAGACACCCCCCCCCCCATGTAAACATGGCTTAACTTCACAGACTAAACACACTTACTCCATTGCTACCTACATTTCCTCTGATAGAAATCACATGGTACCTGGGATGCCCAACCCTATACAGAGAGAAGCTTCATGAAGCCACTGTATTCTCCTGTATAGCTGCATTCCTCAGGGAGTACCATGTGGCCCTGCCTTGGTAGTGCTTTCTCATATGGTGCCAGACCATCTCTACTTCCAGAGAACACGTCACATTATCTGCCTACCTTGAGCTACAGTTAATACTTTGTAAGCTTCAGGAATCAATACATCTACCTACATAGTTTAAATATTGGCTATGTGACCTTTGGACAAGTCATTTAATATCTCTGAATCACAGTGAAATCAAAGTACTATTTATTACTTCTCTTGCAGGGTTGTTGTGAATATTAGAGTCAATATCAGGAAAGCACCCTATCATATAAGAGGTGTTGGGTTAATGGTGTCTGGTGGTAATAATAGTAGACTAGTTGTGGATCTATAATAACAAATACTCATTCTAGCCATGCACTCAATTGATCTGTTTCACTGGCTTTCAGATGATGTGTGGTAGCAGAATCCCTTTTCCTTCCCAAATAAATTATACATACAACCATGGGAGCAAACAGGGCATTGCACCAGAGAAAGCAGGCCAGATAGCTATGGCTCTTATGAATTTGTCTTCTTTCCAGCTTTTTTTATAGGGGTTCACCCTGAAGCTTGCAATAGTTTATAAGCCATAGGTTTATTTTATAATGTCATCTCAGCAGAAACTTGCAAGTCAGAACCTAAACTCAGGGACTGGCATAACAAGACACCTGACTCTGATCGTTGTGGAGATAAGACAGGTCCTTGCCACACAGAGTGGTCCTTGCTCCTGTTGAGGCCTTTCCTTCAATCACCTGGATAAGCACAATGCCCCTCCCTTTTGCCTCTCCTGTCTTCAACCTGCCTACTCAGAGCTACCTGAAATCTCCTTCTCAAATGAGCCCATATCAATTGCCTTTCAACTTGACAACCATAACTCATAAATTTGGCTTAGCCTTACTTTTAAAATGTCATCTCCCATGATATTGGTATTTTTTGCCTTATATATCTGTCTAATTGGATCCTTAGAGTGATCAAACTCAGCAGGTTTACGAAACAGGATGTTAAATGGATGTTTCAGCAGAGGTTCAAAGACAATGGAAACTACGTGCTAAATGAGGTGCCAAAGAAGATGCAGAATTTTCAAAACAGGTACCTGAGAAGGGGTCACACAGTTCACAGACCCCCTCTTTGACAAGGAAGGTAAACAGGATGATAATTGAAGGATTACTGAAAAGAGTTTCTTTGGAGACAGCTGTAGGATGAGCACTACTCCCCCAGAGAAAGGGTTGGGTCTCATGCTAGCTCCTGGTTATAGGAGCTTCAGGGGAAGTAGGAGAGGGTTTTTAGAGAGCTGCTTGTGAGGTTGAGTTTTCTCACTACACCCACATTGGAGGAGTCGAGATGGTGCCTTTTCTCTCTGTCCTCTATCCAAGGAAGGTTGTCTTTTAGGAGAGAGGTCCAGAGTGTACCTCCCAGCTGGAGTGAGTGCCTGCTGCTTCAACTGTAAAGGAAAGACAAGAGGTTCCCCCTGGTTCCTAGGGTGAAAATGAAGTAAGCGTTTTTCACATGTGGCCCTCCCACAGAAAAGAGCCAATGTGGGACTATCTCAGGTTCCTCTCAAGAAGACCTAAGGGTAGAGAGAAGCTAAAATCATAGCTGGATTTCCAACACCTGAGGAAGAAGAGTCATGGAGAACAGAAATAGTATTTGTGCTTTGGTAGTCAAGGGACTGCCGGTGAGTGATTAGCCACGGGAACAGTGGCAAGTCCAAGGGAAAATCTCGTGCCCCTCGTGCATTTTAAATACCTGCCAAGCTAAGAGGGCTCCAGTGCCAGGGTGGCCCAGGAGAAGCCCTCTGAGGGAGCCCCTGCTGCCTGGCCTTCTCTCCCTGAAGTCTACCTAAAAGGTCTCAAAGCAAGGCTATCAAGATGGGGAGAGAAGAGGAGGCTTTACTGGGAAAAGAAAGAAGAACATGACCACATCCCTTCCTGACTGCAGCATGTTCAAGCTGGAGGAGGGGAGAGACTGCAAATTTAAATCAAGTTCATGGTACTAGACATTTTAATGACCAAATTGAGATTCTTTGTATTACCTAATAGTACAGAAAACTCATTGAAACTGAGTTTCCAGTTAGTTACAGGTAGAAAATGAGTCCCATGGTCTGAACTAAAGGGACAGTGGGAGACAAAACCAGTTACTTTATATGATTCAATTAAGAGTTATGGATATGAATGAGAACGCTCTATTTGACTGAAGCAAATAAAGGAAATTTACTGGTTCATTAAACTTGGAAGTTCAGAGGTAAAGCTGGCTCTGGGAGCTCAGATGAAACCATCAGCACTTTCTTGTTCTCACACTCTCTCCCTCTCTCATCCACTTCTGTTAGTGTATTACACTTTCTTTCTCTATAAATTGGCTTTATTCATGCAGAGGGTGCAGCCCTGGCAGGCAGCTACACGCTTGCAGAATCCCAGCTTAGCTCCAGGAGGAAGAGAGTGTCTCTCAATTTTAGCATCTATAAGTAAAATCTCAGGGGAAGACCTGACTGGCCTCTCTTGGGTCATGTGGCCACGGACTGATATCCAAAGGGGCAGGGTATTTGATTGGCAGACTCCCCTGAGCAACATTACCTGCCAAAAAGTGTTTTTCTCCAGCAGAAGTGGGCAGGACTGCCTAAAGAATGGGGCAGGTTTGCTCAACAGACCAAAACCACAAACATCATAGTTATTCACATCATGTATCACAAGAGACTGAAGCTCAAACGTGTCAGCTGAATCGTCTCCCTATGTATAATAATGATGATTACAACAATTAATATCTTAACTCTTGGGGTCATTTGCTTATGTTTTTCCCTCAATCCAAGATGTGTTCCCCTCCACTGGAGCTCTGCCTATCAAAATTCTGCTTCCTTTTCAAAATTCAGTGCAAATATCACTTCCTCCAGGAAACTGCTTATAACTCCCAGGAATGAAAACAAATGATCCTTTGCAGTCTTAGTGGGTACTGTACCATTATTAGCCTTGCTTCTGTGGCAGAATCCGCTGGGCAGCTGGTTCCCATGCTACACTTCCATCCAATATTTTGTGACTACCAAAGCACAAATACTCATCCTTTAAACTCATAACTTTCATGTCAACTGATTCTGCAACAGACAGATTATTGCTTCTATGAAAGCCTATGACTTTGCATTTATACCAAAAAATTCTGTTTTATTGAATAAGGCAACACCTCCTTTTACACTTCATGATAGTTTTAAAATAACATTCAGATTGTTGAAACCTCACTCTTTGAAGGTCTCATTCCCCTCCTCTGAGTCTGGATGGGAATTATTGACTTGCTTCTAGTAGTTTGGATAAAAAAGTTTCTATGATGGTATGCAATTTGGGACGCAAGGTAACAAATGGCCCAGGAACTTCCTCCTACTCTCCTGTATTTCTCACCCTGGGTGAAGGGATTCATAACTGTCTTGCAGTTGTGAGAACACTCAGTCTAGGGAAAGCCCACATGGAGAGGGCCATGTGAGTGAGCATCTCCCATGCACATCTGCTAGCCCTAGTCGAGCCTTCAGATGACGGCAGCCCTGTGACAGCCTGAGTGCAACCCCATGAGACACACTGAGCTGGAACCTCTCAGCTAAGTGGCTCCATAATTTGCACCCACAGAAACTGAGATATGTGTCTGTTGTTTTAAGTCAGAAGTTTTGGGATAATTTCTTTCATAGCCATGTACAACTATCACACACTTCTCCACATAAAACCTAGTAAATATTAATGCAGGGTCTCTTAGCCTGGGCTCCTATGAAACAGAACCTAAGCAAAAAGCCAGTGTGCTAGTACTTAATTATAAGGTTTATTCCAGGGAAACAAGAGTGAGAGAAAGGGAAAAGAGGGAGAGCAAATCCTAGAATGCATTACTGAGCTGGCCCCTGCTTGGTATCAATTGCAACTGATTGTTCCAGCTTGCAACACTAATTCTGAAAGACTAAAGATTTAATTGCATCTCAGGTTAGTTTGTCCAGGGGAAGGAAGTGAAAAGAATGTATCCATCAGATCCCATCTCCCTTTAGTTAAAGAGAGCTTTTCTCCACAGGAAATTAACTCTCTGTATTTCCCAGGTAAAGTTTGTATGACCCCTCTGTTAGTCAACTTTCTGAGACTATTAACAAATACCTGAGATAATCATATTATAGAGAAAAGTTTTGCTTTGGTTTAGTTTTAGAGGTTCTAGTACATGATAGATTGCCACTGTTGCTTTGGGCCTATAGTGGCACATCGTGGTGGAACAAAACTGCTCACCTCGTGTTTGGATGGGAAGTGAAAGAAGAAACAGAAGAAGAGACTGGGGTCCCACTATCCCCTTAAATGACATTCACCCAATAACCTAAAGAACTCACCCTAGGCCCCATCTCTGAAATATTCTATAACCTCCCAATACTGCCGCTCTGGGGAATAAGTCTTTAACATGGACCTTGGGGAAACACTTAAGATCCAAACTTTAGTAGACCCCATTCTATAGTGTCCCTGGTGTCATATGCCTCAAGATGAACAAAGAAGCCCCAGGGCATCATACCTCTTTGTGAGGCATGAGGCACTGCTGGGTTGTGCCCACCTAAGCTCAGTTATAGCTCACTTAAACCTGCTCACTAAATGGCAGCTGGAACAGAAAGAATGGACTAAGGCTCTGGATAGATAGGGCTGAGAGGCTCTGAAGTGGCATAAACAAGGTACCCAATAGGCAGGGTATAGGTGGCACAGCCTGTTAACTACAAGTCTGTGATCAACTCTACAAAGACACCTGGACATATCTCAGAGATTGCAGCCAGTGAATTTGGATGCCCATGTAATTGAATTACATCCTGTCTGAAGAAACTGGTTTTAACAGAAGTGGAGGATCTGAGTGGCATTGTGAGCTAGGAGTGCAGCAAGAGACATGGGCAGTGGCTCCCCAACACACCCAGACTCACATGTACCTCGACTCACACACACACGTGTGTGTGTGTGTGTGTGTGTGGCCAGTAAGCAGGCATACCCTCAAATGAAAATGACTAGCTCTGCCTCAGAGAACTTAATGACACCTGCCATTATGGACCAGATAGCTGAATCCTCTTGTTCTACTCTGAGAGAGCTCCCTGGGTAACTGTTCCTTTATCATCCATCCTCCTAAGTAAATCTCCCAAAGGGAGCAAGTGTTCTGATGCACAAGCAAGAGCATCAGATCCACTTGAGAACTCTGCAGCCCAGTCAGTGTGTAAATACAACCACCTTTCCCACATCCAATTCATTGTTCCTTCTCTCCCCTGCTGGCATGCACCAGGGTGACCTACTAGCCCTCTGCAGTAAGACCCGGCTTCTCTGCTCTTCTCTTTTCCCCAAACTGCTACCCAGGCTTATAAATAACCACCAGACAAAAAGGTTTAGCCTATATAGCATAAGTGGACATGCACATGGCTGTAGATGGCATATAGAAACCAGAGTCTCGGAGGTGGCTCAGCCACACCCAGCCCCTTGAGGGGGAAGGAGGAGGGGTGCTTTCCTGAGCTTCTTCCATGAGAACACCAACACCAGTTCTCCAGCCTGCCAGGAACTCTGCCACCTGCTCCAGGGTGGGTCTTGATCTCAAGAACCATGCTGTGCTTCTCCTCTTGGCATATTTTGCCTACTAGTTTCCCTGCTATCAGCTGGCACAGAGCACACCTACATCTCAGAGGAGGCGACCCTGCTCACTGTGCTCCCCTGCTAACTGGAATGCCCAGTGTCTTGCTCTCTTCTCCTCCCAAAGCACCTCTCCTCCAGGGGACAGGGAGAACATCTCCCTTTGCTGTTTTCTGAGCTTGACTCCAGCTTCCTATAGCAGGCTCTTCCTTCCAGAGATGGGCTTAGTGCTTTCTTTGGCACAGATTAAAGTACACAGCTATCCAGGGTTGTACTGCCTCTTCCATTCATTCATTGAATGTTTTGGAGTTCCTATTTAGAAGCAGAATAATTGTGGTAGAAATAAAGCCACAGATTTGAACATTTCTGAAATATAGCGTTTTTTTAAAAATTTACTTAAAGAACATGATGGACGAAACGAGTTGTGCATCAGTTTCAGCCTGATGCATCAGCCATCGGGTGATTGTTTCACATCAGTTCAGTTCTGAACACACCAGGTCTTCTTTGCATACTAAGCACTATCTGAAGCCCACCTCCTTCCTCCTTTCCAGAAATCATTTGGGGATCCACAGAGGCGTGAGGCTCTTTTATTCAAAAATAAATAGGTAGCATTTGAAAAGTGACTCAAGGGTACATTCTAAAATCTAGGGAAGTAACAGTAAACACAGATAATCTATAAATGAGAAGAGAGATTCAGACGCACATTTGGAAAGAAAAGGAGTTGTGGCATTCCTCCAGAAGTCAGCGGTATGGTACTGAGGCAGGAAAACACTGCAGATATTAGGATTGGTTGAGTTTTTGACTTCTAGGATATGTGGCATTGAGTTCTTCTGAATGCTTCATTGTTGGCTCACTCATCACAGTGCCAACAGGCACTCTGGGATAAGAAGGAGTCCTGGACTTGGGGTGCCCGATGACTGCAAATATGATGCCTACCCTACCTTCAAAAGGCTCACAATATGAGGAGAAATGCTCCTAAACCAAAGTACAAGAACCTGCCAGGAGATTTAACCCTGCATATGCACCAGAATCTCTGGAGACATTTTTTCAATACTGACTGAGCCTTACCTGAATCTCCCGAGTCTCAATCTCTCTCCCCTCAGGCTCAGACATCACTACCATCAAGGTTTCCAATAGCCTCCAGCCTCCAGTCTCCCTGCACAAGTACCCCATGCTGGGTTTTTATTGACTTCCTCCTATTGGTCACCTGCCCTCCAGCTCCCACTGGACCCTGAGACTGGTGAGTCAAAGAAATGGCTATCTTATGATCAGAGCATTTCTTTTCAGAGAAGGTTAGGGATTCAAAATTAAAGTTAGTGGTTAAGTTTTCACATTAATACTTGAATCCTATGTAGTATTTCCTGTTTAGTTGTAATCTGGACATGCTATTTATCATTTTGGAATTTTCAAGCAAAGTTCCTAAGCCTGCTATTATATACCCCGAGATCTCATTAGTGCAGACAGTGACATGGTCTAAATCTTTTCTACTGCAGGACTGAAAGGTGAGCCCAGAGAAAAGCACGGCTGTCAGGCAAACTCTACCCACAAACCTGCTCTGACTTTTTCCCTCAGCCAGTGACTCACCACAGCTGCCACATGACAGGATGGCCGAGGCCGTACATGGGACACTGTAAACATCACCCAATTGCCAGTTTTCACATTTCGGAAAGATCTAGAAATGTGAAAACAGAGTATGATAAGCCCTAAAACCACATCACATCTCCACACTCCATGCCGCTTATTTTCGATGACTAATGTCATCAGTGTGTCATCTGGTGGTGACATACACTGTTTCTCCTCAAAACCCCTCTAGTAGCAAATGTTCTAAGGGGTCACCTTCTCCATCAGCTGAGTCAGAATCACAAAAGTTTGGAACAACACAGTTGACAGATCTTCCTAAAAACTGGAGAACTTTTGTCTCTTGAGTGCCTAACATGGCCCAGCCACCCCATATATATTTTATTTCACTTTAATCTGCATACAAACTCTGACACAGAGTCTTTATTGTTCTCATATTTTATTTGGGGAAAAAAAAAACAAAAAACCTAGATCCATACAATCTAAAACCTCTGTTTCTCAAAGTGAGAATTGTGTACAAGTCCATATGTCCAGAATTGTAAACAATTAAACACAATACGTCCTCTAAAGTGAAGACTGTATTCGATGGAAAATCATTTAAAACACTGTTTTTACTAAGTAAATGTGAATGTATTGTGGGAGAATACGATTGCACAAAATTTAAAGATTAAAACATGAAGTCAAACTATGGTAAGTTAATTCTGGCTTTACTCACCTCAGGACACACAGGGCTCTGCCATAGTCCTCTCTGTGGTGAGGAAGATTTTGACAGAAATATTCAAAAGCATAGCCATAAGGGGACTCAGTTTCAGCCTAAACAGAGCCCAGGAATGGCGTCCCCAAGTGGAGAAGAGGGAATTGGCTTGTCATCAAAGAGCATAGATTACAGGCTGCTTTGAAGCTTAGTTTCCATGTCCATCACTAGCAGGGTGTAAATGATACATGATGGGTTGCCAAGCTCCTTGCCACCTAACACGCTTTCAGAGTCAGTGCAAAACTGGAATGGGTACAAACATGAAAACCAAATTAGGTGAGCGGTGCCATTGCTCACACACTAATTATAAACACAGATTCTAGGAGGGAATATCCATGATAATTTTGATATATTTGCAAAGTAATTGAGAGTCAACAAAACTCTTTTATGCATGCCAATTTATTTAATTTTTACTCATGCATCAAATATTTTGAGGTGCTAATTTATTCTGCACTAACATCTAGGGCCAGGAAGGCCCTGGAAGAATTCAACGATGACTGTCGGCAAGGAGTTCAGAGTCAAGTGGAGGAGGAGATACAAGCAACCACAATTCAATTGACAAGTGTCAGTAAATCAGGATTTCTGCTTGTGTTGTAAGAGACTCAAGCTGGCTTAACTGACAAAGGGGATGTATTTCTCACATAATGAACACGTTCAGGGTAACTTTAAAGCCCAGGTTTATCTTTATCCGGAGGCTTGAATAATGCATGTATCACTTCTCTAATCTCTTGGCTTTACCTTATGCTGGGCTGGCATTGCTTTCAGCTTCCGTCATGGCAGCCAATCACAGCTTCAGGTTCAGTTCTTCCAAGGCTCTATTTGACCTGAAAATAGAGCATCATTCTCCCACAAGTTTTTATGAAAATCCAGAGTCTGATTATCCTTGGCCTGAGTTATAGTCATGTACCATCCCAGGAGTCTTGGGAATGAAACTAGTTGACTGATAACCGAGGATCACAAACCCTCCCACCTCCAGAGATGGAGTGGAGTCAGGCCCACCCAAACCACACAGCCTTAATAGCTAAGTATCAATCTGACAAATGCTTGGGACTTAGTCCTCCAATGACTCAGTCCTGAGCTCTCTCCCTCAGGGAGCAATGCTAGAATTTGGGATGGGTCAGTATAGTGTGGTCCCATGTGAGGTAGAAATGTTTCATGTGCCTGCCTCTAATGCTGATACTGCCAGTTCCTGGTGATGAGTTCTGCTTCTTCACATGAGGAAGTATAACATTACAGAAGCACGCCAAGGCAAGCATATGAAGCAGGTTTATTTAAAAGGGGTAATACAGACTTCTCCCAGGAGGGGAAGGAAGGGGGCCCAGGGTACATTAATTAACTTTTACAACTCCCTAAAAGGAGGGACAAGCCCTGGAACAGTTACTTTAACAGGTGGGAGCAGGGGCAGGTTATCTGGATAAGGGTGGAGGAAGGGCTCTGAAGGCATTAACATTGCAATTCCTCAGGGGTGGTCTCTACCTTCCCAGACCCAAATTGGCCTTCATTCTCTCCATCTGACCCAGATCACCCATCTACACTAACTGCCTGTCTTCAATTCTGGCTTCAATACCAGTAACACTGCCTCCCATTATTATGACAATTTAAAACACTGGCACACTTTCAAACATCTACTTAGTGGGTTGTACCTCCCTTATTTGAGAAAAGCTGTGTTATCACAAGTGAGCCTGATTATCAGGAGTTCCCTACTTCTCAATTTGAAATGTGAGTTCTAGCTTTTGGCTTGAGAGAGAGCGTGAACTTTGGACACATTTGAGAGATCATCGAGTCTCTCTTGGGTCAGTAGGTGGCCTGGAGAGAGGGCCTCCCATGTGGGAGAGAAAAGGTGGGATGATGCTCTGGTTTGTATATGTGTCCCAAAGGCCTATGTGGTGAATTCTTGTTCCCCGTGGTACTATTAAGAGGCAGTGGAACCTTTAGAAGGCCGAGCCTAACCTTTAGGAGGTCCTTAGGTCAGTGGGGATATTCTGTTGAATAGGTAGATAGTGGGATGGTGGGATCCCAGTCTCTTCTTCTTGTGCTTGACTTCCTGGATCATAAGGTGAACAGTTTGTGCATCCACTAGAGGTCCAAAGCTTCCTAGCTCAAATGTAAACATTTACTCTGCCACCCACCCTCACCATGATGTGCTGCTATTTCCAGAGGCCTAAAGTTATGGGGCCATCTGATTTTGGATGGAACCTATAGAACCACATGTCAAAATGAACCTTCTTTATTATTATTATTATTATTATTATTATTATTATTATTAGTTGTTGACAGACCTTTATTTTATTCATTTATTTTTATAACCCAGTGCCTCACACATGTGAGGCAAGCACTCTACCAATGAACCATGATGCCAGCCCCGAACCTTCTATCTTTCTAAGATGCAATACCCAATTGCCTCAGGTATTTTGTTATAGTATTGCAAAGCTATTCCAGTTGGTAATGTATCTCTGGAAGGTGAATATTAAAGGTTGGATATAGTAGGTCTCAGTTTCCCATTAACACTCCTCTTTTTCAGAAAATGAAAGCAAGGAATTAACACTCTTTTTATAGTCAGAATTTTAGCTGTTTCTTAAGGAAGAAAGAATTTATCCTCCTTTATTTGAATAAGATAAGAAATTATAGGCTTGTGAGAAGTGCAGTGTTTAACTCTAGACAATACTAAGAGAGATGTTACCAAACTGATCTGTGCTCTGGCACAGCCAATAAGATAGGCAGGATTTAAAACTCGCCACCACATAAAGAATATTTCAAGGAACAGGCAAATTCTTCTTACCTGGGAGAATACTAAAAATAAGAGGGGAAATTGGTCTCTAAGATAATGAAGATTAGCACCCAGGAGTAGACTTGAGATTTCTCTCTGTAGTCTAAAGGGGCAGAATCAGTTTTAATAGGAACTGGAAACACTTGGACAATAAGAGAGATCCAGTAAAGGAATGCACTTTCTGGAAAGATAGTGAGCTCCCCACTGCTGGAGGTATCCAAGAACATAGTGGGTTGCTGAAGTAGATTTGCAGCTTGGGTTCTAAAGCTGCAAAAGCTAGATGAAGTTTAAATGTATCACACATTGCAAACAGAGACCAAAAAGAGAGAATAGGTTGTAAATGATGCTCAATTTCATCAGAATCATCCTTTCCTCCCGCACTCAAAAAAGCCTATCTGAACATGAGTGTGAGGGACATCTCTATACAATAATTTCCAACCTGTTATAATGGACAAAGAAAAAAATGAAAATCTTCAACAAAGTTTCGTATTTTATTGATAGTGAAATGTTTTTTTCAAAACACATAGTCATTATTGATTAAGAACTGCTGGCCTTAAACATAAATTTTGAATAAATCACATTTTACTAAAGATTTTATAAACCATGATTTTGAAGTGGATAAAGCCTTCCCTGTTTAGGTATAAGCCAAAATTTATTCATACAATTTTATATGATGGAATATTTTAAATTTTTTCCATTTTTCATTATTATCATGCATATATAATAAATATTTTTATAAAAACAAACAAACAAAAGAACTGCTGGCTTACGGGGTTGTACCAAACAACCTCTAAGATTAGCCCAACCGAAGGTTGAGTCTACGCCTAATACTGCATGGGCTAGAGAGCCTGGAGAGAGCTTTGTATCTACCTGCAGGAGCGCTGGCAGAGTGGTGTGTTCCATAGTACTTCCAACCATCTCATGGACAATCAGAGGCTCATGAATGATCAAAGGTTAAAATGGGTTTCACTTCACCCAGATCCTGGCACTGCCTGGAGGAGTGGTAGCAAGTCTCATAAAGCGATTGTGACTTCGCTGTGTCACTCCCTCATCTGAACAAGTACCAGCTGAGACAGCTCTCTTTGTACAGGGTCATCTCTGTCAGGCAGTTGAGCCTGGGATAGGAATGACGTTTGGCATTGCCAGCCTCTAGCGACAAAGCCATTTTAAATCTGAAATGCGATGGGTGCAGGATGCCAGATCAGGTGTTACTGGGTCTGGAAAGCTGCCCGCTCTCCATCAGGAGGTCCCCTCCACTGCAACCAACTCCCTGCTCACTGTGTATTTCATGACCATCAAGTCCCTATGAGTGGAAATGTTACTCTGTTTCATACTATAAGGTTTGGCATAAATTCTTAGCCACAGCTTAATTTACAAACATGGGTACTCTGTAGAGCACCAGAGGCCTTGGAGATTGTTTGAGTTAATGTACAGAAAGATGTGGAAAAGGGGGATTTGGTCTTTTTCAAAGGGTCCAGAGTGGCTGAGCCTTATTCTTTCCCTTATAAAGAAATAAGTGCACAGTTTACTGCCACCAACACTCCTTTCTTCACATTACCAAAGTCATTTTTTCTACTATTCAGAATAAAGTGATGTTGTTGTTGCTTCGTTGCAAGGACTCACGGGAACAAACATTCTTCTTAGGAGATGTATGACCCTCAGTGCAGCCGCTGCCCGCCCCACTCCTTGTTGCTATGGTTAGAGACGCGACGTTCTTCTCTTTAACCCGCTGAGGCTCAGAGCCATCAACACTCATTTGTGCTATTCAGCTTCATGCAAATTAAGGCAGAGTTGCTGCCCTCCTCTCATGGTGCCTCCTGTCAGACTGAACAAAATGAATATTCAGCCTCACACATTCAAAAATATGTATTAAGCTCCAATATGGGCTGGCTTGGTATCCATCTCAAGTTGATTGTACTTTTCTGTAAAACATCTAGTTTATAGATAGATTTGCTTCCTGTTTTACTAGGAAAAGTAGTATTTTATTTCCTATTTTGCTATTTTACTTGCCAAATAGTCTTAATAAATGTAGAGGCAGAGGCTCTTCAAAAATTATAAAAATGAGGTAACCTACTCCAGGAGTCTACAATCAACACCTTTTCCTCCCCACTCTGTGTGGTTCCCTGGGCATACAATTGCCTTTTGAGGTTATAATTAGCAACTGAAGACTATGTCATCATTCCCAAACCAGAATTCATCATTTGTCAAGCCCCATGCCCTCCTCCACCAACAAACTGGCTTCCCTCCCTGTACTCTCAGTCTGAGCTAGTGGCAACACCATCTGCCCATCAGAAAAATTGCTGTCCCATCGGGCTCCTTTCCCTTCACCCTCCACACTAAGTCAGACAACCAGTTCTACTGGGTAAACCCCCCAAAGAGAGCTCACAAGTGTCTTGCCATTTTTGTCCCCACAGCCACCACTGAGCTTCAGCTTTTCTCATCTGGACTTCTGCTCTGACTGGTATCATTGCCTCCTTGTGATCATGTAAAAATCTAGGGGCCATATCCTCACTCTTCCTTCCACTTATTTCAATCTTTCCCCACTTTGTACGATTGATAAGTTCTTATATTCAAATGATTCTCATTTGTACTTCAAAACCCACTGACAGTATCTTCCTGGAAGCTCTTTCTGACTCTTCTGCTCCTTGATGTCTCTACATCTTATTCTGGAATTTTCTATCATTCTTATCCCAACATTGTCACTAGGTGTCCCCATTAGGTCAGCAGCCTATTGAGGGCAGGGATTGTGTCATTTCTTCTGCGTCCTCACCTCTGGGTCCTGTGTCTGGCACATGGTCCAAGCAAATGGTTCTTTGCAGTTATAAAGAGATGCTCTCAGCTCTACCTCCAAGGGGCAGGTGGGGGTGGGAAGAGGGGGCAGAAGGAGAGAGGAGGTTAATAAAAAGAAATCAGTAATTTTTTCAGTCTTTTAAAGATAGAGGTGTGGATTCACCTCTGAGGGCACACAGTTCTTTGTATCCTAGAAAACTTTAATGATCCTTTATGCAAAAGTGAGGTTATAATCATCAATTGCAAGGGAGAACTTCTAGAGCCAATGAGGAGCTAAACTATGCTGCAAGAAAATTAAAAAGGCAGATCTTAATTGATGACACAGAGGTATCCACAGAACTACTATGATATAATTGGGAGACTGGCTGAGATGAAAGGAAATGGCGTGGTTAAAGGAGTGGTCTGCATCTGTGATAAGCAAGAACTTAACCAGAACACTCCTGTGAGAAGTAGACCTGTCCTGGCTAATGGCAAGGGGAAGAAAGGGGTCCCTGAGACCCAGGAGGGGGTCTCAGAGTCAAAGGACCTGAGAAAAGATACATATGGTACAAAATTTCAAGGCACCCCGACTCCCTTTGTCATTTCTTCAGTAAAGCTTTTCTAAATATCACAGCTCCATTTTAATTGAGATTTGGGAACTTAAAACAGCAGTTCAATATCTATTGTCACTGAATCAATGCAAAGGCCACCAAAATAGTCTAAAATGAATGCCCAGTTTATTACCCACCAGGCAAAGGAGAATCAAATTCCTTAAGGAAAATCAGTGAGTCTTTCCCAAACTAAAAGTGAAAGGAATAGACGTAACATGGAGAACGGGAAGTTTTCTTCCCCCACATTTCCAATTGGGGCATGTATGAATACATAACAAGAAATACCATCATTATTTTCCACTACAATGCACCAATTTAAAATGTGGAAAATTTTAAATAAAATGTAAAAAAAAATAGTGGATTGTAAATTCTCTCTTGAAATTGGTTTTGACTTCACTGAGGCACAGGTGAGGGAGATTCATAATGGGTGGCTTAAGGTTCTACAAATTTGACTGTCTCTCAGTTGGCAAATCTGAATGGGTATGCTTGAGGCTTGATGAAATTTTAATGTTCCCACTGGGGTAAAACCATACCTAGGCAGCTTATAAACATCTTTTTGACACATATAGGAAGTTCAAGGCCTGATGTCAGGCCAAAGTGACAAGTAACAACTGGTGAATTTTGAAATCCTGAGAGATTTCCAGGGCACCCTGCAGAGGCTATTCTGGTAAAATATTAGTGGCTCAGATGATGGATAATTGAAGGGAGAAGGACTCCTGAACTCAGAACTTGTAAGGCAGAAACAAAATCACCTCAACTCAATTATTCTCTACAATTAGGAATATTGACTCTTTATTGATTGAACTCAGAATATCGCTTCAGAGGTAGAGGTGAGAAATTAAATCTATTCTGCACAAAGACAATAGTGCTCTCTTGTACACCAAAACCCACAGATGCTGGTTTTGTCTATTTAAGCAATGTAAGGCTTCCACTTTTTTTTTCCTATTTTTCTTTTTTTAGAAATCATTATCATTTCCTGTCTATGAAAAATTACCACTGAGGTATTGTTCATTTTTTTTAACACAATTGAAATTGTACATGGTAGGAAAGTTTTTAATTAGTTCATTCCAAGCAGGAACTGTGTGTGCTCACTGCAGTAGGAGCCTAATAAATTACTTCATAATCTCAATTGGAGGCTTTGTGTAGGAAAATGCTCATTAGTTTGCACCAGAAGCCCACAGCTTCCCATGAAAGGTCTTAAGAAACCTGCGGCAGTAGGTGTAGCTCAAACTACTTGGAACAGATCTTCTGGGGCTGTGAAAACAAACAGGCCTGGATGGTGGGGGAAGCCATGCAGATCCAAGCTGTGGTGTCTGGGACAAAAGAAGTTTGAAAACTCCACACCAGCCGCTTCTTAGGAGATGTATGACCCTCAGTGCAGCCGCTGCCTGCCCCCCTCCTTGTTGGAGGTTCTGCCCACCCAACACTTCCTGCTTTTAAAGCTCTTCTCCCACCCCTAGAAAGTCTCTTCAATTCTCAAATCATTCCAGTACCCTTTATGAAGTGTGCAGAAATTGAATGCTTAGGAAGTGCTTGTCACAGGACAATAAGAAAATGTTTACACCTCCCTATTTAGATGGACTTATAAAGAGATGGGTGGATGAATGGATGGATATAGACATATAGATATAACAAAGTAGGAGGGCAGAAGTTTTATTAGCCCAACTGGCAAGATAATTTCTCTCACTGAATATAAAATGTGATATGTTGGTAAGTCACTTGAAATAAAGGGTAGGATACAGAAAGTCATGCTCTTAGGATAAAAAATGGCCCCTCAAACTGCTTTCTAAGGAGAGATGGTCTTACTAATTTCAGAATCCTATTAGTTGCAACTTGGTAGCTGATAAGGAGGAGGTAGAATTGTTTTGCAAAATAAAGGGGTGAGAATTTGAAACTGGGGAAGAGAATTCAGGGAGAGGATGAACCAATAAAAGCAAGACCTTGCATGCAAGAAAGGAGAGATGGGAAAACATACACCTTTGAGGAATAAGACAGCTGAGGTATCTGTGGAGACATTAAGTCACCTTTGAAGTTATTTGCTGTAGGATGTATAAGGTAAACTGCTCCATCTGCCCTAGGAAACTCTTTCCCAATACTCACCCTGAGACCCGTGTTCATGTGCAAGGGGTTCATTAAGGAGAATCTCCCAAGGGAGACCAATAGCTGAGTGAGCAAAACTGAAAAAGAAAAAGTCAAATAAAAGCAAAGTCATAGGCAAAGATCTTCAGCCTGACCCTGCAGGGAACTCTGGAATTGCCCCCAGTCAGGGCCAAAGGGGCTGAACTTCAGTATTACTAAGCCTGTCAGTCCATTGGTGACGGTGGGTTTGGGGAGGGGACTAAATTCTTGAGTACTTCTGAATCTCTGCAATGAGGAAAAGGGGCTCCAGTAGCCTGAGTGAAATGCTCTAAAGAATTGCAGATACCACATGTTAAATGCTAAAGGGCAGGGGCAGAGCACAAAACAGTAAAAGGGAAGAGATGCAAATCTGATAGACATTGATATTGTCCAGTACAAAAACTCCTTAGCAAACTGTATATTTGCTCCTCAATGTTTGAGTATGAGTCAATTCTTCACAATAATAAAAGAAAACTAATATATATATATATATATATATATATATATATATATATATATATATATCCAGCCGGGAGTAAAAGCTGAGCCTGTGCCTGTGGGTATTGAAAACAGAATACACCTGGAATCTGGGTCTCTGTACTTTTGGAACCAACCCCACAATTACATCCAAATCAACTGGATATACTAGTGAAGCAATACTGCTGAAGCTAAATTGAAATAGAATCTATCATTAAAATTGATTTATTTTATCAATCACATCTCTGATGATTTATGCTAAAATATCTATGTTCCTCATTGCCCACCTAAGAGAGTCAGGCATTCCAGATCTTCCACCGTCGGGTCCATCCTTATTCTAGCTCTTCTCAGTTAGTCTCCTGCCATGTGTTGTTCTTCATCCATATCCATGTGTCCTTGCCCACCTGAGCTTTAACATGCACTGGCTTTAATATAACATGGGTTAAATATAAAATGTGATATGTTGGTAAGTCACCAAATCTTAAAAAAATGACTCCAAGCCTTAGGTGCTATTTTATTTATTTCAAAGTGAGGAAGCTGAAGTTTGAGGAGGTAAATTCTGAGTTCTTTTAATGAATAATGGGTGTAGCTGGCATTGGATGGGGGACTGGGTGACCACCAAGTCAGTACTAATGCTGCCATGGTGCTCTGCTTTCATAACACTGTTCCCTCCTTCTTAAGCCTCTTCCCAACTCAGAGTACCAATATCCCATCATCTTCCAAGGCCCAGTTCAAAGCCTTTTAAATTAGGCAAAGCTATTGGGGGAAAAGGATAGAAATCCAATATGCCAGAAAGGAAAATTATTGGTTTCAGTGATTGGGAAGAATATTGGGGTGGCCTACATGTTTGCCATGGGAACAAGGGCCTAAAATAGGGACTTAGGGCTACTGGAATTCTCTCTCTACATCTTTCATTTGATAGCCCCTTCTCTAGCCCATGAACCTTTGAAGTGTAAGACCTACCTGTGTATGCCTTTCTCCCCGGCTACCCACCCCCTCTATCCTCTATCATTGCCCATTTATCAACCCAGGAAGGCTCTGATCAGAGCTCCCTGGGTTATGTATGTGTACCTGCTCCAATCAGAGTCCAAGGGGATGGAATATTTTGATCCACCAGGCCAAAGAGACTGGGTTGCTATGTGAGGAGGGGGTAGTTCATAGTACTAACTCCCAGTTCCTTACATCATCTTGAAGATCCAGACAGAATTACCTGGTTCCAGTTTTTCCTGGCATAAAACATTTATTATGCTCATATACTCTTTGGGTCAAGAATTTGGGTGGGACACAGTGGGGATGGATGGTCTCTGCTCCACAGTGCCCGGGGCCTAAGAAGGAGACTCTACGCCAGGGGCTGGATCCACTGAAGATCATCCCTTCAATGTCTGGCAATTGATGATGGCTCTTGGCTTGGGGGCTCTGTTCCTTTCCATGTAGGCCTCTTCATGTGGTCTCTCTGTGTGAGATGGTTTGGGTTTCCCCATAGCAAGACAGCTGGGTTCTCCAAAGATGAACCTCGAGAGAAAGAGAAAGAGAGAAACAGAGAAAAAAAAAGAGAGAAAAAACACTTGGCTTCAAAAGAGCTCCCATATTTTATTTGTTGGGGCCTCACAAGTCTGCCAGGTTTAAGGGAAGGAGAAATAGATTATATCCTGTGATGAGGAGTGGGAAAGCTCTTGAAGAGAGTCTGAGGACAGATATTTTGCTGTAGACATTTTCAAAAAACACAGATTGTTATACATTTTTTCCTGCAGATTCTCTTTGTGTATGTTTTTTTGGTAGCATCCCTGAATTAATGTGAGCACGGTGAGATATTCATCCTTGTATTTCTATGCAGAGCCTTGAACAGGATCTTATATAACAGATTTCCAAAATACCTTGCTTAGCTAAATATCTCTGAAATGAAACATCACAATTTTTTACCAACTGTGTGACCGTGAGAAAAATTATGTAACATCTCTGAGGCTAGGTTTACAAACTGAGGAAGTTGAACTAAATTTGTTGTTTCTAAAGATTCTGGTTTGGCAGCAAATTACAGATAACTTTATTCAAATTACATCTATCATAGAATTTCAATACATAAAACAGATCAAAAAAAAAAAAGAAAAGAAAACAAAGATGTCTGGTTGAAGCAAGTATAAGAACTGGTAAGTGACTACTTCCCTCTCTCTGAGTGTGTCCTGGAGAAGGTGGCCAGCTGCTGTTTTTAATCTGCCCAAATCCTTTCTTACGCCAGAATCTACCTCTTCTCTGGGGAATCACACACACACACACACACACACACACACACACACATTTTCTCTCTCTCTCTCTCTCTCTCTCTCTCTCTCTCTCTCTCTCCCCCCCTCCCTCCCTCTCTCCCTCCCAGTTCATTTGGCTCAAACAGGGTTAATTCCACACCCCAGTCCCAGAGGCATAATATAACCCAGACCTGACCAAGTGAGGTCACTGTGATTGGGTTAGGAATGAACATATGATCCATTAAGGGCAGGTTGCTCAGCTGGTAGAACAAGGCTGAGCTGCCATTGGCTATAATTGCTGCTTTATGAGCTAGATTCTGATGGAAAATGAGGCTCCAAAATGGAAGAAGAATGAATTACAAGGGGCCCACTATTATGTATAATTACAATGCACCCATAAAAATGTTATTGCCAACACTGATATTTAAAAAAAAAAACCTGCATTGATTGTAATTTATATACAAATAAGTAAGATTTGAAATTTGAAACTACAAATCAATGCATTTTCCTTTCCAAGACTGGGAACCAATTTAAACCACAAATTAATTTGAAGCAGGTTTCCTTAAAAAAGGGGGGTGGGGGTGAAGGGAACAGGAAGGGGTGACTTGATGACATTATTTCAGCCCCTTTGAGCACCTACATCCAGGCATATCTGATGCTAATATTAACCTTGCATTTTCAGATAGTCTAAATCACTTTCGATTGTTCTAAATAATTTGTGTCACTTTTGAATGGAAGAATATGGTAAATACATTCAACTTCAAACTTCCATGGAAGTTCTTGAAACATTGTTTGAAAACTACTAGAATAGATGATCTCTAAGGTTCTTCACTCTCTTACAAACCTCTGGGCCTGCAGATCTTCAAACTTTTCATCTTTTCTCACTGTTGCACATTAGCATGGAGAATGAATTGCTTTCTCTGAAATTATTTTTTTCAAAGAGAGAGAGAGAGAGAATTTTTTAATATTTATTTTTTAGTTTTCGGTGGACACACATCTTTATTTTATTTTTATGTGGTGCTGAGGATTGAACCCAGTGCCCCGCGCATGCCAGGCAAGCACGCTGCCGCTTGAGCCACATCCCCAGCCCCCTTTCTCTGAAATTATAAAATATCTTGTCACAGAGGACATCAGGAAAATCCTGTGATTATACATAAGTCCCAATACGATTGACATTTGCTCTTTGGCAACCACAGCTCTCAGTTGCTAGTCTAGAGCAAGGATAGAACTTAGTAGACATGGAAGATTTTCATCACACATAAATTTTATAGTAAAAAGCTATGTCTTCTGAACGTTGATAATTGTGGAGAGAGGAAAGCAGGACATATAGTTGAATGCTCATTTGGGCAGGAGAAAAGGAAGCGATTGACCAATCAGATGTGAACAGCTAGATGTGCTGGCTTCTGCCATGTTGTCAGCCATAGCCAGCTCCCATGTCCTTAGGGGAGTGGTCTCTTACAAGCATTCCTAGACACACTTTAAAAGCTAAAATTAAACCCAGATACTTTTTAGCACTTCTCTTAGGATTTCCAGGCCAGCTGCTCTGTATGCATCTTTGTATATATCTCTAAAGGAAACCATTTATAAATTCATATCAAGAACATAGAAGCATACGTATCAAAGCCAGAAATGAATCTTGCATCCCAACCTTAAGATCTAATGTCTTTAACAAAGCTTGACCCTTAAGATCTAATGTCTTTAACAAAGCTATTGTTCCAGCATCTCGGGGGCCCAAAGAAGTTTTGGTATCAAGTCGCCCAGCTAGCCAAGACAGATGCTCAACTTCTGCAGGATGCTGCCTCTGCTCATTTTCCATGTACTCATTCAAAGAGATTTCATAATGGGGAGAGATTACCACTGAAGATGATTTTTAAATTACCTTTGTGCCTTTTCCATTTGTAAATGACATCACTGAAACATCTGTGTTTTAAATCAAGTTTCCACCACTGGCAGGAATTCCTCTCTTTTTTTCCTGCTGCCTCATGTTGCCTGGAATCAGACTGTTATGTCACAGTCATTTTCTGGAACACAGACGGTGCTGCCAGAGGCCCAGGATTATGATTTTTTTCCACATAGAACACGATAGTTTTCAGGGAAATTATTCTTATAAATATCTCAATAGCTCTTAGTTAATGTGATGCAGAAAGAGGGGGACCCAGAGGCTCAACTTCACAGATCACCTAGCCCTGGAGTAGAGGCCCCTCTTTACTCACATAGTAGGTACTTACTAAATACTGAGTGAAAGAATGAAAGCTGGAGTAAAACATGTAGTTTCATTATAACTTAGAAAATTCACATTGGAGACCAATAGATGAAGGAGGAGTAAGAGGAGGAGGAGGAGGAGGAGGGAGGAAGAGGGAGGATGTAGTTAAAGATGGGGATGTAGTTAGAGATGCAAAAATAATTTCCTAAATACTATTTCCTAGATTCTTAGCCTATTAATCCTTAGAACAATGAATATCAATGTAGAAAAGAATCTTACATGCAGAATTTCCCTGATTCTGAGGGCCTCCAACCTGAATTTTCCTGAGAGCACTATAGAATATTCAGAGGTATTTTGGGGAGAGAGGATTCCATGGCGAAACAAGTTTGGTGAGCAACATGGTAAACACAGATAATCAGTAATCTTTTTTAGGACTTTTCATAGTCCATTGGCTCATCAAATTATTTATGGTTTCTCATAAATCTCCAAGGGGCAATAGAGTAGACAATGTTTATCCAACACTTTTGACACACAATTCCCTTTTGTAGTTTCTGCTATTATTACTATGCCAAGGGCCTTTCATAAGCAGTTTTGAAAAGGTGGTTCTAGAAAAAGTTCTGATTATATATTTTTTTATTTCTCCTATGGATACCTTTAACATGTGAGGGAATCTACTTTTCCCCTGCTTTATCAAATTATGTCATTTCTAATAGTATAGTCCTCAGACTATATTATGACATGCCAATACTAAGTTATTTAATGAATTATAAATACCAACAATGCAAAATACCAATAGGATTTTAGTCAAGATGATTCTGATGTTTAGATGGAAGAAGGAATAAAGATGATAATGATATTACCAACAGATGTCAAAATATGAAGATAAAATAATTAAAACTGCATTGTACTGGCACAGGACCAAATAACAGATCTATAGAACTGACCAAAAAGTCCAGAAATGGACCCAATACATACATGCACCTGAAATCAGTGGAAGAAATGTAAGTCATGGAATATGTAGAATTGGGACACTGGCTTGCCATTGAGACAGAAATAAGATTGGATCCATATTTAACATCTACACCAGAATCACAAATTTGTTTAATATAGTTGCCTCCTCGGCATCCTTTCTTAGGCCTGACCTAAGTTGTTTGCAACCCAGTCATACCCCATTACCTTTGGCCTACTTAAAACTTCCTTTTCCTGTGTGGTAGTTTGTGATATAATCCACTTGTTCCTTACCTCACTGTGGTAAGTTTACCCAAAACCCAACATTCTCCACAGCAGCTGACCAAAAGAAAACCTAGGAGTTGACATTAGTAAGTAAGTTCCTCCTTTGTGTGTTTTCTTGAACCAGTTAATTTGTGAACCCTGTGGGAAAGCCAAGGGTTAATGCCTATAGACCTTAGCAAAGGCCTGGTCCCACAGGTCCTCTCCTGTCATTCCTCACCCACTGGCTGAGCTCCCTGCCACTTTCCTGTCTTCCAGTCAGCCTCTTGTCAGGACCCCAACCTCTCTGGGACCTGTGAGTAAAAATGTCTCCTGACGTTTTGGTTTCAGCTCCTCAGTGCTTCACCTGACCAACAACACCCGAATCTAACTTTCTCCTGGTCACGGCTCTCCAAGATAGGGAGGGAGTTTCTTGGCTTATATGATTCTACAAAGAGAGACCTCAAGGCCAAATTTTTTTAAAAAGTCATAACTCTATATCAATAACCCAGAATAAATTCCAAATGAATATAAGATTTAAGTGTAAAACCTGACATCATTTAAAGTACTGCAAGAATGGTTTTATAATCTCAGAGTAGGAAAGGCCTAACTATACTAGAAACCCAGAAGACATTTAAAAATGATAAATTTGATTATTAAAAAAAAATCTTACAAGGTTCTATATTGCAAAACCTAACATGAACAAAAGTCAACAAAATGGGATGAGATGTTTATAACTCATTTCACAAAGAAAAGGTAAGTTTTCCAGCATAAAAAAGTTTCTACTAATAAATAAGAAAAAAAAAAAACTAAGATAGAAAATAGGAAAAAAAGCTAACAATGTGACCACTTCACAGGAAAATAAATACAAGTGTTTCTTAAAGCATCAACTCCATTCAAAATTAGAAAGGTATGGTTTAAACTACAGTGAGATATCATTTATAATAAATACAGTGAATTACTATAGGTAGATAAAAAGGTGGGGGGATAATATGAGATATGCATATTGATTTGATAAAGAAAATGCTAACACTTACTGGCTGGAAAACTGAGTGATGAGAGACCAGAAAGGAAGATTCTTTTATTTTTTTTTTCTTTTTCTTTTTTACTTTTAGAATTGTGAATCATGTGAATGACTTTAAAATGGGAAAAAATTATAAAATTGTTTCTAAAAATTTGTTTTTCATGGTCTTTTCACTATTCCCCATGGCTCTGCTATGGCTGGCCCCTATTATGCCCTCCCCCTGGCTTACCTGGTCCCCCTTTATGAACCGCATGGACTGCTCAAAGTCCTCATGATGCCCAGAGCTGGCTCTGTAGCTCATGAAGTGGAAGTCATCCTCAGAACATTGCCAAATGGTTTCTGAACACATTTTAATGTGATGTTTCTGACAGAGCAGCTGTGGCTTCATTTAGCAGAATACTTGAACATTTTAGTCTAAATGCAGCATTTGGGTTCCTAGAACAAAAAGTGGTGAAGGGATGCAACGGGAAATAATGTGGAAAGAAACTAATTTTCTTTGTGGTTCATATTAAATTTCAGAACTGGAATTTTATTGCTACTTTGTTCTTCTGATTGGATTTAGCATTATAAGTAGTATTGATCCCAACTCTAATATAGAAGTGTATGCTTTGCTTTTAGTCTCAATTTTTCTTGTAGAAAGTGATACTTTTTCCTTAATGGCACTGGATAAAGCCTTGTAGAATGTTAAAGCTACGAGGCACCTGAAAGGTCAGTTCATAGTAGTATGTGGCATTAAAAAAAAATCTGCTTACTGGGAATTAAGAGTGACCTCCTTTGTGGTGAGCCGTGTTTGTAGACCGTTGCCACCATTAGAAGATGGCGCCGGTCTCCGTTGTGGATCTTGGTAAACAACTCCTTATTAGGGAGAGTTGGCGTGCTGTCCCTCAATACCCTATGAGAAAACCCCGCGTGGCAGGCTTGGATTGGACTTGAGTAAGCTTTATTAGGCTGTGTGTGGATGGAGAGAGAGGAGAGTGCTTGAGAGAAAACTAGAGTTAAGGCCTGAATAAACCGCTGAAAGAAGAATCCTGTGTCGTGTCTTCCTTGCTGGCGAGGGGGTCGCGACAATTGGTGGCCCGTACGGGGAACCGAATACCTCTCAATCCCAGGATCCAGAACTTTTAGTGGTCAGGGTGGTGCACCGGTAAGTTCCCAGGTAAGTGGGAATCCGCGGAAAAATTAGCGGGTTGCTCCTCTATAAAAAGAGAGAGCGGGGATTTTTTGGACTTTCGCTTTATTTCTTCGCTTTCGCTTTCTGCATTAACGCCATGGGCGCCTCTGCTTCTAGCCCTATTCTGTTAGCCCTGGATGGACTGCTACGATCTAAAGGTTTAAAAGTTAAACAGAGTACTTTGCAGATGTTCTTAAAACAAGTAGATCTAGCGGCCCCGTGGTTTGCTTACTCGGGTAGTCTCACGACCCCCAGTTGGGAAAAGCTAGGCAGGGATTTAGATTTTGCACACGAACAAGGGACCCTCGAAGGTGGGGTGATCCCTTTATGGAAGTTAGTAAGGGGTTGTTTATCTGACAGTAGATGTCAGGATGCCCTAACCAAAGGACAGGAGGTTCTTGAACAATTGCATGAGGAGAGGTCCGAGGGAGCTGAAAGTATTAAGAGTGGGGGAAGTGATAGAGATGATAAACGTTCAAGTCAGCCAAAGACTAGACTTTATCCAGATTTGACTGAATTGAAAGCCTTTGAGGAAGACAGTAGTCCAGACAATGAGGAAGTATTGGAATTGCTATCACGGCAAGCTAGAGAGAAAAGGGGAAAAGGTGAAACTAAAGGGCAAGGTGATCCCCGTAAGGCTGTCTACACAGAACATAAGTACCCAAAGACAGATGTGGGATATGAAGAAGAGGGGGAGGATGCTTTGGAGATTCCTCCTGACCCTCCGCCCTATCCTAACCCAGGACTCAATAGGACGTTTCATGCACAAACATGGAGAAAGGTTCATTCGGACATGGGTCTAGCATTCCCTGTGTTTCAAGATGCCAATCGGGGGCGATATCATGAACCCCTTGACTTTAAAATTGTTAAGACATTGGCTGAATCAGTCCGAACCTATGGTGTGGATGCTGCATTTACACTTACCCAGGTGGAGGGCCTTTCTCGCTTTTGTATGACTCCGTCTGATTGGGCGAGCCTGGTGCGCGCCTGTGTTTCTCCAGGAAAGTATCTGGATTGGAGAGCATTTATGTTAGAGGGGGCAATAGAGCAGGTGGCCCAAAACCATGCGGCGGGACGCCCTGCCTGGGATAAGGACATGCTTTTGGGACAGGGCAGATTTGCCAATCAACAAACAGGGTACCCACCGGAAGTATATGAGCAAATCAACAACATCTGCATCCAAGCCTGGAAGTCCTTGCCTAACAGAGGGGAAGTCTCTGGTAATCTAACTAAGATCATTCAAGGCCCCACAGAGCCTTTTTCTGACTTTGTGGCTCGGATGGTAGATACAGCGGGGAAAATATTCGGGGACCCTGATAGAGCTATGCCTTTGATCAAGCAACTTGTTTTTGAACAATGTACTAAGGAATGCAAAGCAGCTATAACCCCATATAAAAATAAAGGAGTAGAGGCATGGATTAAAGTCTGTAGGGAAATAGGTGGGCCCCTTACTAATGCAGGGTTGGCTGCTGCCGTTCTCCAGCTAACCCGAAAACCACCCCCTCATACAGGAAAGTGCTTTAGATGTGGCCAGGAGGGACATTTTAAGCGTGATTGTCCCCGAACATGTCAGTTACAGGACAAAAAAGGGTCATCCTCAATTGTTCGACAGCCAGGACTATGTCCTCGTTGCAAGAAGGGTAAACATTGGGCTAATGAATGCAGATCAGTCAAGGACATTCATGGACAGCCAATATCAGATAGACAGATGCCAAAAAACGGCCGGAAGGGCCCTCGACCTCAGGGCCCGCAAATATATGGGGCAATGGAGAATGGGACCATGGAGAGCGAAACATGGCCATCTCTACGACATCCCAAAGATCACGGAGAACCACTACAGGTGCCGCGGGGCTGGACCTCTGTTCCGCCTCCCGACTCATATTAACACCTAAAATGGGAGTCCAATTGGTGGAAACTGACTTTAAAGGACCTTTGCCACCTGGTACTGTAGGGTTGTTAGTTGGGCGTGCTTCTTCAGCTTTACAAGGCCTTTACATCTTCCCTGGAATTATTAATCCAGATACAATAGGAACAGTAAAGGTTATGGTAGAAGCTCCGAAAGGTATTGTGTCCATCTCCCCAGGAGACCGGATTGCTCAATTGTTAATTCTACCCAGTCTACATACCCGTTTTCCTGCTGGCTCTCATTTGAGATTAAACGATAGGATTGGAACAACGGGGGGAAATTGTGTATTTTTGTCCTTAGAAATGGATGACCGTCCCACATTAAAATTAACTATAGAAGGTAAATCAATTTTAGGATTACTGGATACTGGAGCAGATCGTAGCATAATAGCAATGAAGGACTGGTCAAAGGGGTGGCCGGTGCAACTCTCGGATCAATCGCTGAGGGGTTTAGGATATGCTCAAGCTCCACAAGTCAGCTGTAGACATCTATCATGGAAAGATTCTGAAGGACATTCTGGCATTTTTCAACCATATGTGCTTGATCTTCCAATCTCCCTATGGGGACGTGATCTTATGAAGGACATGGGGTTTCAACTTAGTAATGAATACTCAGCAGTTGCCCAAAAGATAATGCAAGATATGGGATATAGACCAGGTCTTGGATTAGGTAAAAATTTACAGGGACGTAGACGTCCCATACAATCAATACCAAAACTTAACAGACATGGGTTGGGTTTTTCTTAGGGGCCGCTGAGGATCAGGTGCCCATTACCTGGAAATCAGGGGAGCCAGTATGGGTGCCTCAGTGGCCACTCTCCTCTGAGAAATTGACTGCAGCACATGTTTTACTTCAAGAACAGTTAAAGTTAGGACATATAAGGCCATCCACTTCTCCTTGGAATACACCCATCTTTGTTATAAAAAAAAAAAAACTGGAAAATGGCGGTTGCTGCACGATCTACGGGCTATTAATGCTCAAATGCAACTCATGGGATCTATTCAGAGAGGGTTGCCTTTGCTTTCTACTATCCCTAAAAATTGGCCAGTGATATGTATAGACATTAAAGATTGTTTCTTTTCCATCCCATTGCATCCTCTAGATTCAGAACGTTTTGCTTTCACCTTGCCTTCGTGTAATCACGAGGAGCCTGATCAGAGGTTTGAGTGGGTGGTTCTGCCGCAGGGCATGGCAAATAGTCCTACCATGTGTCAAATGTTTGTAGGTGCGACTATTGCTCCACTCAGACAAAAATATCCATCATTAAGGTGTGTACATTACATGGATGATATTTTGTTAGCAGCAAAGACCCAATGTATGTTGGAGGCCGCTTATACTGACTTAATACATTTGCTACAGTTAAAAGGCTTGCTTATTTCATCTGATAAGGTACAGATGGGGGACTCCATTAATTATCTTGGTGCTACTATCTCTTGTAAAGCTATCACACCCCAAAAGATAACTCTGAGGACTGATAAATTACAGACACTAAATGATTTCCAAAAATTATTGGGTGATATAAATTGGATTAGAAGTTACCTACATATTCCCAATGTTGAATTAAAACCTTTGTATGAAATTCTTAAAGGTGATTCAGATCTTACTTCCCCTCGACATCTTACTGAGGAAGCCAGGTCAGTGTTGCTTAAAGTGGAAGAGGCTATACAACATGCTAGCCTTTGTAGGTTTCAAGAGGATAAACCTCTCCAACTATGTGTGCTCGCCACTGTGTGACAACCTACTGGAGTTTTATGGCAAGATGGTCCTTTACTGTGGATACATCCACGTATGTCCCCTAGAAAATCCCTTGAGTATTATCCTGATGCAGTTGCTTCCTTAGCTATGTTAGGGATACAACAAAGTGTACAATTTTTTGGTTTTTCTCCAACGTCTGTGATTGTTCCTTATACATGTCAACAAATTCTGGTCTTATGTGCTAACTTGGATAATTGGGCTATATTACGATGCTCCTTTTTAGGAGAGATAGATAATCATTATCCATCACATCCTCTTATTACATTTGTTAAGGAACATCCTATCATTTTCCCTAAAATCACTTCTTCTACGCCTATTCCAGGAGCTGCAAATATCTTTACAGATGGATCTAAGACTGGTATTGGAGCCTATGTGGTAAATGATCAGCCTCCTATCCAACATCAGTTTGCTCCTGGTAATCCACAATGGGTGGAGCTGCAAATTGTCATAAAAGTTTTTGAACAATGTCCATTTCCTTTTAATTTAATCTCAGATTCTGTTTATGTAGTTCAAGCTTTAAAGGTGTTGGAAGCAGTGGGTCCCATACACACATCAGGAGTAATGTCTTCCCTTTTTCTCCATCTTCAAACATTGATTTGGAATCGTTCCGCCTGTTTTTACCCCTTGCATATTCGAGCCCACACAGGTTTACCGGGTGCTCTTTCTGCGGGCAATGCCCAGGCAGATCTTGCTACTCGTCCTTCTTGGGTGTTCCCTATTTCCTCCTTAGATCAAGCTAGAAACTTTCATAGTAAGTTTCATATTAATGCACGAGCACTTCAGAAACGCTTTACCATCTCCCGTGCTAATGCTCGACAGATTGTGTTGGATTGTCCTAATTGTGTGATTTTACATCATCCTCCTTCTATAGGCATAAATCCTCGTGGTTTACGGCCTTTAACTATATGGCAAATGGATGTCACTCATGTTCCTGACTTTGGTAAACTTAAATATGTCCATGTATCTGTAGATACTTGTTCTGGCATTATCTATGCTTCCGCTTTGTCTGGGGAAAAAGCTGGAAATGTTATCACACATTGCTTGGAAGCTTGGGCAGCCTGGGGATTACCACAGTCCATTAAGACGGACAATGGTCCAGCATATACTGGGCGACAATTTTCTTCCTTTTGCAGCCAGATGGGTATCCAACTTGTCCATGGTTTACCTTACAATCCACAAGGCCAGGGTATTGTAGAGCGCACTCATAAGACTCTAAAAGAGATGTTACTAAAACAAAAAGGGGGAATTGGCTTAGGCCACTCCCAGAAAGAGCGCCTCTCCCTGGCTCTATTTACTATCAATTTTTTAAATTTGGACATTCAAGGGCGCTCTGCTGCAGATAGACACTGTTCGCCCTCTGCCCCGAATTTTGGGTATGTTAAGTGGAAAGATGTCCTTTCCGGACAATGGTATGGGCCTGATCCCGTGCTGGCATGGGCACGAGGTTCTGTCTGTGTTTTCCCACAGGACCGAGCAGAGCCGGTGTGGATCCCTGAACGACTAACGAGAAAAGTCTCGAAGATAACTGACCAACAACGGGGGACCCTACAAGAGTCCAACGATGAGACCCTTCATTCTGCTGAGTATCCTGGCTCTATCACAGATGATAATGGTCCAGATGTTGCCGATGCAGTGGTGGGCGGTAGCTCTGACATGGCCGATGCCGATGCCGGTCCATAAAAATTCTAGTGTCCTCCCCACTCTTTTTTCTACTTCATGTGAGATGTCTGCCCCTTGTGTCTCCCCTAGAGGAGACGGGGAGCAGGTTTTCAACCTTTCTCGTGTTAATCTCACTGGAGTTTTCTGCTTCAGTTTCTTGAGAACCCGTTGTATTCGCTTACAGCGCAACAATTTGACCAATTGGGAGGACCCCTTACAGAACAGTAGGGTCTCACTGGGAACCTTGTCTGTGGTGCTTAACCGAGTGAGTAATGGGGAAAAGGAGGGCTCAGGAGAGACTACAAATTCAACCGAAATGAATATCACCACTTTGGCTATAATTTCCCAGGTGTCACTCCCAGTGGCTTTTCCTAACGCTAGTAATGCCACTTATTTTAAGGCCTCTCCTTATTGTACCCCGTACTATTCTTTCCCCCCGACATTCACGCCTTGTCAAGATCATTCTTGGGAGAAGCGCCAAGTTGCTGTGGGTTTCTCTCTTTCCCCTTCTCTTAAAAGGTATTTGTATGATTCTTCCAAGGGTAATTCCACTACAGGAACAGGCTGGTCTTGGTTTCAATGGGTGATTTCCAATGAAAAGGGGGCCACCGCCGATGTCTCTGCTCTGGCCCAATTGAGAGGAGTCCAGAGCTGGCTGGTTAATGTGTCTGGCTCTGTACAGGACACTGTTAATGGTAGGAGGCTTAAAAACATTTCATACAATTCTCAAGTGTCCAATGCTACACTGCCCTCTGCAGCAGTCTGCCTTCATTCTCCATTTCTGTTCCTTTTGACCAATGATACCAATACTACAGGATCGGAAATGATTGACTGTTCTAATTGTACATGTGTCTAGTCTGAGTGTTGGAATGGATCCTGGAGCACGGCAGTTGTTATGAAGGTCCCGACTTTCGTCCCGATTCCGGTTACTGCGGATCCGGACTCCTTTCCTATTATTGAGGTGCTCAGGAGCCGTAGGGATTTTGGAATCACGGCAGCTATTGTAACAGCGGTTGCAATGTCTGCTGCTGCAGCGGTCACTGCTGGAGTGGCCATGGCTAGTCAAGTGCAGACTGCGGCCACGGTTAATCAGGTCATCCAACAAACTTCCAGCATTTTAGAGTCTCAAAGTAAAATCAATCAACATATTTTATCAGGAATTTTGGCCGTTAATCAAAGGGTGGATCTCCTCCAAGCTCAGATTGAGGAATTGTCAGACCTAGTACATTTGGGTTGTGTTGATCATCGTGCACATCTATGTATAACATCTCTCAGATTTAATGATTCCAGAAATACCTCTCAAATTATCGGACAGTACCTGGCCGGAAGCTGGTCCATGGAAGCAGAGAAGTTGATTCAGACCCAACTGACACAAATTGCCATGTTGAACAACACTTGTGTGGACCCTGTGACATTGGGCCAATTTACGAATTGGTTGTCTTCTGCTTTTTCTTTTTTTAAGGAATGGGTGGGAGTAGGCATTTTGGGAGCGATGTGTTGTTTTGGGGTTGTCCTTTGTCTGTGGTTTTTCTGTCGCCTAAGAGCTCGACATAGCCAAGAAAAGGCTATGATCGTCCAGGCTTTTGCAGCCCTAGAGAATGGTATCTCTCCACAAGTTTGGCTTGCGCAACTTAAGCAATAATTTCCTGGGTTTTGGCCATTGCACCCCAAGTTATCTTTGACATTGTACTGGGATTGGCATGCCCTCCTCTTCCTGCCTTCCCAGTTATGGAAGGCCCATGCACTCTGCAGGCCTTGTTGCCATTGCACGCAGGTGGGTTTCCATGCTGGTGCTGCACTTTATGCTTTGGACCCTTCGTTTTCTCAGGGGCTGAGAGATGGTATTGCCACTTCCAACCTCATAGTCACTGACCGGCTACTTGTAAAATCCCCTTTCCTTTTCGCCGTCATCACGATGCAGGATGCGAGGCAAGGCACTGCACTTGAGTGATCCGGTCTCCGGACCTCAAGGGAAGCATGTCCTAGTGCATACGGGTTTGGCGTCCACGCCCCGTCCCACGAAAAAAGGCGTCGGCTGATATGGTGTCAGATCTAGGGAAGGCGCCTCCTTAGGACTGAACCATACATTGCAGCCATGTTTGCACAGTGGGATAGGACCTCTACTTTTGCCTGCATTATTTTTTAAGAAATAAGGGGGAACTGTGGTGAGCCGTGTTTGTAGACCGTTGCCGCCATTAGAAGATGGCGCCGGTCTCCGTTGTGGATCTTGGTAAACAACTCCTTATTAGGGAGAGTTGGCGTGCTGTCCCTCAATACCCTATGAGAAAACCCCGCGTGGCAGGTTTGGATTGGACTTGAGTAAGCTTTATTAGGCTGTGTGTGGGTGGAGAGAGAGGAGAGCGCTTGAGAGAAAACTAGAGTTAAGGCCTGAATAAACCGCTGAAAGAAGAATCCTGTGTCGTGTCTTCCTTGCTGGCGAGGGGGTCGCCACACTCCTTCCTCTGTATTTGAACCTGTTGCCCATTTCTGGAAGGACTTATTACAACAACCATCCATTTCAGACCCTGAAGACATGTGGAGCCATGATGGGTTCTATTGATATAAATTTAGTTCCCAGAGAGTGATAAGGAGAACTAGGGGGAGAATCCAATCAGAATTGCAGAGGCCAGTCTGGCCTGCATAATCTTAGGAAATAACATGAGAGGTTACCAGCATCTTAGGAACAAGTAGTAAAAACTTCATTCAAACAGACAAAAGTTGGAAAAATTTATCGGGGTTAAGCCTCCCTGAATATTTCACAACCTTTTCCAATTTTAATTTTATAAACAAAACACACCTTAATAACCATTCTTATTTCCCAATCTAACCCCCTTGAATATCCATAATAATCCTTTGATAAGCAGCAAAAACCCAGGAGAAACAGGGTAATTAAAGCTTCGAGTACAGTACCATCTTTATTCTTAACATGAAAGAGACATTCAATCATTTTACTTGCATCCTGTGAACACCTTTGCATACTGTGCCATTCAATACCTATCTTTGACCATAGGTGTCCCCTGATGGATCCAGGCTCTCCTGACATTTTGGCACATAACAAATGTATCTATATATCAACTACGAAGTTCTGCTTTTACCAGATTTCTGTATCCTAAATGTTTGAAAAATGAGTCTGCAAATAAAACCAATTTGACATATGGTGATCTAAACTATGTGAGCATTATAATAGAAAGGTAGATTATGTCAGAATGGCCCCATCCACAGACAGGGACTTTAGAGAGTTCCAAAGCCCCAAGGAGAATACAGTGTGTTGAGAGTTTGAGGTAGCTATTGATCTCAGACTCCCATCTTGCATTAGTCAGCCTTTCATTGCTATGATGAAATCTCTGAAATGGATATATGAGAAAAGCAACTTAAAGGAGGAACAATTTTGGCTCATGGTTTCAGAGGTTTCTTCAGTTCATGGTTGGCTGGCTCCAAGGCATAAACATCATGGTGGAAAAGTGCAGTAAAGGAAAGCAGTCAGCTCATAGCAGCCAGGAAGCAGAGACAGAGAAATGAAGAGACCAAGGACAATATATAGTCCCAAATGAAACCCACTCCTTCAGTTATGTCCCACCTTTCCTTCAAAATTAACTCACTGATGAGGTCAGAAAACTCATGAACCAATCACTACCCCAAATCCCACCTCTGACTATTGCTGCATTAGGGACCAAGCCTTCTACACATGTGCCATTGGGGGACATTCCAGATCCAAACCAGAGCGTTGTTCTTTGCCATGTGCTTAGAGCTACTCCCCTCTTGACCTTGCTTCAACTCTCTTTGAAGCATTCCCAACAGGATAAAGCACTGTTAGTGCTGATGGGAATTATCTTGATCTCTTGTTTGTTTCCACGTGAAGGTATTCCTAACAGGAAGCCACATAGGAGTAAATACAGCCAGTTCCTTCCACTCTCACACCAGTTCCTACACACAGGAGGAAGGAAGAGTCCCTTATCTGAGTGGTGAGATGGGGAGATTCTAACTTCTACTGAGCTACAATCACCAGAGGATTGGACCCGAGTTAGAAAGAGGACAAGGCTGACCTTTTCCTTCTTGTTTTCCCCACTGGTTTCAGACCTGCTCCAAGTCTACGTATAGAGGCTGCCTGTGCTTCTGGCTGGTATTTGGTAAGCAACCAACCATATCTTTGTTCCTTGGCTGTAAGCTCTTGAGCTTGCCTCTGTCTTTCTCCTGCATTTGACAAGATAATATGAAGTAGGCTCTCAGGCAGCTGGAAGGGCAAGTTGGCCTGGAATTCACTGTGTAAAATCATCCTTTCTCCCAAATGAGACCCAGATCTAGGCTGAGGTGAAAGAGGCAGGGAATAGGAAGTCTCATTCTGCTCAACTCCCAGCTATGTTCTTCAGTGTGACACATTTGAAATTCTGTATCTTGGACAATACATCTAATACTATAAGTACCACTTTTAGTATCCACTTCTGGAATTGTTAAAATCCAAATTGGAGAAGACTTCATTGATTAGGCTCCTCCACATCTCCAATCCCACCACTGGATTTGGATAGTCACAGGATCTTTCTGTCCATATGTATGCTCACCTGTCTGCCTAGCAAGGGCATGTGGGAAAAATGGTGACCCCCAAGATCATTGGAAAGAGAAAAATTATGATTTTTGTATCATAGTTTAGCACTTCCTATGGGAGGCCTGTGTGAGCATCAATGTCCTGAACTTGGAAGAGGACAAACTTGGAAGAGTCAGCCAAACTCCAATTTGAATTTTAACTCCCCCATCCTATTCTTTCTGTGATTTTGAGCAAGTTGCCTAATTCTGTGACTTTCTGTTTCCTCATCAACAAATGGGAATGTGTTTTTTTTTCTTGTGACTTTTTGGTAAGGATTAAGTCATACATTAAATGCTTAGCACACAGCCTGTACTCAATAAATCACAGCCTATTAATTTTTATTTGTGGCTATAACTGGTAATACAGGGGTTCTCCTTGGATTCACAGAATTATGCCAACTCCAAGAATAATATATGTAATCTCACACTGAGAGCTGCAACTCTAAAAGACCCAGTCTCTCTCTTGCTAGAGGCATATGGGGTTGTGACCCATCTGCAAAAAGAAGAGGATTGCTGGTACCATCAGGAGGTGGGGATGTGGTCATATAAGCTCTCGTCTTTGAGTAATAGTAAAGTTCCTGAGAGAACCTGGCACATTTAAGAGGAGTTGCCAAGTCAGGGGTGGCCTTTAGTAACAGATTTCCAATCAAGGAACTAGAACAGCTGGGGGTGAGGAAAAATTGGCAGGTGTAAGGAATGGGAGGGCAGTTGGGTCATTGCTAAGGCACCAGCAGGCATTTTTGAAGCCGTGTGGGATTAACCAGGTAAGGCAAAACTGCTGAGGCAGCTCTGTGACCTTGGACAGGACCCATTTGCAGATGCTGAGAAGGTAGATGGATTAGCAAATCCACAGATTAGACATCGGTGTGCCAAGGGAATAGGTTAATATTTCTACTATTTAAAGTGGTGTCTGAAATTGGAGGAAGCTACTTTAATCATATATTTCTCCAATGCTCATGTTGAAAAATTAGAAGAAGATCAAAATTTAATGTCAGTTTTAATAATTGAACCAAAGAAGGGGCTTCTTACTGCATTCTTTTAGTTCTGGTCACAGAGGTCTGGTATGAGGACATTTGGATCTATAGAGTAGATACCTATCCAACCTAAGGTGTTGGAGGGTCACAGAGCACCCAGCATCCACAGATTGCAAATCAAAGAGATACAAAGACAGTCTTAAGGCTGCCCCCAGAACAGTGATATCTGACCCAGCTGCAAGTTAGACTCATTTGTTAACAAAATAAGAGAGTTAAGGCAGAAAAAGAATGTGGCTGCTCTGAGTGGTTGGGTCTCAAAGATGAGGCCAAGAATAGTAGAAACATTTCCTCATCGAGTATCCCAGATCAGGTAAGTTATTTCAGGAAAGAACTCGAGGTAGGGAGAGATGGACAGGTGCTTCTTCCTTGGGACTTTGGTTGGCAAAATGCCTAGTATGTGGGCCAAGGCAAAGGTGCGGGGAGACACAAGATGCTGGCCTTCCAAACAACCATCACTATAACAGCTACATTTACTTGACTCCTACTGTGTGCCAGGAACTATTCTATCTATTTCCATACATTTAAATCTTAGAACAATTTTAAGAGTTAGACCTAATGAACCCATTTTACAGATAAGGAAATGAATGCTCAAAGTGGTTAAGATATCTGCCAAATTGAGGGTATAATTGAATCAGAGAGTTTCTGTGTCTACATTCAGAGTCTGTGCTTGTCCTGTCACAATCAGCTACTCATTCCTCTCCAGAAGAGAGAGAAAAAATTCCAGGAGAGTTGGAATTTTGTGTGTGTGTGTGTGTGTGTGTGTGTAGTACCCATGTGCAGAGCAGAGTGAGTATCCATGCTCCCTTCAGGCACGATTCTTCTAAACACCCATGTCTACACTGTGAACCACTGTCTTTCCACTAGACAGGCATGCAAAATCCTGGCACTGCAGTCTACCTGGATAACTGCAGTGTGGCCCATTGCCATGGAAAGGTCTACAATGCCAGACAAGGGGCAGGAGCTTAACTGACCAGAGGCCATTTAGCTGGATGACTTTCCTGTTGCCTCAGCAAGCTCTGTAGGGGCTGTAAAAGAAGTGTCAGTTTATGAACATCTTCCTTGAAGGTTCCTAGAAGGTGAGCATCTTGGCATTTGGGTAGAGATTTCATCATCTGGGATCCTGGCCCACTGTAGTGGACTAATTCAAATCTGTAGCCTGTGGAGGCTCCTTGTCAGGAACCTGTGGATGCTTTGTTTTGCTGAGGAATATGCCATTTGCAGTTCAGCAAAAGGAAGGTTTCTGTACTTCTCAAATGTCATAGTAGAAAGTAAATGTCTCTCAAGAAGTCCTTGTGTGAGATGACCTGAACCAGACACTTGGTTTTCATACAGAACAATCAAAGTTTGTAATCCTATGTTCCTAACCAAGACATACTAATTGTAATTGTGCATTTGACAAGATAGAAGGCAAAGAAAGAGCAAGAAGCTATGCTAGATGTTGTGATCCTAAGTTCAGGGCAAAGAGCTTAGGACTAGGATGCCCACAGTTTTCAGTACTCACCTTAAGAAAGTTGAATTGAGAGGATGCAAGCTTGGGGGACATAGAGTGGGTGTGATTCAAACAAGAGTCAAAGACCATGGAGGCTCCAGTCAAACCTTGTTTTCTTTTACCAGCAATTCTTTACAAGGCCCCAGTTTCATGATGCTATTTTGCTGAAATTACATTTTAAATGATTCAGAAATGTAGAGTTGGCTACATTAGGATTCAATTACAAGGACAATCCACTATGGAGTCATGCCTATTAGGGGAACCCTAAAAGCAATCAAGGCAATCAGCAGGAGGCAGGTCAGGAATTCCCTGCCTCTTGCTTCACACTCCAAAGTGTAAAGCGAGTAAGCAGCAAGCCCTTAAGTTAGCCTGGCCTCCCACTTCTAGGGGTGTGTGTGCAATGCAAGATCAGTTTTCTCTTCATATCCTAAGAAAAAGTGGCTCTTTCCCCACTAGAAAGATTTGAAATGCACTTTGCATGAATACAGTGAAAAGGAAGGGCACCAATGTTCCAAACTGAAGGCAGTTGTTCAAGAGAACAGAAAACTCTCAGGCTGGAGGGACAGAAAGCAGAGGCCACATTAGCAGAAGTTTGCAGCATTTCACTAAGAATACTGATGTGGGGTGGACACTGGGAGGTGCAAATTCATAAACTACTTGATGATGGTACTTTGAATAAACTTCAAATAAGGAATTAAGAATTAAGTAATAAAGCCTCTGAAGAAAAAAAGCAAACATCCAGCCCAAGATGGTAGGCCAAGTTCTTTTAGTATCCAAGAGAATCCCCAAACATAAAAGAAGAAATATAATCCAGACCCTAGTTACTGGGTTGTCATCAATGTCCTGGTGAGAAATGACTGAAAATTGATTCCAGAATCCATTGTGTGTACTTATATTACATCAATACTTTATGAAGTGCTAATTAAAGAGTCACAGCTTAGTTATTCTGAACAAACCTATGTGTGTCTTAATAAAAATGCCAAATTAAAGAACCCCTTTAGGTACCATCAGGTGGAGGCTCCTGACCTGAAGATGCCCAACCTATTAAAGTTATTAGTGCTCATCAGTCAGGCCAAGGGGGCAACTGCCTTCACAGGATTTTTCCTAACAAGGCTTATTTCTGCTTGTACATTAAACAAATGTGAAGGTCTAAAGAATACAGGCAGGGGCTGGGGATGTGGCTCAAGTGGTAGCATGCTCGCCTGGCATGTGTGCGGCCTGAGTTCTATTCTCACCACCACATACAAACAAAGATGTTGTGTCCGCCGAAAACTAAAAAAAAAAAAAAAAATTAAAAAAAAAAAGAATACAGGCAGTCTGCATCGTCAGATCAGGGGAGCTAGCCCTTGAATATATGTTATGTGTCTGGAGTTTGGAATAAATCCCAACAGACTTGCAAAGTTGATTCAGATAAATTAACTATTCAGCTTCAACATAATAATTTATGGGTTTTAAAGCCACCAAGGGTAACTAGACCCAAACCTTATCACCAATCTGAAACATCCCATTTTGGGGTGTAGATCCAAAGGAATTGAAGTCAGTATACCAAAGGAATTCACAATTAAAATATGGGATTGAGATGTGATATGTCTCTCCACAGATGAACAGATAAAGAAAATGTGGTATGTATATATAATAGAATACTAGTCAGCCTTAAAAAGAAGGAAAACTAATAATTTGTGACAACATGGATGAAACTGCAGATTCAGAAAGACAGGCACAGAGAGACAAATGCCACATGACCTCACTTTTATGTAAAATCTAACAAAGTCAGTCAAACTTACGGAAGTAAATAGTACAATGGATACCAAGGCTGGAGGGTGGGGCTGGGGGAAGTGGGGAGATGTTGACCAAAAGGCACAGAATTTCAGTCAGGAAGAATAAATTTTCAAGATCTATTGCACAGAATACTGACCATAGTTAATAACAATGCATTGTATATTTCTTTTTTCTTTTTTTGCATTGTATATTTCAAAATTGCTGGAAGAGTAAGTTTAAAATATCCTCACCACAAAAAAATAGTAAGTATGTGACATGGATATGATAATTAGCTTGATTTAATCATTCTGTGATGTAAACATATATTTAAAAATAAATATTTGCAATCAAAAATTAAAAAACAATTTTTAAAAATTTTTAATATTTGGGCTGGCAATGTAGTTTGGTAGTAGAGTTCTTGCCTAGCATGTGTGAGGCCCGGGGTTCTATCCCCAGCCAAACCCAAACAAAAAAAATATTAAAACTTATGGTTCAGAAATTGACTAAAACATTAACTTTCACTAGTAGAGTTTTCTCAGTCCTCTTTCTTTCTTATTTTTCACTCATTTTATACAGAGGTGGGGTTCTCCCTGTTTTCCAGTTAAGACTCGAATCCACAGGCTCCAACCCTCCTCCCATCTTAGCATCCTGGGACTACAGGTACATATTAGTTCCCAAGCCTGGCTTAAAGTGTTATTTGTGAGCAAATAACTAATCAGTATAATTCAAAATTCAGAAAGTTAAAAAGTACACACAAAAGAGAGTAAAAATTCTCTCTTCCACTTCTGACTCCTAGTCCTCTGCTTTCCTCTGCATTGGCAAATGAGGTTATTGGTTTTTATATGTGTATATCCTTCCAAAGATATTTTACAAATATAAAGCAATTTGGGTCTGAGAGAGAAAGAAATATTTATCTACAGATAAATATATAAATAAATGTCTACTCTTTCTTCTCATTTTTGTACAAAGGATAGTGTATGTCAAAGAAACTTTATTTGAAGGACAGCCTTTAACTCTTCTAAATGTTTAACTAACAGGTTGATAACACTAATGCACAGCAATAGTAAGGACTTATTTAGAAGAGGTTCAGAATGAATTGGACATAACTTTCCTATGTTCATATATGAATACACCATCAGTAAAACTCCACATCATGTACAGCCATGCTGTACAACTTCCAGCTGCCAGCACAGCCACAAGGATGGGATCCTAATTAGAATATGCACGTATAATGTGTCAAATACAATCTACTGTCATGTATATCTAAAAAGAAAAAACAAAATAATAATAATAAACAGAAGAGGTTTTATATCTTGTTAGAGCTGCAATTGTATTCAGTTTAGGATCAGAGGCATCTTTTTTAGTAACTTATGAAAATTTTGGACCCTCTCCATAGAAAAGCATATGTGTATATATATACAAAAATCCATATGTTATCAGAAAGTTTCATCACTTACACAAATTACCCACAACAAAAACATCAAAGAAACTAAGATTCAGGGAAGCTGACTTGCCAAGAGTCATATAATGTTACTAAATGGTAGAGTTAGAATTCAAAGTTGGTCTGCTTGATTCCAAAGCTCATGCCCTACCCTCAGTATAAGAGATCCTTCTGTCCCCTTCCTCTTTGCTACACATCACTGTTCCTAGCGCCCCTCACAGGGGAGGAAGGGCAAAGTAGAAGGGGTCAGACTAGCAGCTCCTGGATTCTTCCACACTCACTATTTTGGTGAAATCCAACCTAGTGTTATGACTAATCTGGGCTGTTTTGAGAACCAGTTTTACCTCCTTAAGCCTTTTACCTAGAAGGTGATCTAGGACTGAGAGTAAAAGACACAGGAAAATAAGATGGAGACACAATTGCTAATATGTTTAGTCTCAATATCCTACATATAGGAATTTAATATAAAAAGTGATGGTGTCTTCCTGTAAGACAATTGGTATCCTAAATTTGATAGAAAATGCAAGGGATAAATCAAAGATTGGATTCATGACGTCCCTAGTTTAAATAATTCTCTTTTCAAGAGACAATATCAAAATGATACATGAAAAAACGTAACGCTGAATCAAAAGTCAAACTCTGCCTTTTCTGTGATCAAATCACCTACTATAGAGCTTACAGATTTCTTTTCCCTCTGGAGGAACTCAACCTGACATTCCGCAAATGTGGGCCCTCACTGTTAAATTTTTTCTTTCCTTATAAATTTAATGATGGTTGCATTTGTTACCTGACTGCCATAACCTGCTGAGGCTTGAAGGAAGCACAGAAAGTGAGTCATAGCTAATGAAAGGGTAATAGAAAGAGGGATATGTGGGGCACTAGGGCCTGGAGAGCAAGGGTGGATTTACCCCTTGCCAGGCCTTTCTGGAGAATAGTACAGAGAAGCAGGGCAAAGATGTATGGGTATTGACTTTTATCAATCATTTTTTCAACATATATAATCTGTTAATGTATTGAATTACGGTGCTATTCAAATAATAAATCAACTTTGCATTCCTAGAACCAATCCAACTTTAATGTACATATTTTTTTTAAAATGGCTAGATTCTACCTTCTAATTTTTGTTTAGCATTTTTGCATTTCTGTTCATGAAGGAGAATGACCTGTACTCTTTTTTTTAATAGGTTATTATTCTTGTCAGGTTTTGGCATCAGGGCCCTTCTGCCCTCATAGAATGAGATGTAACTATTTCTATTTTTTTAATTCTATGAAAAAATTTCTATAAGATTAGCTATATTTCTTTCTTAAATGCCTGAAAGAGTTTACTAGGGAAGCCATCTGGCCTGGAGTTTTCCACATAAGATAACTGTTATTTCCAGGAATTTTTAAGTAGCTAGAAGACTAAATAGTATTTTTATTTCTTGTGTCAGTTTTTATAAGAATGTGTTTCTCAAAGAGCCAGGCATGGTGGCATATGGTTGTAATTTCAGTGACTCCAGCAACTGAGACAGGAGGATCACAAGTTTGAGGCCCAACCTCAGGAATTTATCAAGACTCTGTCTCAAAATAAAAGGACTGAAAAGTAATGTCCAATACATGACCAGTGTAACTCTACATCATGTACAATCACAAGGATGGGAAGTTATACTCCATGTATGTTTAACATGTCAAAATACATTCTACTGTCATGTATAACTAAAAAGAACAAGTAAAAAAAATGACAAACAAACAAAAAAGGGACTAGAGATGTGGCTCCGTGATAAAGCCCTCTTGGGTTCAATCCCCAGAACCTAAATAAATAAAGTTTTCCAAGAACTTGTCCATTCATCTGAATTTTTAAGTGACAAATTTGGTAATAATATCAACTATCTTAATTTTAGCTAGATCTTCAGTGATATTCTACTTTATGTGCCTTATAATGACAGTTTATATGTGTATACTTTTTTTTTTCTTTTCTCTTCTCTCTCTTAATAATATTATTAGGGGATCATTAATTCCATTAGATTTTTCAAAGATCCAACATTTAAAATTTGTTGATTTTCTTTATTTTATTACTTTTCATTTTATTATTTTTTTACTCTTTTCTTTATTAATTCAGTTATTCTACTTTCTTAGTTTAATTTACTGCTCCTTTTCTAAATTTTTGAGATGGAAACTTAATTAATTTAAGACTTTCTCCTCATCCCACACTGGAGATTAAACCTAATGGCCCTTTTCCATTGAACTACATCCCCAGGCCTTAGTGAAACACTAAGTTCTCATTACATTGCCAAGGCTGCCCTCAAACTTGTAATCTTCCTGCCTCTGCCTCACAAATCACTGGAGTTATAGGGGTGCACCACTATGCCCAACACTTTTTAAAAAATATATTCATTTAAGAATAAAAATTTTCCTCTAAGCATGACCATAACTTATTTGCATATTTTGTTTGATATGTCATATTTTCATTATCATTCCATTTGTAAGATTTCCAAGTCTCAACTGAGTTTCCTTCTTTGAATATTGTTTTAGTCAGCTTTTTACTGTTGTGACCAAAGAAAAAGAACAATTTTAGAGGTGGAAAAGTTTATGTTGGGGCTCATGGCTTCAGAGGTCTCAGTCCATAGATGTCTGACTCCATTGCTTAGAGCCTGAGGTGAGGCAGAATGCCATGGCAGAGAGCGTGACAGAGGACAGCAGCTGAGAACATGGCACCAGGAAGCAAAGGGAGAGAATTCTCACTGTCGACAAAATATAAACCCCAAAGTCATGCCCCCAATAACCCACTTCCTCCAGCCACATTTTACCTGCTCACAGTGAATCCCTATCAGTGGATTAATGCACTGATTAATCAGGTTCAGGTCTCATAACCCAATCATTCACCTTACATTGTCTCACACATGAGCTTTGGGTTTTAAAGGAAATCATAACAAATATGTATTGCTTGATTTCTAAATATTTGGAGAATTTCTAATTATTTTGCTATTGATTTGTAGCTTAATATGGAACTCTTTGAAATTTTGTATTCAAAAGTTGGTAGATACACTGTTCTATTATATAAATTAGATCCATTTATTCACTGTTTTCTCAATTTTTTGTACCCTACCAATGTTTATTTCTTCTATATGTTACTGGGAAAGAAATTGTTCAAATCTTCCACTATAACTGTGAGTTTGTCCATTTCCCTTTTCATATTATCAGATTTGTGCTTATATATTTTGAAGCTACCTTATTAGGTTCAAGTAAACTTGAATTATTTTATCTTCTTAATGGGTTAACACTTTAAAATGTTCTCCTCCTTTCTAGTATCATAGCCTAAAATCTATTTTTTCTGAGTTTTTATACGCAAGTTATCCTTCTTAATGAGAAGGATATACTTGTGGGTGTTTTTCTATTCATTTTTGCTTTTTGATTGGAGTCTTAAGACAGATCACATTGGATGAAATGACTCATAACTGGGTTTATATCGACCTTGTTGGCATTTGTTTTCCCATTGTCCCTCTTCTGTGTTCCTTTTTCTTTTGCTCTTTTGTTTTGAATTATTCAAATATTTATCCTATATTTTTTTTCTATTACAATTTTTAGTGTGAAGTATCTATATGTGGTTTCCTTTTGATTTATACTACTGGGTTTTAAAATGTTGTCTTGAATCTAGAGTTTGATATCTTTAATTCGTTTTGGACAATTTTCATCCTTTATCTCTTGAAATATTGCTTCCAAATCATGCTGTTTCTTTTTCAGGTATTCAAACTATATGTGTGCTTGCCCTTGTCACTTAGTCTTATGCCTTCAATGTTGTTTTTTTTTCCTCTGAATTTTTCATACCATTTTTTTAACCTTTCATACTTCAGCCTGGATATTTCATGTTTGTCCATCTTTCAAATGACCAATCATTTCTTCAGATGACTCAGACATGTTGTTAAGCCATCCATTCTGTCTTTAATTCCAAGGCATTTGGGGAAGTAGTTAAGAGGGTTATTTTTCCACTTCTAGAATGTCTTGGAATCCTCTTCTCCTTAGAAAACCCCCAAGCCCAATTTTTATCTCCCCAGCCCTGTGAGAAAGCTCTGTTTTGGCAACTTTACCCCTTTGCCATCTCTTTTTGATCAGTGAATGCCTTGAGAAGATAAGTGATTTGGACTCATTTCTCTGCAGGATTTTGGCCTCTCACATTTGTGCTGCCTCTGCAACCCTAAACTCCATTTTTTTTTTTTTTTTGGTTTGTGTAGGGGGGTGTACCCATCCATTAGAAACTAATGACAGCTCTGCTCAAATTTTCTGCCTCGTAGAAGTCATTTTCTGCTTGGTTCTTTGGGCTCTGGGTCCTTGCTGCTTAAGAATCAAAGAGAAATTCCTTGAAGGGAAAGCATTTTAGACTGCCAAGCTCACCTCAGTGAGTTTCTCTTCTCTCCAGAATTTTTTCCCATCTTGGCTACTTCATACCTCTCATATGAAGAAAAAAAAAGCATGCACATATTTCTGTTTCTAAAATTCAGTTTCTCTAGCCATTCCTCCTATCTCCAAGTGAGAAATTTAATTAGCTAAACACTAGTCCTGACATTACTAGAAGCAGAATCCCCAACTAGTCTTCTACATTTCATTTCACAAGTACCTGACACTGTAGGACACTGTAGAGCAAAGGGTCTTGATCTAGAAGACTAGGTACAGTTCAAGAGGCCCATGAAGTCCTGAAACTGTATGAAAAATTATGTGAATGTCTTCAAAAACTATGTGAATGTCTTCAAAAATTTCCATAACCCCAAAAGAGTTAAGAACAACTGCTGTTAAATATCCATAAGTACTTAATTTGTATTAAATATTAATTACCTATATTAAATACCTAATTTATTAAACACTTTAGTTTTTATTGGTTCTTCTTGGTTATACATGAAAATAGAATCTATTTGGATAAAATTATATAAGCATGGAAAATTATCTTATTCTAATTAGGACCTCATTCTTGTGGGTGGGCATGATGGTGGGATTCACTTAGGTATTTTCATACATGTACATAGGAAAATTATGTTAGATTTATTCTACTATCTTTCCTATTCCTATCCTCTGCCCCCTTTCCTTTAATTTTCCTTTGTCTAATCTAATGAATTTTTCTTCCCTTCGCCTCCTTATAGTAGGGAAAACATTCAACCTTTGGTTTTTTGGGGATTGGCTTATTTCACGTAGCATGACAGTCTCCAGATCCATCCATTTACTGAAAACACTTACTTTAACACAATGCTGCCAGGTATTGTCCCAGAAAACACTAGGTTTAAAATACTTTTTAGTTCTAACCCAATAAATATTTTTCCTGTATGGTGTTTTTCTACCATTAATAATAACATCATTATAATAATAACCATAGACCTCTTTAACATTTTAATGAAGTTTATTTCTAGAACCATAGTCTAAATTAAGAGAAATCCTCCCCATGCCATGGCAGTGGGTCCATAGTGCATCATTTAAGGGTTGTTTTCTATCAAATTATGGTTTTTTTCACAGCTTATAATGATATATCTTTTGCATTATTACTATGGATCCACTTCAAACTCATACCTTTTGAATGGGTACCACAGAGTTTTGTTATAGAAAATATATTATGTACAAACCTGTCTTTATCTCCTTCACACTTGGAAATTACTGAAAAGGATTAGGTCTTAGATTGTGAATTCACTGCAAATTAGCAGATTCCTCAAAACAGGATGCTAAAACAAGCTAGAAAAGGTTTCCACGGCTTGTGTCCTGAAAAATGATACATTCAAAAGAAGACTGAAAGTAAAATATATATATTGTGCATGTCTTTGCCTGTTCCAAAATATAATAATGTCTCATAGCCCTTGCCTTGCTTTGACTAGTCTGTCTTCCCAGACCCCTGACCTCAGCTCAGGGTTCAGGTGGGATCCTGCTTTGGATAAATCTATCCCTTCCTCATCCACCTCCATCTCTTCTGCATAGGATGTCTGTCTACCCTCCCTGCACCCTTGCCCCACCCAGACCACCCAACTGGAGCCTCAGTGGACTTTGCCCCTGAACCAGGAATATAAAAGGAGCCAGGAAGCCATGATAGTAGCACTGAGACAGTGCCTAGCACATAGTAGGTACTCAAAGGACATAAGAATGAAAGAAAGAAATGAATGAATATGAGAAGCAGCCAAGGAAAAGGTTAAACTCAGGAGCTGACTACGGGGTCAGTGGCTCCTATTCTCCTCCTTACTCAAAATTTTCTCTCTGCTAAAAACCCTTCAGGCCTCTGTGAGTTCTATTCCTAGGATTTGCTCCCTTACCAATGTCATGGCCTCCTGGATCTGGGGAATTTCAGGATCCTAATTTCTGGAGCTAGCTCTCAATTGGTCCTGAGATCAGTTCTCATGGCTGGCTTTGATTCCATCCAGTGCTTACTCTGGCTTCTTAGCAGCTGTTTCAGATATAGAAACACGAATTGTTTCCTGGAGTTATGCTTAGTTCTCTAGAGGTTTCACTATGAGGCTTTCCCAAAGTAGACCAAAGACAAGCACTCAACATACACTAGGGAGCTGGAATAATAGAGGCTTAATTAATAATTTTAAAAATAAATCCCTCTGGGTCTACTCAGAGAAAATTATGTGACTACAACCAGAGAGTAGAGTTGAAGATGAATAAGATGTGAAGCTTATTTTCAGGAACTTTATTGCTTTTATACCACATCAGAATTTGTTAGAATTCTTTTGATTGCAAGCAACAAATGGAATTTTTTTTTAATTATATAACTGAATTACAGAAATTATGACCTGATAAAAATAAAACTAGTAGTCCCTCTTGAACTCTCCTCTCAGTGTGTCAGTCTTCTTCTTGGTCTTCTCCAAGTCACCAGGAATCTGACTGTTGGTGGCACCCAGGCTCATATCATCCAGCTTTGTCACCAGACATGACCTAAGAGAAAACAGTCCCAGAAAAAGGTACAGACCAACTAATCTTGGCTCAGGCACCCATTCTCAGAAATCAGCTATGACCAGTGAGATCCATAGTACAATTGGCTCGGCTTCACCAGATACCCACCTCTGGCTGGTCAACATTGACCAAAGGACTGAGAACTATAAGAACACAGCAGTTCTCATTCAAACTCTATGTTGAGAGTTACTTGCAGTAAACATCCCCTGCTACTCTCATAAGACCCAATTCCTTTCACTGTGGAACACTATATACCAAAGGCACTTCCTAAAAGAACTGTTTATTTCTCAGTGGGCTATAACATTTTTCAGCTCTGTGTAGATGTCTCTGATGCAGAGGATAGTCTGGATCTTTTCTTTGTGAAAATTCCTCTATCCTCCAAATCTGCTATCTGGGTAGAGACCACCTGGTCTAGGGTACAACACAGGCAGGGTCAAATCTGTGTTCTGACCTTGGGAATGAAACATAATCAGCTAGTGCAGTTAGCTTTGTGTGCAAAGGTCCACTTTAAGCCCTTAGGGGGTCTATGGACTCTGGTGCGGCTGTGGATGACAAGAGTCAGAGGATCCAAGCTTTAGACCAACCTTTTGTCTTCCCAGGCCAGATGCTGCTAACCAGGCCATCTACCTTCCTTCCTTCATTCATTCTTCTTCTTCTTTTTTTTTAAATTTCTTTTTGCCTGCTTGGGATTAAACCTAGGGCCTTACACATGCTAGGCAAGTACTCTACCACTGAGCTACACCCCAGTCCACAAGGTTACTTCTCATGAGACTCAGGTTCAGTACTTACTTTCCTACATCACAGGGCACAGATAAGATAGTGGGGACGAGCACATACACTTGAGCTACGAAAAGGCCGTACAGACCTAAGGACACTGTTAATACAGGCCTACATGTAGTCTCTGCCAGAGCTTCTCAGGCTAACCCAGTTGGCTTTCTACCTAGGAAGCTCCCTTCATTTTTAGGCCTCAAACCCATCTGTTCTGCCCATGACTGACTAAATCCTTCTGATCCTTGGGATTTGGGGTGGGGATTAGATACCCACCCTGAAGCTTAATCTGAAGTGGGCTAAGCCTAGTCAATGCTGTTCCTGGGGTGTAGGAATTGGTCCTTGGCTAAGAGCAGACTCCCTGCCATTCCAGGACTTGCTGCTTTAGAATGAGCAGAGAGTAGGAGGATGGGGGAGAAAGGAAATGTCTCCCATCTGTTCAATCTACAGGACAAAGGAAGATCACATTTCTGACAAAAATGTTACCATGGGATAATGACAAGTTTTAACTTTCATTAGTAGGAAAAACTCTAGACTGGGAAACAAGGGACCCAAGTTCTCCTGTTGATTTAACCACTAACTAGCTATGTGACTCTTGAGACTACAATTTCACCTTTTCTCATCTACAAGATAGAGTGATTGGATCAAATATGTTCTCCATCCAGCTCTACTATTTGATGATCTGGGTGCCTGTGCACAGGAATGAGTGGGGTGATGGAGAAGAGAGATAGAGAAACTCCATCCAGATGTCATTCCTGACCTTCATAATTAATCCTTAGGGGACAGGGCCCAGATTTTTTTTTCAAAGGTTGTGAGTCAAGCATTATCTGCAGACTAAATAAAACATATTTCACAGATGTATGTACTATACTATTTTAAAATCTACACAGGGGCTAATTGATTAAATATCAATTCATTTTTTAAAATCCTCATTATAAGATATTTTCAACCAACAGATGTCAAAACCACAACTATCATCAAGGGGGCATCTTGTTTGTTTGGTTGGTTGGTTGTAATGAGTACTCTTACAAAGTAGAGAACCACTAACGAGGAAGAAAATTTATAGTATGAAGGTTAGGAGATAAGGTAGGCTGATCTGCAAGAGCCACAGCAAAGGATTTCTTTGTCTTTCAGTCTCTGTGCACTGGGCTGTGTGTGGTGGGGGGTGGGGGGTGGGGAGTAGGGGATGGAGAGGGGAGTGGAGAGGGGGTGGAGTGGGGGTGAGGGGAGGCAGGGAGCGACTGACTGTAGGGAGAGGAGGTGGAAGGAGGAGAGTGAGGTGGGCATTTATTTACCTGCAGGGTGGCCTTAGGCTGACCACATCCCTCCAACCTAAGAGACCATTTATTTTGACCTGTGAGATTTTGGGTGGTAACAACCATGCTCTTAGCACCCCAGGTACTGCACTAACCCTTGTATTTTTCCTATAAACTGCTTATACCTCTGTAAATAATCCCTTAGTCTTTGTCAAATTATCCTTAATTGAATGTGACATTTTTTTTCCTCCTAGAATCTTGACTGATAGTGTCTAATCCTGTTGAGGGTGGGCAATGTGATGACCTAGCAGAGAAGTTTTATGAAGGAGAAAAAGCTAGGTGAAGAAGGGTGGAGAGTGGGACATGGAGGAAACAGCAGGAGAGCCCCCCACACACATAATCACCCTCTTTTCTGAGCTCTGCAGGTCTCTGTATTTACCTGTCAAGCACTTTTCATATTCATTGGTAATTATCTATTGACTTTTTGTTTATTTGTTTGTTTATTTGGTACTGGGGATTGAACCCAGGGGTACTTTATCACCAAGCAATATCCCCAGCCCTTTTTATGTTTTATTTTGAGACAGGGTCTCATTAAGTTGCTGAGACTAACCTTGAACTTGTGATCTGCTGCCTCAGCCTCCTGACTCACTGGGATTAAAGGCATGCACCACTATGCTTGGTTCCCATCTGTTGGCATTGCTATGTCTCCACTACACTCTTGAGTCCCTTAAGGGCAGGAACCAAGTCCCATTAGTGGTTTTGCAGTCACAAAATCAAGTTCAGCATAGATCCCTAGGAAATATTTGTTGAGCTTTAATTTGAGGCAACAGTTTTAAAAACAAGTGGCATATGGCCTGCATAGGTGGCATCTGCCAATGCTGCTGGGTGTTCCTGGGACCTGTAGGTCCTAGAACATATCTCCTTTCCCAAAGCACCACATGAGATGAATGAAGAAAACTGCACTATTCATATGCTGGGGGGAGCCAAAGCCTATGAGAGAATGCGTCAAAAAAAAAAAAAAAAACCCTTTGAAGGAAGTTATGACTGTGACACAAATGATTAAAACCTCAAAGCTCAGAGAATTACCCTCAGTCTTCCAAAACGTTTTACAGGGAAACTTTGTTTTTACTTTAAAGTATCACCTATTAAATTATTCTTTCTTGTTTCAACTCACATAATTTAGAAGGAACTGGGGACAAGGCATATTAGAAAACTTTTGTGCCAATATTTTATGGATTCTAGACAAGATGGACCTGTCTGAGAACGGTGACTATAAGATGTGGTGCTTCAGAAGAAACACTGAGATGCTGAAGGACAAAAGGGTTCTCCAGACAAAGCTATGCTCATTGCCAGTCCAGTCATGTTATCTGAGGTTCCTTCTTTCCCTAAGCCCAGGTCCTCGGCATTGGTTGAGATGGTTGGCAAATGGAATACAAATATCCAGCACAATGACTTTCCACTGGCTTTAGGGTTGGAACTCAATCTGAGAGACATACAACTAAATTCAACACCTTTTTTATGATAAAAGCTTCTTTTTAAAAATAAGAATAGAATGAAACTTATTTGATTTGAACAGTTTATCAGCCAAAAACTATAGCAGATATCATCTTTAATGTGAATTGCTAAATGTATTCCTTCTGAGATAAGAACAAGAAGAGAAGGTTGCCTGCAATTACATCTATTCAACATTGTTCTAAAGGTTCTAACCAGTTCAGGAAAAAAAAATCAAAATTGCAAGTATTAGAGAAACAAAACTGCCATTATTCACAGATAAAACAACCTGTCATAGAAATCTAAATAATTCTACAGACAAATGGTTTTTAACTTAATAAAGGTGTTGGCAAGGTTGTTAGTTACAAAATGAGTGCATAGAAATTAGTTGAGTTTTGATATATTCAAAAACAGAAAAAAGCTAAATACCATTTATGATAGGATTTTTAAAGTACCATAAAGATGTGTGATGCTTACATAAAAATAATTATAGAAACTTTATCAAAATACATTAAGAATATCTACTTAAATGGATATAAGTATAATGTTCATCCAAATTGATCTATTGATTTAATATAATTCTGATTTTAAAATTTCAAAAAAGCCTATACATAGTCTGAGGTACTTGATAAGGTAATGCACAGGGAATAAGGTAATGGGAATGCAAAGAATCACCAGGATGCTTTTATAGAATATGGTAAGAGAATTTCCCTGACAGATATCAAGAAAGCCCAGAAAAAGGCCCATCTACATGTAGACATTTGACATATGATAAAAACAGAGGGCTAGGGATATACCTCAGTGGTAAAGCATTTGCCTAGCAGGCACTAGGCCCTGAGTTCAACTCTCAACACACACACACACACACACACACACACACAGCCATGCAGGTCAGTGAGGAAAAGAAGAATTTTCCAATAAACAGTAGCTGTAGTAATCGAGTATCTATGTGGGAGGGAAATATGAATATGAAATTGGATCCCTACCTCCTACCATCAACAAAAATGAACTCCAGGTGTATTAAGGCCCTAAATGTCAAGTCATTAGAAGGAATAGGAGAATATCCTATTACCCAGGCTAGGAAAGGATCAAATAAGACATCAAAAGCACTAACCACAAAGTAAAATACTCACAAATTTACTGACATGGCCCAAAAATATCATAAAAGATAATAAAAAGAATAGGAGATATTTGTAACACATATAACCAACAAAAGACACATCTAGAATCTATAACGAACAGTTTGTATGAAAAAGACAAATAACTGGATTTTAAAAATGGGCAAAATAGTTAAACTGGCACTTTAGAAAATGTCCAAATGGTCAACAAACAGAAAAAGCTCATCGGTCACTAGTAAGTGTGTTATTTTAGTCAGCTTTTTTATTTCAGTGACCAAAATATCTAACAAGAAAAATTAAAGGAGGAAGTTCATTTGGGGGCTCATGATTTCAGAGGTCTCAGTCCAGAAATGGCCGATTCCATTCCTTGGGACCTGAGATGAGGCAGAACATCATGGCAGAAGGTTAGAGAAAAGCATCTGGGACATGGTACCAGGAAGCAGAGAGAGTTCCTCAATAGAGACAAAATATATACCCCAGAGGCATGCCCCAATGACCCACCTCCTCCAGCTACACCCTATCTGCCTACAGTCACAGGTAGGGAGCAATTAGGGGATTAATGCACTGATTAGGTTAAGGCTCTCATAAGCCAATGATTTAACCTCTAAACTTTCTTGCATTGTCTCATATGTGAGCTTTTGGGGGACATCTCACAAAACCTTAACATGCATTAAAACTACAATGAGCTACAAATACAAAAATAGAAAGTAAACAAAGATTTACAAGTCAGATAAAATTGAGTATTGACAAATGTAAGAAACAATGGGAACTTGCACACACTGCTAATAAGGAATTGTAAAAGGAACCAGTTTGAAAAACACTTGGTACTGCCTAATGAGGTTGACTGTGCATATGTCCTACAACCCCAGCAACTCCACCCCTGTTTTAGTCAGCTTTTTTGCTGCTGTGATGAAAGGACCTGACCAGAACAACTGTAGAGGAGGAAAGGTTTATTGGGGGGCTCACAGTTTCCAAGGTCTTAATCCACAGAAGGCCAGCTCCATTCCTCAGGGCTTGAGGCGAGACAGGACATCATGGTGGAAGAGTGTGGCAGAGGGAAATAGCTCACATGATGATCAGAAAGGAGAAAGGGGGGCAGGGAAGAGAGAGACTCCACTCTCCAGATACAAAATATATGCCCATAGCTCTCCCCCAAATCAACCACTTTCTCCAGCCACACCCACCTGCCTCTAGTTACTACTCAGGTAATCCCATCAGATATTAATTAACTGATTTGGTTAAGGCTGTAACCCAATCATTTCTCCTCCAAACCTTCTTGCATTGTCTCACACATGAGATTTTGGGGGATACAGCATCTAAACCATAAGAAACCCTAAGAATATATACTAGGAAAACTCTTTCGTGTAGCAGGAGATAGCCTCACAGAAGAACACAGAGCTGTATATTAAACATAATATTTAACAGAAGAAACAAATCACCAAAGAAAATATATTCTATTTTTATTTGAAAAAGAATCCAGAAATATACAGAATTAAATAATATTGTTTATGGATGTCCATGTAAGTTAGGGTTATTGATTGCTGCCATAACAAACCATGCAAAAACTTACTACCTTAAAACAACAATGATTCTATTTGCTCACTATTCTGTGGATCAGGGACTTGCACAGAGCACACCAGGAACAGCTTATACCTGTTGTACAATTTCTGGAGCTTCAGCTGGGTTGGCCCAAATGTCTGGAGACTGACTGGAACCATTTGACTGAGCCATAATAAGGGTACTTGGTTTGGGCTCTTAGCTGGAATCCTGAAATCTCCTCCATGTGGCCTCTCCAAGTGGCTAGGTTGGACTTCCCCACAGCATGGTGGTCTTAGGGTTCCAAGAAGAAATATTCCCAAAGAACCTATCCCAGTGTGTTAAATCTTATTAAATCTGTTTGCATCACACAAACAAAAGAGTGGGCATGCTGTACACTGCAAAAAGCTCACTTCCTCACCACACTACCTACCAATGAAAGTAAAACTCTAAATTCTCTTGGCTAAAGCAAGTCATATGGACCAACCCAGAAATCACTGTGGGAGAAGATTTCACCAGGACAGAATAGAGCTACGGTTCATTTAGGCAGCCACCACATCTGGTGAAGAAAGAAAATGATGTTCTCAAAAGTAGCGGTTACTTTTCAGGATGAAAGGGGATTACAATCAGGGAAGAACATAAAGGGAACTTTTAAAATATTGGCAGTGTCCTGTTTTTAAACTGACTTGTAGCTAGTGTAAAATGTATTTTTTTCTTTTTAAAAATATTTTTGTTTTAATTAGTTATATGTGACAGTAGAATGTATGTATTTTTTATATTATCCTATGCTTTTCAAATTTTTTTTCTATATTTTCCTATGCTTTTTGAATTTTCTATATTAACTACCTATTGCTTTTAGAGTCATTAAAAGTTTATGGAGGTATAAACGAGAATCATGACTCCCACAAAACATTATCCAGGTGACTTGAAAAATCTTGGGTTCCTGTGAGGAATTGAAAAACCCCTGCACTTTGGCTTCACTTTGTCTTTCTGATTCTTTTCATGTGGCTACCAGAAGTCAATTTCAGAAGTGCAAGGTCTACTAGGTTTTTCAGAATAGTCTCTGATAAAAATTAAATCAGAACCATTTGAATTAGTTCTTGGACATGAATAGGATTGCCAAGCCCTCGATTCTGTGCTCAAATGGGAACTGTCAATCAGAACTGGAAGGGGCAAAAGGGACAAAGAGTGATGAATTGAGGTGTCTTGCAGCCTCTCTATTTTGAATCACAAAATACTGAGAATGTGGCAGTGTGGACTTTTTCTGCAGGTCATCTACAAATGTTTCTTCTCTGGAGTAAAATCATAATTGAAGGAAGTTAACTCCAAAGCCTCCAAAGTTAACTCCAATGGGAAGTTTTAGAGGAAGAGAAAATTTAAATTAAGACTCGGGTGTCCAACCTGCTGTCTCACCTTGTACAAGCTACTCACCCTCTCCATGCCTTAGTTTCCTTGCATCTAAATTGGGGAAATAATTGTCCTGCCCCAGAGCGTTGCTATAAAAACTAAATGAAATTATATATGTAAAATATTTAGCACAGAGCCCAGCATATCAACAGCACTCAATAAACTACAGCTGTTACCACTGCCGGTACAGGCAAGGCACCAGCTGTGTTTGATGGATGCCTACCTAGGACGTACCATGGGCCAGAATGTACCCAAGGACTTCAGCTCTATTTCATTTCACATAGATTCCTTATAGTATCTAAGAAGCAAAAATTATTGTCCTCATTCTAAAAACAGAAGATTTGTGGTTCTATGACCTGCACAAAGCTATAGAACACCTGAATAGCAGAACCGTAGTTGAAACTAAAGTTGTTTCTAAGGTCTCCTTTCCTTACACACTCTGGAGAAAGGGTGGGCAGAGGTGCTTACTTGAATTTAGAGGACATAAGAGGGCTGTACACTTCAAAAAGACTCTGCCCCGCAGCCTCACTGAAAGCAAAACTCTCAAATCTTTTGGGATGATGTGGATATATGTAAATAACAAGTACTATGGAAAGCATGAAATCAGAAACCTGTGAAACACTACAATTATCCTGTAAATTATGGTTATAGTGGCCAGGCCTGAAGACTAAGCATTGGTGTAAAAGGGGCTTTGAAGCATGAGAGCCATTCCTGGACCTATTCATACTGGGAAAAATGCTTCATGGGTCATCTTGAACTCTTGAAATGCTTACATTGACTTTGGACGTGATACCCCTTTTCCATACTCTGGGATGGAGCAGAGAAAGGAGCAGAGGGCACACCGGAAGGTGAGATTCCCCCCTCGCCTTCTGGAGAAGGAGATGAATTGCTTTCCAGGATTCCAGGCCCACCAACTCACATCAGGTCAGTGGGTCCATTCCTAGGATGCACTTTACGAGAAAGAAATCTTTGGGGGACAAAGCTGGGTACAAATAAATAAAACAATGTGTTCAGGCTGACCTTTTTTCTTCCTTGGCCTCTTCTATATTCAGTATAACTTCACTGGCAATATTGAGCTGGAAGGTAAGAAATGTAGGCAGTTTGCCAATGTTTGAAATTTTTGTGAAACTTCAAGCTCACTCAAGTTCTTCTTCCTGGAGTTCTTTGTCACCTGATGTGCTCCTAAAAAGTTGGAGTCATAGCAGATTAAACTGCCTCAAGTTGAGGGGCCTGAGTGACTTCCCCCACCCCATCTGCTGTCAAACACTCACCTGGGGAGAGAAATTGGAGAAGGCTATGTTCTCCCAGAGCTCTCAGAAACTCAACCTTAAAAAAAAAGGAAATCATCCCAAACCAAGGTAGGATGCATCCTAAACATGTCATTTATACAGGTGAGGAATTTTACTTCCCACAAATTCCTCACTCAGCCTTAAGCATTCCAGTCCTTATGCAAAGGAATAAGGACTGGAATTTCCTCAGACCACGTTCTCCTTCAAGGAGCAGAGGTTGCATTTTTAGAACTAATAGGCTTCAGATTACACATCAGCAAGACTTAATATCCTCTGCTAATAATGATTCCAGTTTCCAATGAGTTTATTATTCATAGCAAAACATTGACTTTATTCTTCCACTCTCAAAGGCCCTTGATTGATCTGAGTTAATGAAGCTACACAAACCTCCTGAGGGGCACCGAGAAAGCCAAGGAAGAAGAAGAGGAGGAAGAAGACGAACAAGGGTTGTCTGATGCTGAGATGCCCTCTTCAGTGTTCTGATAATGTTCTAGCATGTAAGTCACACTATTATAGCCAATGAAACCCTGTGGAAGTTGATAAGTCATTTGTGGTGCAGAAATCACCATTGATAGTGATTAAAAATATTAGAGTCATAAAATACTTAGAGCTGAAAGGGTCCATAGAGATCATGATACAACTTCTCATTTTAAGACTGAAAGGCCAGCTGTTTACATCAGTGAGAGGGGAAAGAAGACCTGCTGACCCTGAAGTCTCCATCCAGGTTTTGGTAATGACCAGTTGAGACCTTTGATGTTCCCTGAAGTAGCAGGGGCTGTGCCCAAAACAGCTTTCACCAGGACCAGGGGTCCAGACTCCAAGTGCATAGCAATGCTTCCTAAAGAACTGCATCTAAGCACAGCTCTTGCTTGGCTTCTGAATATGTTACCCAGTGACAAGGCTATTCCTATTCGCCCATTACATAGAAGGTGAGACTCTTTTGCCAAAGCACAGTTCCCAAGTGCATCCAGCTGTGCCTTGGCCCAAGTACAGATTTCCACAGGACATCAGGAGATGAGAAGATGCTCCTTCTGACCCGACTCCCAGTGAGTTCCATCTCCTTCCAGCAATGCTTGTCAGCCAGCACCCTTTGCATAACACCTGCTAACACGCTAGTCCTCCCAGACCTTTCCCGTGGTCATTTTTCATGGAATACACTATGAATATCTTTCCATGGAAGTTCACACTGCATAGATAAACATCGCCTCTTTTAATGACTACATGGTATTTTGCTGCACAGGTATACTAGAAGGAAATTAACCAATCTCCATCTATTATTTCAAATTTAGATCCTTTTTATTTAAAAACAATACAACAGTGAATAACCGTACCAACATCTTTGCACATTTGTCTGATTATTTCTTTAGCATAAACTCTTTGAAGTAGAATTGCCAAGACAAAGAATGTGGACCTTTAAAAGGCTTTTGATAGAATCTGCCTAAATTTTCCCCAGAAAAGTGGCATCAGGGCAGGCTCTGACCAAGATTTCTGGGTGGATCATAATGACGTCACATAGTTACCCCATGATTGATTCTGCTTGATTCTAATGAGAGCCAATAGCCTCACCAAACACTAGTTCATTTCCCAGAAGTTTGAAAACTCTGACAACTTTCCCTACACCATGATGGTTTTGAAGAAATAGGGCAGGTACCACTGGAAACAATGAAATAAAAGGAGAATTTTCTTCATTATGTATCTTAATTTTGATGAAGATATTTTCTTCTTGTAAATTTTCACTTTTGGATAGTGACTCTTTCTGCATGGCAAACTTATAGATTAGGGTGATTCTTATTTTGCTTATATGTATTTTCCAATATTTTTTAAACTATTCAAATAATACTAGAGCAGTTTCTCAACCTCAGCACTATTGACATTTCCGTCTAGATAATTCCTTGTTGTGGGGCTGTCTCATGCACTATAGGCTACTTAGCAGCATCCTAGGCCTCCACCCTCGAGCTTCCAGGAGCACCCCCAGCTGGGACAACCATAACTGTCTCTGGCTATTTCTAAATGTCTCCTAGGGAATCAAAAGTGCCCCTAGTTGAGGACCACTCTGCTAGTTTGATAATATGAGAAGTAGTAATAAATGCTTGCAGTGCCCTGTGACACAACCCCCAGTGTTCAGAAGTGTTATCTTGTTGATTCTTCTCAACAGTTCTTTGAGGTGGGTACTATTATTATACTCATTACCTATAAAGAACTCAGAACAGAATGCTTGAGTAACTTCCCTAAGGTCATAAAGCTGGAAAACACAAGATCCCAGATTGGAACCAATCATTTTTCTGCAGTTAGCTCCCATTAAAAGTTTCTTTTAAAAAAAATTTATTTTTAGCCATTTTTTTTTCCAGAAAATCTTACCATATTTGCAAACACATACAACAATGCAATGATACCCATATATGCTCATCTAATAAGTTTAATGACTATCAAGTTTTTGCCATTCTTATCCATTTGTCCCTTTTTTCTTTTTGTTCTTTATTGTTTTGTTTCATTCCTTCTCTTTCTTTCTTTTTTTCTCTCTCCCTTCCTCCTTTCCTCTCTACTTTCTATTTTATCATTTCATCCCTTACATAGTTGTAAAAATGATGACTACTTTTTTACATACCCATAATGCCTATCACATCTAAAAATAATAATGATTGAGGGGATCTAGAGGAAGGGAGGAGAGGAGGGCATGAGGAAGTACCAGAGAACAAAATCTACCAAATAATGCTATTTACATGTAAGAATATACCACAATGAATCGTGTGTGTGTATGTGTGTGTGTGTATGATTATAATGCACTAATTAAAATAATAGTAATAATAATAGAAGGGAGATCAATAGCAAGCAGGTTGGGGAAGGGAAGAGAGGAAGAAAAAGTAAGGACCTGGGGAATTAAATTGATCATATTATGATGTTAAGTGCATGTATGAATATGGCAAAATGAATCCTACTATTATGTATAATTGTAATGTGCCAATAAATAAATTTATTTAAAATTAACAATTCTTGAATATCAATCCCATTCAAATTTCCCTGATTATCTCAAAAATATTATTTTATATTTTGTTGTGACTTTTTTTTTTTTAAGATGGGGTCTTGCTATTGTTGCCCAGGCTAGTCTTGAACTCATGGGTTCAAGTGATCTTCCCACCTCAGCCTCCTAAATAGCTGGAAGTACAGGTGTGTGCCTCCACACCCAGCTTTTTAAGTTAAAAATGCCTAGCTTTGAACATAAAATAAGAATGAAGGGGTGCTTTCCAGCATATTGTGAATCCTAAATGGAAGAAGTGGGTAGTCATACAAATACATTTTGTAGACCTCTATAAGGTTTGGGCTGCAGATGAAAGAAAAATACACAGTCCACATAAACAATAAAGACCCTATTGCTGGTTTCCAGATATAAGTCTTCACATGAGAAGGAACCGTGTTGAATTGTTAAAGTTAATTTTAATAACAGCAGGGAACTAGGCTTGGCTGTTGGGGTTCCTTGACTCAGCTTTTTTAGTGCATATTTATGGTTTCATTTTTGTTGATTTACTTCCTTTAGCTCATAAAAACCCTGACTCTTTCTTTCTGTTGTCCTTGAAACACAGTGGAAATTCCTCATGAGCCTGTGGTTAAAGACTGGCCTCCAAGGGGGTAAAGACAGCACAAATTGGTAGTACTTTATTTGAAGACAGCAGAATGAAGAGTGGGCAGGATTCCTTGGAAACCAATGAGAATTGTCTCTGCACCTTCACCCTACACTGCCACCTGCTGGCGTGGGTTAGGGTCAGCAAGCAGAAGCCTTGGACTGCTTTCCTATAGATGCAGTAACAAATTACCTTATACTTAGTGACTTCAAATAAGATACATTTATACTCTTAGAGTTACTGAGGTCAAAAGTCCAAAATCCATTTTACGGGGTGAAAATCAAGGTTTTGACAGAGCAGTCTTCCGAGAATTCATTTTTTCTTGCCTTTTCCAGCCTCTGAAGCTGCATTGGATCATACTCCTTAGTTCATGGGCACCTCCTCCATCTTCCAGCAGTGTAGCATCTTGCTTTTAATGTCACATTGCCTTCTCGTCTGTGTCAATTCTCTCTCTGCCTCCTTATTCTAAGGACTCTGGTTATAACAAAAGCTGACTTAGATAATCTCACGATCTCATTGTTCCTAATCACATTTGCAAAGTCCCATTAACCATATAAAGTAGCATTGACAGGTGTGGGGAGTAGGACCTGAGTATTTTGGGGGCCATTATTCATCCTACCACACTCTTAAACACAGCTCATTCCCAGAGGAACACCATCTACATTCATTTTTTATCAAATAGTCCTTCCATGAGGCAGGATTTGGTTTCCCCAGAAACGAACTCTAAGGCATTAAGTGAATAAAATCTGTTTGGGAGAGGATCCTAGAAAGCACAAACAGGGGTTGGGGAAGTGAGACAAAGAGGGGAAGGAAGTCAACTCAGGGTCTGAAATACTCAGAAACAGGACAGTGGCCTCAATCATCCCGACCATAGACTGAAGAAGCTGAGGTCTGATCCACCAACTCCCCATCTATCCTTGATTGAGGGCACCTTGAGGGCCATTAACCCTTTGACACTTCCAGCTTTCCCTGTCCTCAAAGCCAATGTTCTACAGACAAAAAAAACAAAAACAAAAACAAAAACAAACAAACAAAAAAAACCTCAGAGTTATAGATGTTTTCAGCAGCTTAAGTGGGGAAGTGAATATCTAAGGAGTTGACCAGGACAACAACAGAGTCTGCTAAGATCCCTGCTATAGTGTAGATGTTGACTATTCCCCACAGGTTCAAGTGTTAAAAGACTTGGTCCTCAGGATGGCACTATCGGGAGGTGGCAGAAACTTTAGGAGGTAGGGTGGCTTAGTGGGAGGTTCTTAAGTCTTTGGGGTCATGCCCTCAAAGGAATGTGGGACCCCAGTCTCTTCCTCTTGCTTTACTTTCTGGCTTATGAGGTGAGCAGTTTGCTCTTCCATGTGCTGCCTGCCAGTGCCATATGGCACGTCTACTAGAGGCCCAAAACAATGGGCCCACCCAATCTTGGACTGGAAACTCCAGAACTGTGAGCTAAATAAACCTTTTCTCTTAGAAGTTAATTATCTCAGATATTTTGTTACAATAAAGCAATATGGCTAACACATTCCCCTTTGCCAATGAGACTCATTCGTTCTTTCACCAAACATTTATTGAGTGTTGGCTTACTCTGGACCAGACAGCCCGGAATTGGAGCTTACAAACAGATGAAGCCTCCCTGCACATGAGGGACTCACTCTTTATAGATATGTAAGGAGCTAAATTGTCATGCACTATGCTGAGTGCTATGTCAGAACTATAAGTATTTGTGCCTGGTACACAAAGGGTATACAAAAAAATAGACTTTGAAAAATAAAATGCTATGAAACACAAACAACCTCTGTCTAGAGGAGTTCAAAGGAGAAATAAATGTCCTTCTCTATCGTTAAAGCCAGGCACCCATATATGGCACTATAATAAAAGAGAATAAAATACCACAAACAGGGATCAGGGTCATCTGGCCTATGAACAGAAGATCCAGGAAAAGAACCCACATTTTCTGATTCCTAAGCCAAGATTGCTTTCACTCTACACTACAGTCCCTGGGAGATGAGACCTAGCCCCAATCACAATGGCCAGCACAGGGTAGAACCAGTGTCTCCATGAAATGGAAACAACATTTGCTTGAACCTGGGGAAGGAAAGTATAAACCATCACAGGAAAGATAAGGGGCTTAAGAGGAAAACCTAAAGATTTTGTGAATGCTTTTGCTGCTAGAAGATCAAGTGGTCTAGATTTGTTTTTGCAGGGTTTGCCATTTTCTTCCCCAATGCTCAGAGATGTCCTCAAACTGAAAAGAACAGAGAAATAGGCTCCTCTGGCCTTTATACTAAACCAGTAGTTTCCAGAATAGAAATTACACACTCCCCAGGGCAAGTTCATGCCATTAATCAATATGCAAGAAGAAAATGCTTGGGATGTACTGCTTCTACTTATCTTTAAAAATTAGAGCTCAATCATTGCACAAGATCTTGGGTTCAGTCCCCAATATTGAAAAAACAATTCAAGCTAAAGATTTGCTAATATTGAAAAATGGATTGATCCCGAGGATACCTTCAGAGGGTCATGTGCAAGGTAGCCTAAAGGGAGAATGGAAAGTTGCACATTATTTTTCACATTCTTTTTATTCTAACACTGTGCAGTTTATGCATGACCAGGTAAAGGAATTTATGGATTCTATTATATAATGTAAACTAACCTCATAAAATGATCAAAAGGCTAAAAAGGATTCCTACAATGAAGGCTTATATTGAAAATAATACCAATGATGCAAGTACATGTCAATAAGAAAAAGACAAAGTCCACACTTCTGTCTGGGGACAAGGTCTTTGTTAGCCACATTATGCAATTAAAAACAATGATGAGCTAATCATGTCTGCCAAGAGATTGACTTCGAAATTCTGAAGTTATCAATACTATCTGAACTGTAAATCTACAGCTATTATCATAAATACTGAACCTCACCTTAATATTATACCTTCATATTATGGTAGTTGAAGTCATCACAATTAGCAAGAAATTTTTTAAACACTGTCTATATTACTTTGTATATTTTTAAAATATAGTAAGGGCACTGAAAAAATTAGGAAAACATCCTGATTACTGAGGGGCATATTTACAATCCATTAGCTCAGTGCTTTGTTTCTGATAGTGGCAACATGCGGGACATTAGAGGACTAATTAATATGCACTGAATTAATGACTACCCTTTCAGATGACAACCACAATATATTAGGATTAGGTTGGGAGCATAGAAGTCAAGCAAATAAGTTAGACAGAGGAATAGTGTTACTTATAACAAGAAGATAGGCAGATGGGCAGACAACACAGAGAGAAACAACTGGCACCTTCCATATCAAGGATATTAACTAGGTTTCCTCAGAAATTTACACAAAGATTATGTGGTAACCTGAATGGCTAAAATTTTAAAAACTGATAATACTAAGGGTTGGCAAAGATGTGGAACAACTGAATAGCCATGCTCTGTGTTAACTAGTTAGCTACTTTGGGAAAGCAACCATATCTAAAGCTGAAGAGATGCATAACTATGACCCAGAAATTTATCTTTGAGGCATATATGCAACAAAAGTGCCTATTTCATGAAAAGACAAACACTACTCACAATAGTCCAAAACTGAAAACAATCCAAGTATCCATCAATAGTAGCATGGGTAAATAAATTGTAATTTAAACAATGAAAATGAAGGAACTATTGATATGTGACACAAAATATATGAATCTCACAAACATAATGTTGAGCAAAAAAATGCCAAAACAAGGAGTACTTACAGAAAAAAAGTAACAGAAACTTGCCAAGACACAGAAGAGCTTAAAGCAAAAGGAAAAGTCAGAAAAACTGATAGTGATGATTAATTTTTTGTTATTTATTTATTTTTTAGTTGTCGTTGGACACAATACCTTTTATTTTATTTATTTATTTTTATGTGGATGTTGAGGATTGAATCCAGGGCCTCACACATGCTAGGCAAGCGCTCTACCACTGAGCCACAACCCCAGCCCCATGATGATTAATTTATGTCAACTTCTCCAGGCCACAATAGTTTGTGACACATCATTCTAGATGTTCTGGGATGGCATTGTTTTTGTTTGTTTGTTTTTTGTTTTTTTTTTAGATAAGATTAACATTTTAAAAAGCATATTTAAGTTAAGACACCAGAATACAGGAATGGCTCCCTAAATAATTATTATGAGAAATGGACAGATCATTTACAACAAATGACTCTTAAATTATTCTGTAGCTGTATATGTCAATATGATGCTTTCTCTCATCCTGAAATTTTATAAACCCAGTAGTACAGTAGATTTCAGTCTCTCATAAGACATCTTGTGCTGATGGAGATAGGCCATTTGTTGTATCAATGTCCAAGGCAAAGGAAAACCTGAGACACAAAGGGACTTCGAGTGCACTGGTAATAGGATTCAAGCCTCAAATGCTCTCAGAAAGTCCACACTTAAACCAACACCAGAACAAAAATAATGATTTTTTTAAAAATTCTCCACATCCCTTTTAAGAAGAAGTTGTATGAAATGAATGATTGACTTCTAAAGTGGTGTGCTGCAGTCTGGCTGGGCACAATCAGGAGCCACTTGTCAAAAGAAACTAACTTTATTTTTAGAACCACACATGCCAAACAAAACAGCCTCTCAGGAAAAACCCTCAGAGCCTCAACTGCCACCACCGGCTTTCCCCAAGCCTCTCTCTCCCACACAAGCTTCTCCCCACCTCCCACTATCCTCCTGCTCTTGAGGCCGATTGGCTGGGTCACGTGGGCGGAGCCAAAAAAGTCCCCCAATGAGAAGCTCCGTGGTCTGAAAGGGCAGGGAAACAGCCCAATGAGCATCACTGCAGAGGAGCCAATCAGCTAGATGTTGCTGGGGCCGCTGTGAGCCAATCATCAGCCGGCAGCTGGAAGTTTGCTGGGGCCCCTTCTGCTGTGGCTCTCAACAGTGGTGTACCAGAGGAGGAGGGGGAGAGAAAGAAGAGAAAGAAAGCATAGCATTACAAACATGTATTTTTTAGAAACTCCTTGAATCTAGCTTAAAATGCTACTGGACTCCACTTTATCTGCTTCCCGAACCTGACAGGGTTTCTGTGATGCTTAATTTTCTGTGTCAACTTGGCTAGGCCACAGTACCCAGATATTCAGTCAAATCCATTCGGATGTTGCTGTGAATATATTTTTGGATAAGATTAACATTTTAATCAGTGAGTTTTGAGTAAAGCAGATTACACTCCATAATGTGGGCAGGCCTCATCCATTTGGTCAAAGGACTTAAGAGAAAAAGACTGACCTCTCCTTAAGAAGAAATTCTATCAGTGGACAGCCTCTGAACTTGAACAGGCCTCAAAACTACAACCCTTCCCTGGGTCCTAGAGATTTTGGACTTGCCACACCTCCACAATCATATGAGCCAATTCCTCAAAATAAATCTCTCAATCAACTGATAGATGATGAGATAGACAGAAAGACAGATGGGTAGACAGATAGAAGCTGTTGGTTCTATTTCTGTGAAGAACAGTAATTAAACACCAATCCTATTCTATGTAAACTTCTGATTCTTTATTCATCATGGATATTTCCATTCATTTTGAGTTTTTAAAATATTGCATTAAAATATTATTTATCTGGGCTGGAGCTGTGGCTCAGTGGCAGAGCGCTGGCCTCGCATGTGTGAGGCACTGGGTTCAATCCTCAGCACCACATAAAAATAAGTAAAATAAAGGTATTATGTCCAACTACAACCAGAAAAATATTTTTAAAAATATTATTTATCTAATTACCAAGGTTATTTTGTTCTTGGCACTCCCTTGAATTTTGCACCTGAGGTTCATGCTCACTTGTCTCACTTTCATCCCATCTCTTCATTTATATGAAGTTTGATGACAGACAGAACTAATCCATGCTGCTAAAAGTAGTCAAGATAATGGCTACTTGGCAGTGAGTTTGGGGAGTAGAGTCAATAAGGGGCACAGAGGGCATTCTGGGATGCCAAAATGTTCTTTCTGATCTACATGCTGGTTAAATGGACATGCTCTCTTTGTGTAAATTCATTCAAATATACACTAGTGATTTGTGCTCATTTCTGTATGCACATGATACGTCAATAAAAATTAATGTAAAAATTAGTGTAACCTCATGCTGCTCTGTACACCTGTGTCATCTCTTCCAAATTAGTAATAAAAACTTTAAAAACAACAATTTCTATTTTATCTCTATCTTATTTCTATTAAAAAAAAAATACCTTATTCTGCCTAAGATTTTCCTAAGGAAGGAAAAAAACACTCAAGTTAACTCCAAACAAAGAAACATTCTTTTAAGGATAGTAAAATGATTCTCACCAGTCTTAAGGGCAGGAAGTATTGCTGGCCTTCAGTGGGAATCTACATATCAATATCTTCAAAGAACATGCAATAAATGGAACTCTTCTTCTCCAGGTGTTGCTGAAGACATTGAGAAATGAAGCAAGGGAGCTGCCTGTGGAGGCCAAAACACAGCCTTTCTTATTGAGGGGGTTCAAGCTGGAAGATGTGACTCTCAGTCTCCTGGCTGAGAATGCTTGCTAATTCTGACCTCATCAGCTGTCTCTCAGGCAGAAGTTTCTCAATATTTCTGCTCTGCGATGATTTCCTTCCTATTTTCCAGGGTTGTGGTGGAATTAATCTTAAAATGTGAATTTATACAAATCTCTAATCCCATCTCTCAATGTTGGAGTCTGAGGAGATGGAGGCATATGTGCGTGGTCTGCCATCTTGAGCTAATCTGCAACTTCATTTTTCATGACTGTATAATATCTGAGTGTTGCCCGAAAATAATGCATATAACCAATTCCTATTTTTCCATAATAAAATGAAGCTTATAAATAATATCCTTGTATGGAAATCAAGGCAGATGACTGTTTCTGAAAAAAATTTTTTTTTAAATCTTTTAATGCTTTAAATAGTTTAGTGAAATAATAAAATGAGTTAATTTTGTCTGTATTTTCATAACATACATATTATGCTAAGGTCAAATATGTCACTGTAACAACATGCTTAGCCACCTAAACAGAAAATCAGATCATGGTCAAAGGACACAGGGTTCAGTTACATAGGAAGAATAAGTTCAAGAGATCTATTGTACATCATGATTACTGTCAGTAATATACTATATACTGGAAAAGATATATCATTAATAAGAGTAGATTTTCAGAGCTCTCACTGCAAAAAAAAAAAGTGATTAGTATGTAACACATTAAATAGATTGAGTTAAACATTCCACAATGTATACATATATTAAAACATTATGTTGCATGTCATAAATATATACAATTTTTACTTGCCAAAAACAAATGTTGCAGGCATGATAGCACATGTCTGTAATCTCAGCCACTTGGGAGGCTGAGGCAGGAGGATCCCAAGTTTGAGGCCAGCCTGGACAACTTAGTAAAAACCTGTCTCAAAATTTAAAAAAAAAAATTTTTTTTGAAAGAACTGGGGATGTAGCTCAGTGGTACTCACCTAGCATACACAAGGCCCTGGTGGCAATCTAAACAAAACAAATAAAAAAGGTTAAAAGAATGTTTGGGGATAGGGTGTAGCTCAGGAGTAGAGCACGTGCCTAGCATGCATGAGGCCCAATGACACAGAAAATAAAAAAATGTTTAAAAAAAGAAAACCAGATTCATCTATTTGGGGGGGTTTTAGTCAGCATTTTTGCTGCTGTGACCAAAGGACCTGACAAGAACAATTAGAGGAAAAGTTTACTTGAGGGCTCATGTTTTCAGAGGTCTTAGTCCATAGATGGCCAACTCCATTCCCCAGGGCTCAAGGTGAGGCAGGACATCATACATAAGAGGGTGGCAATTGGGAGCACAGAAGAGGAAAGCAATTGGGAGCACAGTACCAGGAAGCAGAGAGATAGAGCTATGAGCTAAGATCAAGAAGAACAACATATATACCCCAAAGGCATGCCCCCAGGGCCCCCCTCCTCCAGCCACACCCTACCTACTACCCTTTTTTAATCTCTATCAAGGGGTTGATGCACTGATTAGAGACTATCATAACCCAATCATTTTACCTTTGAACTTTCTTGCATTGTCTTACACATGAGCTTTTGAGGGACAACTCATATCTAAACCTTAACAGGGGGTCAAACCACATCAGAATTCTCTCGCTCTTCATGATTCCTAAAAGCCTATTTTCTTCCCCTTTCTTTATTCCTGTATCAAACATTTTGTAAGTCAAAAAAGGAACAATGTAAGGAAAGATCTAAGATGTTAACCGGCTCAGTCCTGGAGAGCAAGTGGAACTTTGGCCAGAATCACTCATAACTAACAAATTTTTATCTTCAGAGCCATTAAGCCGACACTTTTAACTTGCACCAGTTTTATATTCTTTAACTGAAGATTTGTGAAAATTCTAGGCTTTTTCTGCACTCTGTGCTGTGCTTGCACAATCTAATGAACTCCAAGGAGCAGCAAGAGAGTTTTAAAAATATTAATTCAGCACTGGGAAAAAAAACCTGAAGCTACTTTACCTCCCTGGAGGCCCCAGTGAAATATTTCAGTAGAGATCCTAGTCACCTCCCAAGAGGAGATAAGATGGGAGGCAGCTGTCAGGTACACAGGAGGCTCTCAACAAATATTTGTAAATACATGAATTATAGCCATAGCCAGGAAGAAAAAAAATCAAGACCCCACCCGGTACCTCAAAACCATCATGTTTAAACCAAAATTAGGAAATTAGTATACTTATTATTTTCTGAACTCTCCAAAGTTTTTAATATAAACTTGGGAGGACAAGGTCAACATGAAAATTTACTTGCTGTCCTTCAATTTTCATCTTTTCTCAATTCATTCCATATCCTTTGCCCTACTGCAAGACTGTGTTGAAATGAGGAAGTGGGGGGCCAGGTAAACTGACAGAAAAGGTAAAGTAAGGAAAACATGGATTTGTTATTTGTCTTTCAAGTCTTCATATATTAGTCATTCGACTACTTTTTATTGAGTGTTTACTTTGTGTAAAAGATCATTTTTCATAAAATAAGTATGGAAATTTTGAAAAATTCATAAATATGTGAAGAAAATGATAATAATTACACAATGTTTCACCATCTAGAAATGATAATTGCTAATATTTTGAGGTTATTTCAGTCTTTTTCCTATTATAGTCTCCTTAGTAAACAGAGTCCTATTATTTATAGAATTTTCTATTGTTGGGTTTTTTCATTTCATATTATATTGAGATTATTTTCCTGGATCATTTTCTAAAAATCTTTAAAATATACTCGTTGGCTGCATGCTATTTCCTCAACTAAATTACGTTAGTCTTTCCAATGACTGTACTATACTATATGTAATCTTTCCTCTGCTGTTGGACATTTCAAAGTTTTCTGCTTGTGGCATTGTATATTACTGCTTTTTTACATACATAAACATTTTTTGTATCACTGATTATTCTCACAGGAAAGATTGCTAGATTAATAATGTGTAGGCCAAGCGGATCATGATAAGCCCTACAGCTCAGCACAATCCACTGGAATGTTCTTTGGTGAGGAAATGTTTTATATCCGCATCATCCAATATGATAGCCAATGGCCACATGTGGAGTACCTGAAATGTGGAGAGTACACAGAGAAACTGGATTTTTAAAATTTAATTTTAATTAATTTAAACAGTCTCACAAGGCTAATGGTTAAGATACTAAACAGAACATCCTGTGCTTATCTGAAGTCTTATTTACCTGACTTTTGAGGACTTCCATAAAGTGATTCCCCCATTCTGATTCCATGGTCCTGACTTCAATAACACTCAGAGCACTTGTGTGGGTCTGGAGAGTCTGAGGTGGACAATGAGGATTTTGGTTAAGTCTCAAGAACTGTTCCCTGCTATCACATTAGGTTGTCTCAACAGACATGAGGCCATACTGAGGGCAAGATTTTATAAGCCTCATGAAAATAATATTTATGTTTATGTGGTGAACCTAGAGAAACACTTTTGCTTCCAGAAGGCTGGATGTGACCCTTCCTACTCAGACATCATGGTCCCAACTGTGTGCCTTTGATGAAGCAGGTGAGGAGGACTTCTCTCTATACCTTGAGGTAAAAAACTGACTGATATTCCTAGCCAATGCCTGGGTTGATTCTTTCCAATACATATACCTATTATTGACATTTTAAAATATAATAATCATGTAAAAGGCATGAAATTTTCAAGGCTCTTGATGTGTCTTAATGGATTTCTTCCAATCAAAAAGTATATCAATACATTCTCACCACTGTGTATGTGAGTGCTCACCTTGGTGTACTACTCCCCAGCACTGGTATTATTATTTTTTTTATTTTTTAGTTATAGGTGGACACAATATCTTTATTTTATATTTAATGTGGTGCTGAGGATTGAACCCAGTGCCTCACGCATGTTAGGCAAGTGCTCTACCTCTGAACCACAACCCCAGCCTCTGCTATTATTTTTATATTTATAAACTTAATGGGTTAAAATGGCATGTCATTGTCATTTAAATTTGTATTTCTTATATCTCTACACACAAAATATAATCAGGGCTCTCATATTTTTAAGTTTTCTCTTGACCGCCTACACCCAACTGTGGTTATCTTCTTATTTCCTGGTTCTTCTTAACAGAAAACCCCTTTGATTTATCTCTGCTCTCTGCCTCCAATTTTTCTTTTCCCTTTCTCCTCTTCAACTCATTTCAAGCATTCCTCCCCACCACTCTGCCAGAACTGGTGACCAGTGACCTCCATGTTCCTAAATCCAGTCAGTGGTCACTTTTTAGTTCCTGATCTATTTGACCTATCATCCGAATTGACACATCACTCTTGAAGTACTTTCTTCCTTTGACTCTTTGGATGTCTCTTCATTTTTTTCACCTCACTGGCCAAATCTTCATGGTCTCTTTTGCTGGTTCTTCCTTATCCCCCATCATCAGAATGGTTTTGTTTGTTTTAAAATGCTGATGTATTTATTGTATACAACCCATAGAGCTATGAAAAATTATGCTCTATATGTGTAATATGAATTGTAATGCATTCTGCTGTCATATAAAACAAATTAGATTTTTTAAAATGCTGATGTATATATTTAATGTATATAACTCAACATTTGGGGATAGGGAAATGCTCGTGAAACCATCACCATCACCAAAGCCATACATATATCCATCACTTGTCAAAGTTTCCTTTCATCCCATAATGTGTTCATTCATTATATGTGTGGTAAGATCAGTTAACATAAGCTCTACCCTCCTAAAAAGTTTCAATTATACAGCATTGATAGCCATAGGTACTATGATGTACCGTAGATTCCAAAATTGATATATCTTATATTCTGCAACTTTGTACCTTTTGACCATCACCTCTTCATTTTTGTTTGTATGTGGTGCTGAGGATCGAACCCGGGCCGCTGGCATGCCAGGTGAGCGCGCTACTGATTGAGCCACATTCCCAGCCCCATCACCTCTTCATTTTTTCCTTCTTCCAGATTCTGTCAATTACCATGCTGATAGTTGCTTCTTTGAGTTTGACTGTTTTGGATTCCATATATAAAATCATACAGTATTTGTATTTCGGTGATTGTCTTATCTCTCACTTAGCATAATGTCCTTCAGGTGGTTCACCCATGATTTTTTAAATGACAGAATTTCCCTTTTATTTAAGGCCAAATGATATTCCATTATGTACATATGTCACATTTTCTCTATTCATTCATCGGTCAATTAACATTTAAATGTCAATGAACATCTTGGCTATTGAAATAATGCTGCACTGAACATAAGAGTGCAGGTAGCTTTTCAAGTTCATAAATACAATTCCCTTGGAAAAACAGAAGCAGAATTGCTAGATCATATGGTAGTTCTATTTTTACTTTTGTGAGGAAACTTCATACTGTTTTCCTTGATGGCTACACCAACTTACATTCCCACAAGCAGTGTACCAGAGCTCCCTTTTCTCCACATCCTTCCCAACACTTGGTATCCTTCATCTTTTTCATCCTAGCCTTTCTAACTGAAGTAAGGTGATACTTCATCATGGTATTAATTTGCATTTCCCAGATGACTAGTGATGCTGAGCATTTTTTATATACCTGTTTGCCATTTGTATGTCTTCTGAGAAAAGTCTATGTAGGCGCTTTGTCTATTTTTAAATTGAGTTATTTGTTTTCTTGCTATTCAATCATTTGAATTTCTTATATATTTTGGATATTAACTCCTTATCAGATATGTGGTGTGCGGATATTTTCTTCCATTCTGTAGATTGTCTCTTCACTCTGTTGAATGTTTCTCTTTGGCAGGCAGAAGCTTTTTAGTTTGATGTGATTTCATTCATCTATTTTTGTTGTTGTTGTTGCCATGATTTAGATCATGAGCTTTTACCCTAAGTTTTCCTCAGGAACTTGTTTCTAGTCTTACTTGAAATCTTTAATCTATTTTGTATATGGTATATTTGTATATGGTATGAGATAAGGGTCTAATTCCACTCTTTTTTCAAACATGATTTATTGAAGAGACTATCCTTTTTCTCCATTCTGCATTCTTGGCATCCTTGTTCAAATAAGTTGACTATCTGTGGATGTGTTTATTTTTGGGCTCTCTATTCTGTTCCTTTGGTCTATATGTCTGTTTTATGCCATTACCACGCTGTTTTGATTACAATAGCTTTGTAATGTTATTTGAAATCAGGAAGTATGATACCTTCCGCTTTGTTCTCTATAAAGATTGTTTTGATTATTTGGGGCTTTTTATGGTTCCATATGAAACAATATCCCATATGAAGCAATATTGATTTCTATTTCTGTGAAAAATGTCATTAAAATTTTGATAGAGATTGCATTGAATCTGTAGATTCCTTTGAGTAGCATTGACATTTTTATGATATTAACTCTTTTTGCCCATAAACAAGGGATATCTTTCTATTTATTTGCATATCCTTCAATTTTTTTCATCAATGTTTTATAGTTTTAAGTAGAGAAATCTTTCACCTCCTTGGTCAAATTTATTCCTAAGTATTTTATTTGTTTTGATGCTATTATACATGGGTTTGTTTTATTTCTTTTTCAAATAGTTTATTGTTAGTGTATAGCAATGTACTTGGTTTTTGTATGTGATTTTGTATCCTGAAACTTTATGAATTCATGTATTAGTTTTAGCAGTTTTTATGTAGCCTGTAGGGTTATCTATATATAATATTGTGTCACCTGCAAATAGAGAAAATTTAACTTAATTCTTTCTGATTTGAATGTCTTTTGTTTCTTTCTTTTGACTTTTTGTTCAGGCTATTTTGGTACTCTCAAATAGAAATGATGAGAGTGGGCATCTTTATTTTATCCCTTCTCTTAGAAGAAAAGCTTTTAATTTTCACCATTAAGTATGATGTCAGTTACAAGTTAGTCATACATGGCCTTTATTATATTGAGGGACATTGCTCTTAGAATTAGTTTGTTGAGAGTTTTAATTCTGAAAGGATATCAAATTTTGCCACATAGTTTTTCTGTATATGTTGAGATGATAATATAAATTTTATTGTTCATTGTTAATTGCTGTATCACTTGTATTATGTTTCATTTGGAAAAACATTCTGTGTCACAAGAATAATCTAACTTGATTGTGGTGTATGATCCTTTTAATGTGCTATTGAATTCAGTTTGTATTTTGTTGAGAATGTCTCCATCTTATTCATCAAGAACACTGGTCTATAGTTTTCTTTTCCTCTAGCAACTTTATATGGCTTTGATATTAGGTAATGTTGGCCTTTTAAAATGAACTTGAAATAGTTCTTTACTCCTTAATTTTTGGAACAATTTTAAGAAGGATTAGCACTAACTGTTATTTAAATGTTTGATAGAATTCAACAGAGAATACATCAAATCCTGCTTTTCTTTGTGGGGGCTTTTTGATTACAGATTTCAATCCTCCTGCTCATTACAGATCTGTTCAAATTTCCTATTTCTCAATGATTCAATCCCAGTAAGTTGTATGTTTGTAGAAATGTATCCATTTACTTTGGGTTATCTAATTGTTGATAGACTATTGTTCAGAATAGTCTCTTATAATCCTTTGTGTTTTTGTAGTAACAGGATTTTTTGCATTTTTTAAAACAAAATTTAAATTTGTTTTAATTAGTTATACAGGACCATAGAATGCATTTATGCACTTTGATATATCATACATAGATGGGATATAATTTCTCATTTTTCTGAGTGTACATGTTGCAGAATCATACTGGTCATGCAGTCACATATATACATACAGTAATAATGTCTGTTTCATTCTACTATCTTTCCTATCCCCACATCCCCTCTCCTACCCTCCCATCACTTCCCTCTACCTAATCTGAGATAATACTATTCTTCCCTAGTGTCCCCCGCCTTATTGTAAATTAGCATCCGCATATTAGAGAAAATATTTGGCCTTTGGTTTTGTGGGATTGGCTTATTTCGCTTAGCATGATATTCTCCAACTCCAACCATTTACTGGCAAATTCCATAATTTTACTCTTCTTTAAAGCTGAGTAATATTCCATTGAGTATATATACCACATTTTCTTTATCCATTCATCTATTGAGGGACACCTAGGTTGGTTCCATAGTCTAGGTATTATGAATCAAGCTGCGATAAAGCATTCCTATGGCTTCGTCACTGTAGTATGCTGATTTTAAGTCTTTGGGGTATAAACCAAGGAGTGGGATAGCTGGGTCAAATGGTGGTTACATTCCCAATTTTCTGAAAAATCTCCATACTGCTTTCCATAATGGTTGCATCAATTTGCAGTCCCACCAGCAATGTATGAGTGTACCTTTTTCACCACATCTTGGCCAACATTTATTGCCTGTATTCTTGATGATTGCCATTCTGACAGGAGTGAGATGAAATCTTAGAGTAGTTTTGATTTGCATTTCTCTAAAATGGTAGAGATGTTGAACACTTTTTCATATATTTGTTGATCAATAGTATCAGTTTTAATGTTTCCCTTTTTAAAATATTTTTTAGTTGTCAATGGACTTTATTTATTTATATGTGGTACTGACACTCAAAGCCAGTGCCTCACACATGCTAGGCAAGCGCTCTACCACTGAGCCACAATCTCAGCCCTAATGTTTCATTTTTATTGATAATTTTATCATCTTCTCTTTATTTTATTACTTAGTCTCTCAGAGTTTGTCAATTCTGTTTGTCTTTTTCTTTTAAATCCAATTCTTATTCTGCTTATCTTTTCCATTGTTTTTGTAGTCTCTATTTCATTTATTTCTACTCTTTATTATTTCTTTCTTTCTGCTAGCTTTGGACTTTTTATCATTCTTCAATGTATGAAGATGTTTACTCAAGATCTCTCTTTTTCCTTAGTATAGGCATTAATCTATAAACTTTCTCCTGAGAATTGTTTTTGCTACATCCCATAAGTTTTAGTGTGGTCTGCTTCCATTTTTGTTTCTCTCAAAATGCTTTGAGATTTGCTTTTGATTTCTTTTTGACTCACTGATTGCTCAAGAACATGTTGTTCAATTTCCATGTAATTGTGGATTTTACAATTTTTCTCCCGATATTGATTCCTACTTTCATATTATAGTAGTTGGAAAAGATTCTTGATTTCAGTCTTATTAAATTTATTAAGACATGTGGCCCAACATACGTTCTATCATGGAGAATACTCCATGGGCACTTGAGAAAAATGTATAGTCTGTTGCTGTTGTGTGGAATGTTTTGGTTATGTCTCTTTGGTCCATTTGGTCTATAATATTATTAAAGCTGTTGCTTCTTTATTGACTTGCTGTCTGGATGAGCTTTCCATTGTTGAAATTGGGGTATCAAAGACTCCTATTATTTTTGTACTGTTGCCTTTCTCCTTTCATTTCTGGCAATATTTGCTTTACATATTTAGATGTTCTGATATTGGATACATATGTATTTATGATACCCTCTTGATAAATTGACCCCTTTATCATTATGATGACCTTTTTGCCTCATATGACAACTTTTGAACTGAACTCTATTTTGTCTGATATAGATACAATCATTCTTGTTCTCTTTTAGTTACCATTTGCATAAAATGTCTTTTATATCCCCCTTTGATTTCAGCCTGTGTGTATCCTGAATGCTACAGTGAGTCTTTTATAGGCATCTTCCATTTAGCTGAATCTTCCATTTAGCCACTCTGTTATGCCTTTTGATTAGAGAATTTAATTGATTTACTCTTAAAGTAATTACTTTTGTTATTGCTTTTGAAATTTTGTGATTACCATAGTTAGAACAGCTTATTTTAAGCCAATAACAAATTTGATCACATATAAAAATTATGGATTCAGCCATAGAACAGGTAATTTCAGGCTGCCATTCGCCTGCGGCTTGCGGACAGATTGCTCGGGCTCAGTGCCTGGGTGCTTCTTAGAGCCTGCTCTTATCGGAGCGTGCACCAAGCGCGGGGCGGCCGAGTTCCGGCTCCCGGAATTGCCCTGGCCCAGGGCTGGGGAGCCCGCGGGGGCTGCTTCTTGGAGCCTGCTCTTATCAGAGCATACACCAAGCACGGAGCGGCCGAGTTCCGGACCTCGGAACTGCCCTGGCCCAGGGCTAAGGAGCCAGCAGAAACTGCTTCTTGGAGCCTGCTCTTATCAGAGCATACACCGAGCACGGAGCGGCTGAGTTCCGGCTCCCGGAACTGCCCTGGCCCAGGGCTAGGAGCCCGCGGAAACTGCTTCTCGGTCGGGTCCTGCTGAGGGCCGGTCAGGACTCACCCGTTGCTTTGGTTGCCCGGCAAGGGGAACGAAATGCTGCCATTCGCATAGGATACCAACATGGCAGAGATCTGATGTCATCAGAAAGCGGCGGAGGAGAGAACTTCATCAATACCAGCGGCAACAGAAACAGTTGGTCTCCTGGTGGGGGGGTGAGGCACAGACACCCGAGTCTCTCTCGATTTGTCGTCGAGCCAGAGGGGAGGAGCCGAGCCGCCGCCAGCGCCCGGAGCAGGCCCAGCGGCTCGCCGGTGTGGTGATCGCGTGACCCCAATTGGAGAGGGGGCGGAGCGGAGCCGCCACCCGCGCCCACAAGGTGGGCAGACCTGTGACAGACTGGCGGGTCAGGCCCAACGGCCTGCCAGCGTGGTACACACCTCACCCCAACTGGAGTAGGGGCAGAGCAGATCCTTCTCCCACGCCCGGATCAGGCCCTGCCGGTGTGGTGGTCACGTGACCCCAATTGGAGTGGGGGCGGAGCGGAACCGCCACCCGTGCCCACAGGGTGAGCAGACCTGTGACCAACCTGCAGATCAGGCCCAGCGATCCGCAGGCGTGGTAGGAGGGGCAGGGCAGAGCCGCCGCCCGCGCCTGCAAGGTAGGCAGACCTGCGACAGACCTGCGGATCAGGCCCAGGAGCCTGCCGGCGTGGTACACACGTCACCCCAATTGGAGTAGGGGCAGAGCAGAGTCGCCGCCCGTGCCAGGAACAGGCCCAGCGACCTGCCGGCAGGGTAGTCACGACACCCCAATTGGAGTAGGGGCAGTGCAGAGCCGCCACCCGTGCCCGAAAGGTGGGCAGACCTGCGACCGACCAGCGGGACAGGCCCAGTGGCCTGCCGGTACGACAGACACATCACCCCATTTGGAGTAGGGGCAGAGCAGAGCCGCCGCCCGCGCCTACAGGGTATGCAAACCTGCAACCGACCAGCGGATCAGGCCCGGTGGCCTGCCGGCGTGGTACACTCGTCACCCCAATTGGAGTAGGGGCAGAACAGAGCCGCCGCCAGCGCCCAGAACAGGCCCAGTGACCTGCCGGCGTGGTAGTCACGACACCCCAATTGGAATAAGGAGAGAGCAGAGCCGCCGCCCGCGCCTGCAAGAAAGAAACGCAAGCAGTATGAAAAGACAACGAAAGAAAGGACCACAAGCAATGCAGGTCAACGCAACTTTAGAAGAAGTAACAGCTGCAGCAGATGGAAGGTCAGATAAAGAATTCAGGATATACATGCTTCAGATGATCTGGAGTATCAAGGAAGACATTAGACAGCAAAATCAGACAATGAAAGATCACTTTGACAATGAATTACACAAACAAATCCAGAAAGCAAAGGATCAACTATACAGGGAGATAGAGGTTATAAAAAACAAACAAACAGAAATCCTAGAAATGCAGGAAGCAATAAACCAACTTAAAAACTCAATGGAGAATACTACCAGCAGAGTAGAACACTTAGAAGATAGAACATCAGACAATGAAGACAAAGTATTTCAACTGGAAAAGAACATAGACAGCTCAGCAAGACTGTTAAGAAACCATGAGCAGAACATCCAAGAAATATGGGATAACATTAAGAGACCAAACTTAAGAGTCATTGGGATACAGGAAGGTACAGAACTCCAAACCAAAGGAATGAGCAGTCTATTCAATGAAATAATACAAGAAAACTTCCCAGACTTGAAGAATGAGACAGAATCCCAAATCCTAGAAGCCTACAGGACGCCGAATGTGCAAAATCATAAGAGATCCACACCTAGACACATTATAATGAAGATGCCCAACATACAGAATAAGGAGAGAATTTTAAAAGCTACAAGAGAAAGGAAGCAGATTACATTTAGGGGTAAACCAATCAGGATAACAGCTGATCTTTCAACACAGACTCTGAAAGCTAGAAGATCCTGGAATAACATATTTCAAACACTGAAAGAAAATGGGTTCCAACCAAGAATTGTGTATCCAGCGAAATTAAGCTTCAGGATGGAAGATGAAATTAAAACCTTCCACGATAAACAAAAGTTTAAAGAATTTGCAGCTAGAAAACCATCTCTTCAAAACATCCTCGGCAAAACATTACAGGAAGAGGAAATGGAAAATAACAATGAAAACCAACAGTGGGAGGTAGGACAGTAAAGGGGGGGGAAACAATCAAAGAGGAAAACAAACCATGTTTAGTAACATAAATAAACAAATATGGCTGGAAGAACAACCCATATCTCAATAATAACCCTAAATGTTAATGGCTTAAACTCACCAATTAAGAGACACAGGCTAGTAGAATGGATCACAAAACAAGACCCAACAATATGCTGCCTACAGGAGATGCATTTGATAGGCTGAAGGTGAAAGGTTGGGAAAAATCATATCACTCATATGGACTTCGGAAACAAGCAGGAGTGTCCATACTCATATCAAATAAAATAGACTTCAAGCCAAAGTTAATCAAAAGGGATAAAGAGGGACACTACATACTGCTTAAGGGAACCATACACCAACAAGACATAACAATCATAAATATTTATGCCCCAAACAATGGTGCAGCTATGTTCACCAAACAAACTCTTCTCAAGTTCAAGAGTCTAATAGACCACCATACAATAATCATGGGAGACTTCAACACACCTCTCTCACCACTGGACAGATCTTCCAAACAAAAGTTGAATAAGGAAACTATAGAACTCAATAACACAATTAATAACCTAGACTTAATTGACATATATAGAATATACCACCCAACATCAAGCAGTTACACTTTTTTCTCAGCAGCACATGGATCCTTCTCAAAAATAGATCACATATTATGTCACAGGGCAACTCTTAGACAATATAAAGGAGTTGAGATAATACCATGCATCTTGTCTGATCATAATGGAATGAAACTGAAAATCAACGATAAAAGAAGGAAGGAAAAAGCATACATCACTTGGAGAATGAACTATAGGTTACTGAATGATCAATGGGTTATAGAAGACATCAAGGAGGAAATTAAAAAAATTCTTAGAGATAAATGAAAACACAGACACAACATATCGGAATCTATGGGACACATTGAAAGCAGTTCTAAGAGGAAAATTCATTGCTTGGAGTTCATTCCTTAAAAAAAGAAAAAACCAACAAATAAATGATCTCATACTTCATCTCAAAATCCTAGAAAAAGAAGAGCAAAACAACAGCAAAAGAAGTAGAAGGCAAGAAATAATTAAAATCAGAGCTGAAATTAATGAAATCGAAACAAAAGAAACAATTGAAAAAATTGACAAAACTAAGTTGGTTCTTTGAAAAAATAAACAAAATCGACAGACCCTTAGCCATGCTAGCGAAGAGAAGAAGAGAGAGAACTCAAATTACTAGCATACGGGATGAAAAAGGCAATATCACAACAGACACTTCAGAAATACAGAAGATAATCAGAAATTATTTTGAATCCTTATACTCCAATAAATTAGAAGATAGTGAAGGCATAGATAAATTTCTTAAGTCATATGATCTGCCCAGATTGAGTCAGGAGGATATAGAAAACCTAAACAGACCAATATCAATTGAGGAAATAGAAGAAACCATCAAAAGACTACCAACTAAGAAAAGCCCAGGACCGGATGGGTATACAGCAGAGTTTTACAAAACCTTTAAAGAAGAACTAATACCAATACTTTTCAAGCTACTTCAGGAAATAGAAAAAGAGGGAGAACTTCCAAATTCATTCTACGAGGCCAACATCACCCTGATACCTAAACCAGACAAAGACACTTCAAAGAAAGAAAACTACAGACCAATATCTCTAATGAACCTAGATGCAAAAATCCTCAACAAAATTTTGGCGAATCGGATACAAAAACATATAAAAAAATTGTGCACCATGATCAAGTAGGATTCATCCCTGGGATGCAAGGATGGTTCAATATACGGAAATCAATAAATGTTATTCACCACATCAATAGACTTAAAAATAAGAACCATATGATCATCTTGATAGATGCGGAAAAAGCATTCGACAAAGTACAGCATCCCTTTATATTCAAAACTCTAGAAAAACTAGGGATAACAGGAACATACCTCAATATTGTAAAAGCAATCTATGCTAAGCCTCAGGCTAGCATCATTCTGAATGGAGAAAAACTGAAGGCATTCCCTCTAAAATCTGGAACAAGACAGGGATGCCCTCTCTCTCCACTTCTGTTCAACATAGTTCTCGAAACACTGGCCAGAGCAATTAGACAGACGAAAGAAATTAAAGGCATAAAAATAGGAAAAGAAGAACTTAAATTATCACTATTTGCAGGTGATATGATTCTATACCTAGCAGACCCAAAAGGGTCTACAAAGAAACTATTAGAGCTAATAAATGAATTCAGCAAAGTGGCAGGATATAAAATCAACATGCATAAATCAAAGGCATTCCTGTATATCAGCGACAAATCCTCTGAAATGGAAATGAGGACAACCACTCCATTCACAATATCTTCAAAAAAAATAAAATACTTGGGAATCAACCTAACAAAAGAGGTGAAAGACTTATACAATGAAAACTACAGAACCCTAAAGAGAGAAATAGAAGAAGATCTTAGAAGATGGAAAAATATACCCTGTTCATGGATAGGCAGAACTAACATCATCAAAATGGCGATATTACCAAAAGTTCTCTATAGGTTTAATGCAATGCCAATCAAAATCCCAACGGCATTTCTTGTAGAAATAGAGAAAGCAATCATGAAATTCATATGGAAAAATAAAAGACCCAGAATAGCAAAAACAATGCTAAGCAGGAAGTGTGAATCAGGCGGTATAGCGATACCAGACTTCAAACTATACTACAGAGCAATAGTAACAAAAACAGCATGGTACTGGTACCAAAACAGGCGGGTGGACCAATGGTACAGAATAGAGGACACAGAAACCAATCCACAAAACTACAACTATCTTATATTTGATAAAGGGGCTAAAAGCATGCAATGGAGGAAGGATAGCATCTTCAACAAATGGTGCTGGGAAAACTGGAAATCCATATGCAACAAAATGAAACTGAATCCCTTTCTCTCGCCATGCACAAAAGTGAATTCAAAGTGGATCAAGGAGCTTGATATCAAATCAGAGACACGCCGTCTGATAGAAGAAAAAGTTGGCTACGATCTACAGTCGGTGGGGTCGGGCTCCAAATTCCTCAATAGGACACCCATAGCACAAAAGTTAATAACTAGAATCAACAAATGGGACCTACTCAAACTAAAAAGTTTTTTCTCAGCGAAAGAAACAATAAGAGAGGTAAATAGGGAGCCTACACCCTGGGAACAAATCTTTACTCCTCACACTTCAGATAGAGCCCTAATATCCAGAGTATACAAAGAACTCAAAAAATTAGACAATAAGAGAACAAACAACCCAATCAACAAATGGGCCAAGGACCTGAACAGACACTTCTCAGAGGAGGACATACAGTCAATCAACAAGTACATGAAAAAATGCTCACCATCTCTAGCTGTCAGAGGAATGCAAATCAAAACCACCCTAAGATACCATCTCACTCCAGTAAGATTGGCAGCCATTATGAAGTCAAACAACAACAAGTGCTGGCGAGGATGTGGGGAAAAGGGTACACTTGTACATTGCTGGTGGGACTGCAAATTGGTGCAGCCAATTTGGAAAGCAGTATGGAGATTTCTTGGAAAGCTGGGAATGGAGCCACCATTTGACCCAGCTATTCCCCTTCTTGGTCTATTCCCTAAAGACCTAAAAAGAGCATGCTACAGGGACACTGCTACATCGATGTTCATAGCAGCACAATTCACAATAGCAAGACTGTGGAACCAACCTAGATGCCCTTCAATAGACGAATGGATAAAAAAAAATGTGGCATTTATACACAATGGAGTATTACTCTGCATTAAAAAATGACAAAATCATAGAATTTGCAGGGAAATGGATGGCATTAGAGCAGATTATGCTAAGTGAAGCTAGCCAATCCCTAAAAAACAAATGCCAAATGTCTTCTTTGATATAAGGAGAGTAACTAAGAACAGAGTAGGGACGAAGAGAATGAGAAGAAGATTAACATTAAACAGGGATGAGAGGTGGGAGGGAAAGGGAGAGAGAAGGGAAATTGCATGGAAATGGAAGGAGACCCTCAGGGTTATACAGTGGAGGGGGTAGAGAGAGAGGAGGGGAGGGGAGGGGAGAGGAGGGGAGGGGGGAAGGTGGAGGATGGGAAAGGCAGCGGAGCACAACAGACACTAGTATGGCAATATGTAAATCAATGGATGTGTAACTGATGTGATTCTGCAATCTGTGTATGGGGTGAAGGTGGGAGTTCATAACCCACTTGAATCAAAGTGTGGAATATGATATGTCAAGAAATTTGTAATGTTTTGAACAACCAACAATAAAAAATTAAATTTAAAAAAAAATTATGCATTTACTTGTCCTCTCACCAACATTTTGTTATTGATGTCACAGCTTACATCTTTTTATAATGTGTGTCTATTAATAAATTTTTGTAGCTACATTTATTAGTATTTTTGTCTTTTAACCCTTATATTATAGTTAAAAGTGATTTACATACCACCATAATAATATTAGCATATTCTATTGTTATTAAATTTATTTATTTTTATATGTTTAGTGAAAATTTGACTTTATTGATTTTGCCTTTCAAATCATTACTATTTATTCCTATTCAAGTTTTCTGTAAAGTATCTTGTTATCAGTATCCTTTAGCAGAGCATGTCTATAATTTTGTCTTGCTGTCTGGATATATTCCCAATCCTTATTTGAAATCAGAGCTATGGACACTGTTCTCAAGCTGTTTGGACTCTAGGAAGATGTTAGGTGGTAGAAAGTATATCAAGTACTTCTTCAGTTGACAGCTATGGCACCAGATAATTACCCCATCCTTCTCCTCTGAGCACTATTCCCCAAACATCTGTTATAGCAAAGGAATTCCTGGCTACCATGTCATCCAATAGTTAATTGGACTGCAAACAGGCACCTATCTCAAAATAATCCAATAAATTCTTTACCTGGGATGCATTAAGAAGTTACCATGTCTGGGCTGGGATGTAGCTCAGTGGCAAAGCATCTGCCTTGCATTCTCAAAGCCCTGAGTTTGATATCCCCAGTTCCAAATAAGACCAAAAAAAAAAAAAAAGAACCCCACCAAAGAAGTTACCATGTCTACCTCTAGGTCACTAACTTGATAACATGTATGCACTGGAGTTGCTGCGGTCCTGCTTTTCCACCTGGATACCAAACAAAAAAAAGAAACTAATCTGTGAAAAGAAAGGGAAGGCAAAATAGGCACAGGAAGAAGAGAAATGAGCATCAGAGCCAAACACCTGGTGGCATTTGAGTCTCTGATTTCACCTCTTTCCAGAGGCTTAGCTATGTCCCTGCCCTTGAGCTCCCTGAAAGAACCCCAAAAGGCCTCTTTTTTTTCTGACTTAGACTAGTTCCAATGCATTTCTGTTATTTCACCCCCCCCCAAAAAAAAATCATCCCTAATACAGAAAGAAGGCCAATAGGATCCATGTCCCATGGGTTTTCAGGCCCCAGAGCTAAAAATTAAAACCCAGAAGAGACTGAAAGACTAAAGGAGGACAAATGCCAGGAAGTCCAGAGAAGGAACAAGCTAACAGAGGCGCAACTCCATTTGGCCCTCACAGTCACTGTGCTTCCAGGCACGTGCCACTTCTGATCCGGAAGGGACGATCCCATGTTAGGGAATATGATTGTTGATGCTACATGACCTCTCCACAGAAATATGAAATACCTATCAGTCTCAGCAGCAACAACTACAAAATATTTATGGTATCTAGATGAAAGTTTCCATCTTCATCCTTTAAAATTTTAAAGTCTCTGAAATCAGAGACTCAAATGCTTCCAGGTCTTTGTCTGAGTTTTGAAGATGCTAGGAACCCTTAAAGTGAGGATTGCCGAGCAGGATAAAAAAGTGACTTGAAATAAGGAGGAACTGGAGAGGTGGGGTGATGACAAAGTTTAGGGTATGAGCTTTGCCAGCAAGCATGTGGTTGGTCCTGCTCCTTTGTCATTCTCTACTACACCTAGAGACTGCCCTGTCAATATAAAGCCCAGAGTGAAAATGACATAGAGCAGGCTGCAGCTGGTCCATCATAGACATGTATTGTGAGCATGTAGCCTTTAAGATCTGAAGGTCTTTTTTTAGCCCATATATAAACTATCCTATACTGACTAATCCACACACTTTGCTCTATATTAGTTCTATAAAGATTTATCCCAGGCTGAGCACTTGGCTTCCAAGGCACTGTGGTGAGAGAACTGCCCGAAGGACAGTAGCCATCTAGATATCTGGATGTCTCCTCCTGATGCCCACTATGGATGAGGCTCTGGCATTCTCCTTCCTCCGTGGGTGTTGGGGTGGTGATGGAGCTAGCCATAGGAACCTCACCCTGGCCCTGTGGAAGCCGCTTCCCCCTGAGGCCTGCCTTCTTAGCCAGCTCATCTGAGCTCCCTTTGCCCGACTTAATGTCTTATTTGACTTGTACCCCCTGCACCTAGCACAGTGCCAAGCACATAATAAACAGTCAAATAATAATAAGTGAATGGAAACTTTCTGAATTTCATCTGTACAACAACGTTTCTTCAAATGCTAGCATGCCTTAATTTCTATAATTTCAAAAATAAAAGGTTCTGTGTTTCCTTCTGAAACACCTACATGCCAGCCAAAGCTTCATTTCAACCTGAATTTTCTTTCTTTTCTAATGAAAAGCTTTGTATATGCTTACAGCACTGCAAGAACTGCTTAGGGTTTTAAAATTCTAGTGCAATCAAGCCAGACAGGCAAGAAATTAAACACTAGAATGCCTTATCTGTCTCTGAGTGATGTCTCCCACCTCCACCCACTATTGCTGCTGACTTGGGCAAGTACACCTGCTGTTTATAGACCATCCGAAATTACCTCCAAGAAGGAATTACTTTGAGAATAAGACTTATAATTAAACAGTAATTGAAGTTTCCTGTGGTTTTATGCATGGTTTTTATCTAATGCCTAAGTGGATGAACTGCATGGCTTAAAAGTCAGCATGGAATTAGATGTTTGAACAAGCAAGAGGAAGTCTCTGCTCAGTGATCTTGCTTTCTTTAGAACCCAGTTTGATATCCAGTACTATCATCAGAGCACTCACCCAACAATGACATCTGCTCAACCCTTCTAAAGTAACTTTCGGAAACAAGGAATATTAGAGTTGAAATGGACCTCGGCTAGCTCCTCATCCAAAACCTTTGATCTGCAAGAAGTTGAAACCCAGGAAAGTAAAGTGACTTCTCCAGTGTTACAGGTAGATGAGGGACTTAGGAGGTAAAACTATGATGACCCAGGTGACTTATTCAACGTAGAGTGTTAGGGAGAGAAAGGAGTATAGCATAATTCCAAATGTTCTCAGTTAGCAAATGAAAGGAAAGATGGGGTCAAATGAGAAAGAGCAGGTTTGGAGGAAATATCATGGGTCAAAAGTTTATGTCATGTTGAGTGTCTGTAAACCATCCAGACAGCAATATCAAGCAAACAACTGAATGTTATAGATCTGAAGCTGAGGAAAGAGGACAAGTTAAAGAGATTTGGGAATCATCAGCCTATGCAGGCATTTGAAAGTAGTATAGCAGGAGAAGTAAGAGAAAAGAAATCAGGGAAGGGGATTGCCAAAGTCAGAATGAGCTGAACCATCAATATCTAATGGGTCTCTTGGAAAAATGAATATGTAAACAGAACATTAGGAAACAGCCTTTAAATGAGTGACCAGGGAGGTATGGGGAAAATTTGATAAAATGATGTGAGTAAAGGGTAAGAGAAGGTGTCAGGAATGGAAAAGTGCTCAGTATTTGGAGCACATGAAGCTAGTTACTTCCCCAGTATTCATTCTCCTTTTTCTCCTTACAAAACCCTTTCTTTCAGAGCAGCAAGAATCTGGGAAACAAATCAACAGACTTTAATTCCCAGGCTTCTTGGTAGTCCACATTAGGTCCTTCTGGCCAGTTATAAACAGATAACCTATCTACTTGGCGGGACTGTGAGGAAAACTGTTATTTTTCATGATAAAGATAGCTGTACCTCACTTTTTTGCCGTCTTTTCTCCTTTCTTCCATCTGAAACGATTCTATGCCCTAACGTGCAGCAGCTCCTGCTATCTAATGCACATGAATATAAAAGATGACACAAAACACATCATGCAGTGAAAAGTGAGAAGAAACCCAGTTCACGATCCACCTAATTGAAAGTGAGAAACCTGGGAATCAACCTTGGCTCCTCCCTGTCTCACTTCATTGTGCTCCAAACACTTGATCCAACACTTAAATATCCTTCCTATTCACTTTCTTCTAACCACCTCTACTGGCCTGACATTCTTCGGGTCCACATCTTGTCTTGCCTGGCTTGCTGAATCACCCTCCTAAGAAGTCTTCCAGTTCCGGAATTACCACCTCCAACCTGCTCTCTCACCTGCTATTGCTGTCAAAGATTGAGCAGCTTTTTGTTGATCACTGCTTAAAATACTTCCACTGTTTTCCATTGCTAGCAGATAAAGTCAAGAGTCCTCAGTTTCACAGACAGATCTTTCATGTTTTTGTTCCTGCCCTACATGATGAGGGCACTGATTATGATGGGGGGTGGTGGTGGTGGAGAATATGTTTCAGCAGAGTTTTGAAAGAAACAGGAATTAAGAACCAAAGCACTGGGCTAGGAATTTATTCTTCACAATGCTCTTCCATAATATGGTATTAATATTCCCACTTTACAAATGGAAGGATTTGGTCTCGGAAAGATTAAGTCATGTTCCCAGGAACAAACACCTCGTTTACTTGAAGACCTAGATGTCAAAGAATTATCTAATTCTTCCCTCCCAGGTAGCACCTTGACATGAAAGAAGGTACTCCTCCCCATCCTGTTCCTCTCTACCCTCCTCCACCCTAAATGGGAATCACAGTCAAATCCTGTCTTGTCCCAGGGGCTAGAGAAATCTCTGTGGACGATCCAATGGGAAGAACATTGGGTTCTCTACTCGGGCTTCAGCGAGGGAGGAGAGAATCGTCCAGAGCTGAGCAGTGTTGTAAGAGTGGCGATCCTGACCTGCGAAGTCCAGGCCCTTCCTCCTCGTTCGTTCGAGGGGTCCAGACGGACGGACCTGAAGCCCTTATCCCTTGCCCCAGCCAACCTGGCTAGGACAAGGGCTGTGTTGGAGTAGAATCGAGGGTTCCAGAGCTCTGCAGTCCGGAGCTGGAAGAACACTGGGAAAGCACTAAAGTGCCTTCCCTCATGGCACAAGCAAGACCCGGAACCCACCCTCACCACTAACAGCCTGGAGGCTCGGGCTGTGCACTTCAGCAGCGCAGTCAGCTCCGCTGCAAGGGCGCTTTCGTGCGCACCGGTGGCCCAGCGCCAGGCGGAGCAGTCTAAAGGCATGGAGTCCCATCAGCGATACAGCTCTCTGCACCCCGAGGCTAAGAGAGCAGTTGGAGAGCTAGGGCAGTCGGATCACCCGATTTGTAGCTGAAGAGTGAGGGTCCCAGAGGACATCTCCAGCTGGCACCTAACTCCTCACACCTCGAACTTGGAACCCAGATTCGGACTTCCTACCGGCTGTCCGGTGGGAAAACCAACCTGGGCTGCCGTCTCTGACCACCCACAGCCTCGCTCCCTAAATCCTCCCCCGCCGAGAAACGGGTCCAGCCACCTGCTAGGCTCTCCCGGGCAGAGGGACAACCGAACCCCGACTGTTCCCAGCAGCTTCGACGAAACCCTGGACAGCCCCTTCCGCCTAGTGGGGTCTGACCCCCTCGCGCCCCCGCGCGTCCTTCTTTGTCTCTGAGCTTGCTCTGAAAGTGATGTAACGAGGCCAGGCTCGCGATCCGCTTTCCCACTTGCCAGACTCAGTCCTTCCTCCCTCCCCCCAGCGCCCGGCGCTCGGAGCGCAGAGTGGGCGCTGGGCTGCGCGGAGGCTCTGCTTCCAGAGCCCTGGGGACCGACGGGCACCGCCAGGAAAGACTCTCCCACGTCCCACCTCCTGGATGCACAGTCAGTGGGGAACACCAGGCTTTTCTCTCAGAACTAAGGGGCAGCTGCTGCGAAGGTTTCTGAGGAGACTCAGCCTGACTTCTTTCCCAACTCCCGGGAGACGGCAAGAAACCTCAGGTAACTCAGTGACCCTAGTCGGTGCATGTTTATATCAGAAACAGACAAGGATTACAGTAGGGAGGGAGGGACACGGAGGAGAGAGACAGAGGAGGACAGAGAGGCACAGATTGCAAGAGAAACAGGGAAAGACAGAGATTGTAAGGGAAAACAGGGAGATTGCAATAGAGATAGAGGAAGACAGAGATTAAGACTGAAAGACAATTGAGAGTCAAAGAGCAAGAAAAAGAGTAGATGGGTGGAAACTTGAATGGGATTTTTTAAAAAAGCAAAAAACCCTGTGATTTCACCTCTTGACAGAGAGAAGGACACTGCTTCCTGACCAGCAAACAGCCCCCAACCTGGATGGAGTGAAAGATGCGGCCTGATGACATCAATCCCAGGACTGGGCTGGTGGTGGCCCTGGTCAGCGTCTTCCTGGTCTTTGGTTTCATGTTCACTGTCTCTGGGATGAAGGGAGAGACTCTAGGAAACATCCCCCTCCTGGCCATCGGACCAGCCATCTGCCTACCAGGCATCGCAGCCATTGCTCTGGCAAGGAAAACCGAGGGATGTACCAAATGGCCTGAGAATGAGCTGCTATGGGTCCGCAAATTGCCCTGCTTCCGGAAACCCAAGGACAAGGAGGTGGTGGAATTGCTGAGGACCCCTTCAGACCTGGAGTCGGGCAAAGGGAGCTCAGATGAGCTGGCTAAGAAGGCAGGCCTCAGCGGGAAGCAGCTCCCACAGGGCCCGGGTGAGGTTCCTATGGCTAGCTCCATCACCACCCCAACACCCACGGAGGAAGGAGAATGCCAGAGCCTGGTCCATAGTGGGCATCAGGAGGAGACATCCAGATACCTAGATGGCTACTGTCCTTCAGGCAGTTCCCTCACCCACAGTGCCTTGGAAGCCAAGTGCTCAGCCTGGGACAAATCTGAATGCCCTGAGCCTGAGGACAGCATCTTCTTTGTGCCCCAGGACAGTATCATTGTCTGCTCCTACAAGCAGAACAGCCCCTACGACAGATACTGTTGTTACATCAATCAGAGCCAAGGCAGGTGGGACCACGAGACCATAGTCTAAGCTTTGCATACAAGGGTCACTGTGCTGATAGAAACATGACTACACCCCGCTTCCAATGGAGGGAGATTGCTCTGCTCCAACAGTCTTCACACTGTTAAAAATCAACATGGTATGTGATGGTTGTACAGACCTCTGGTGCCTGAGAGTCCTGTAAATAGGCATGTTGGGGACAAAATTTTAGGAAAGGGTAATGAGGATTAAGGACACTAGAAGAGGCAGTGGGTAGGAAAGGAAGTAGTTCCAATTGCTTCTTTAAAATTTTTTAAATGTTGAATGTTTTGTAAAATAACCCCAAAAGTGCTTTCAGCTGAAAAGTGCTTTCATGCTGAAAGCAAGATAAACCTGGAGTGGGTCACAGATGCCAGTCATCAAATGATGCATGGACTATCCACAGGGAAACTAAGTTGCTTTATGTCTCAAAAAAATGAAAGAAAAAAAAAGTAGTGCTCTAATATGTGAAATGATTTTTGTCTGGCAAAAAGCTTTTCACACTTGGTAATTGATGAAAGAAAAAAAAAATCAAGATAGAATAGTTAAAACCTCCTTAGACCAGATAGTTTTTGGAGATAGGAGAGTTAAAAACAATTAAATTTTGTAATTAAGTTGTATGGAATTATTCTTTGACAAGATCATGGTTTCAAATAAAGTAAGGTGACAAGTCATAGGAAAAACAATATTTTTAGATGGCTATGTTACATCTTAAACTCTTCATTTAAATTGAACTTGTGTCTTTATCTGACTTTTTTTTTAACAATTACTATCAGTCATGCATAATTTCCTTACCAGGTGCAAAAGGACTTTTATGTAATATTTTCATAGATTAGAATTTGTTTTCATAAAAACAAAACAAATTTTACATATATAGCCAAGTGTCTTTAACATTTCTGGGAGACATGTACTGCTAATTACTATATGCTTTTTAAAATCTGAAAACTACAAAGTCCATATATTAGTTTTGAACATGATACAAAATTTGTATAAAATGCAATGGTTGAATCTTTGGAAATGGTTTTTGTTTGTTTGTTTGTTTTTGTTTTTCACATTTGCTCAACAACCCCACAGTCTAGATAGTCCAATGAAACAAGAATTAATGTTCTAGATTTAACCAAAGCCCAGATTTTTTAAAGTTTACCATACTAGTGAACTTTTACATGATAAAATCCCTTCATTTCATACATTTTTTTCAGCAGCTAAGGAAAAAAAGTGATAATGGTATCCCAAAATTTCTTTCCTTTTTCTCTTGCTCAACTACAGTAGGTAAAAAGGAATATCAACTAGAATACAATTTGATCCCTATTGTAGAAGAATCTTGAATTATATACAGGAATGGTGATAGATTTTATCTTAAAGATCAGGATTATTCTATAGTCATCAAAGAATGATGATTTCAAGTAATCCAATCATTTTAGTCACTTTCTCACAAAAGGTGAATTGAGGACAAAAATTGGGGGCTTATCTCTTTCATGTATTTCAAGTCCAACTCTGTAATTCTTAAGGATAGCAATTGTTCTGTCAAGAATCATCCTCCTAAAAAAATCACAATTTTCAGATCAAGTTCAAGATCAAAAGCATATGATTTTTTTTTTAAGTAGGGTTTAAATGTTAGAAATTTAGATGTGTGATCCTGGGAATTTTTTTTATCTTTTCACACACCTCAATTTCCTACTCTATCAAAGGAGAGGGGAATGGATCTGATTTATACTAAATTGTTTCTATCACTCATTCCCAGCTTGAATATTCTATGCTACTACATCAAAGGCACTTTATATGTTGCCAGTAAATGAGTTACAGCAAGATGCATGCCAAAGTTATGCAATTCATGATCAAAATTATGCAACAATGATTGAATTGCTACTACTCAAAAGAATTTTGCAGATGTATGAAACAGATGTGTTTTATTACCAAATATTATATCAATACATGCCTGGGAATAAAATTGAAGATGATAGGAATAAAATATTTTAGGAGTTTTTTAAAATGTTGTTGTAGCCCAAAGTAAAGTAATCTAATACACAGTCTTGCACTAAATGTAATTGGTTTGGATTTGGGATGGGGACAGATGGTTGCCCCAAATCACAGTACCTTTTAATTCTAATGCATTTTGAAGCAGGAAATAATATTTCTATAGAGAAAAAAATTATTAGATAACTCTTAGGAACAAAACTTTTTCTAATGTGTTTGCCACTGTTGATATCTTTAAAAGTGAGAAGACAATGAGAGATATTTACAAAGACTCAGCAGATCTTACATAGGTATGAAAGGAAATGCTTATAGTATCAGGTATGGTTTGGGATTTGGAAAAAAGTTATTTTCCAATCTCTTGGAACAAGCTTAAACTCTCTCTCTCTCTCTCTCTCTCTCTCTCTCTCTCTCTCTCTCTCTCTCTCTCCCTCCCTCCCTCCCTCTCCCTCTCCCTCTCCCTCTCCCTCTCCCTCTCCCTCTCTCAGACACACACACACACATACACCCACACACACACAGTTTCTTCTTCTACCTATGTAAAATACTGAAGGTATCTTAAGTGTGCATTTGAGGGAATATTTTCTTGTACTAAAAGAATTATTTGCAAATGTTGGGCTGGGAGGTTTAATTTGTTTACCAGAAAAAAATAAAATATGCGATTGTGTCATGTGTGAATTTTTCTTAACATCTTATATTAAGCAACTCCCTCCCATATGCAGCAAGATAGCCAAGTACCCCAAATCGACATTTATAAGTACTATTCAGGATAAAACTGTTGTTCTTTTGAACAGAGGTAGAAAAAAAGGAGAAAATGGAATTTCCACCCTTTAGAGGAAAAGAGAGTAGTTCATTCTAGTCAACAGTTCTAGAACATATTAATATTAATATAATGGACAAGAGGACAGTTCCTGGTAGTCTTTAAGAATATCCAAGCAGATATAAATTTAAGCAGGCAGTAAGTTCCTTTATTTTGCTATTAATTCAAATACTCATTTCTACTTGATTTTGAATAGGCATTTTATTTTTGAAATTTTGTATTTAACTTCTCTTGCTCTATATTCCTACTTATTAGGCACATGGGTTTTTTTTCCAAACTGTTTCTTGATTCCAAAGTGTAAATTTAGCCAAGATATCCAAGCTGGAGCATATTAAACAACTGTTTCAAGATTTATTTTCTATTGCAATCATACTGGCAAACAAAATCCAGATACAGCGAAGTTCAGGCTCTCTTCCAAACTCTACTAACCAGCTCTTCTGAAATTGTTTTCAATACTGGGAATCTTAATATCCATTGAGCTGGTAAATGTAGAAAAGGAAAGTTCATTCTTTTTAATTTTTTCTCTTTTGTAACATGCAATCTCTACTTATTTATTAATATCTCCCCTCTGCACCCATAGCATTATTTATTTGGTGATTTCATGTTGTTATTACCACTATTATTTTATCACATTGAAGAAAATACTTTTGAGAGTCCCCAATCCCAGTATCCTAACAGAATTTATAGTATTTCTCTGTTGACATATCATCTTCCAAACTTCTACACGCATATGCACATACATACTATAACAATGTGTCTTTCCTTTTTTCTCTCTCTCTTTTAAATACATGGTAAGCATGTTTCTCTATTTCTCTACATATTCCTAATTATCAATTAACATTGTGTCATATTCCATATTTTAGTGACATTTCATAATTTATCATGCCATTCCTTACTGATGACCATACATTGAGTTTTATAGGTGGCTTTGTATGTTCTTTTTCTATTGTTGGTAACTCTGCTACATTATTTGCTCTATGCCCATAGGGATGAAAATTTACAATTGAAAAGCTGACTTCTTACAGAGAGAGCATAAATGTATACTAAACCAAACTCTCCTTATTAGTGTTCAATCTTCTCTTCACTTATAGATGTAAGATTAAAGTGGGAGAAAATGTAATGCTGCTTCCAAAGATCCTCCCATCAGGACCACAATTAGTATTTTTACAAGATGAGACATGTACCCAGTTAAGATACCATCACTATTTTCTTCAAAATGAGATGACAACAGTGTCAGTTTTCAAGAGCGTAAATGTCCACAAGCAAAATGATAGACTTAAACAATAATAAATTGGAATATTCCAAAGCATTTTAAGTGTATCACCATATATTTTGTAATATATGTCATATGTATGTACACATTGCTATGCATTCATGATTTATAAGTGAGTTGAAATATCAGGAATTCAACAGACTCTGCCCGTGTCTTTTCTGTGTTTTAGTTCTTTACCACAAAAAAAAAAAAAAAAAAAAACCTAGACTGAGGATGGAAATGTAGACAAATGCTTGGCTCAACCAAAAATCTTAATAAAGGATTGAATTCCAGTCAGCCTCTTGTCCAGTTAACACAAAAACATGTAAACATGTTACTATAGCAAAATACCTGAGATGATCAACTTATAAAGAGGAAAGGTTTATTTTGACTCACAGTTTGGGAGGTTTCAGTCCATGGTCGGTGACCCCATTGCTTTTGGGTCTGTGAAGAGGACACACTTCGTGGGAGGAAGCATGTAGCAGAGCAAAGCTATTCACCTCATGGCTGAGATGAAAGAAAACAGGCAGATGGAGGGGCTGAGTCCTAATATCCCCTTCAAGGGTATGCCCCCAATTACCAGAAGACCTCTCACTAGGCCCTACCTCAAAGTTTCTACTATCTCCCAGAGCATCAAACTGGAACCAAACTTTGGGGGACATCCCAGATCCCAACTATAGGAAACATCATTGAGTGTGAGATGATGTCTTTGATTTACCAAGGTCCTTTACTCCATGGGTACCCAATAGAAAGAAGTTTACACAAGTTGAGTGTTCCTTATCCAAAATTCCTGGGACCTACCATGTGCACTGGTGCATGCCTATAATCCTAGTGACTTGGGAGACTAAAGCAGGAGGATCACAAGTTCAAGACCAGCCTCAGCAATTTAGCAAGACCCTGAGCAACTTAGTGAGATCCTGTCCCAAAATTTAAAAAGAACGAACTCAAGATGTAACTCAGTGGAAGAGTATCCCTGAATTCAATCCCTAGTACCAAAATTAATTAATTTTGTGTTTCAAATTTGGAAGTTTACCAGATTTGGGAATGTTTACATACACTTTACCAGATGAGCATTCCTAATCCAACAATTCTAAATCTGAAATGCTTCCAAATCTAAAAATATTTGAACGACATGTCAGCACTCAAAACACTTCAGATTTTAGAGCATTTTGGATTCCAGATTTTTACATTAGTAATGCTCCACCTATACACGATGCTGTCCAGACACTCACACATATAGGCACTGAATTCCATCTCCACAGTCTTTGGTGAGTTGTTCCTGGACCTGACACTGGTTAGGGATCCTTTTTTTCTCCCTGACCCCAGATTACAGCCTACAGATTTGGTATCCTTGGTAACGATGCAAGGCTTTGTATGCTTTATCCCTAAGAAAGCACAAAGTTACAGAATGCACCAGGCTTTAAACAGGATATAAAGCTATTCAAAATCTCTTGTGCTTCTCTTTGACAGATACACACACACACACACACACACATACACACACAAATCACTTTCTTATTCTTCTCTTCAATCTAAGGCAAGACCATATTAAAAGAAAAAAAAAAACAACCTAGGCTTTTGAAAAATCACCTGCCTATAATTCAACACGAAAAGTATGGACACTTACCTTCTATGTAAGTGACTAGATCATCAAACCAACTCAGAAAGGCTCACTCTGCCCCTATGCTCTGCACCCCATCTCCCATCCTCTGCAGCATCTTCTTGGCTATTTCCAAGTGTGCCCTGCAACTGATCACTCTAAGCCTTTGTTCCAACCACTTTCTCCACGAGCTCTTTGAATACAGTGACCATATTTTATCCATCTTCCCCCTCCCACACCCCTTGCCACACATCCTGCCTTGCTCAGGGAAACCTCTAAATTGCACCATTTAGTCACACTCAAAGCCTATTTCCCTGTTTATATTGAATACAGTCAGCAACAATGTGGGTTAAAATAAGCTTCTGTGGGTTGGGACCCTAACTTTTATTTTGTATATTTTTTTTCCACAAGGAAACCACATCTTATGCAACAAGAAGAGATAGACCTTTCCAGAACATTTTCCCTCCCTGTCCCCTCCCCTCAGGATTGACCTATCTCCACTTCCAGCCTTCCCCCTCCCTCTATCTACACCAAATATGTGACAAGAACTGGTGATTCTAGGAACATGTGACAACAAGTCTTCTCAATTCCTAACCCAAAGGAAGGTGAATCAATATTATGGGGTTGATCTTACAAATAGGTCAACAAAATACAGCTCCCCAGCTTTGACTACTGTCCCTCTATTAAGCTTCCTTCCAATAATTCTTACCAGGTCCTTCAAGACAACCTGGGTATTCTCTCAAGTTAGTATTGGGGAGCTAAGTTGCAGGCCCTTACCCACACCCCCAGTGATGTTCCCCTTCTCCATAAATGTTATAAGATGCTCAGAGACTATGGCTTGTGATTAAGAGAAGCCTTAGATTGTTCTGGAACAAGATGTTAGAATTGTTCAGTAGTTCTCACAAGCTATATTTGAGGCCAGTCTTAATATCTTCCAACCCATACATTGCATCCTGTGAATTTCCCTACTGTCTGACTAGGTTAAAATGTATTCAATTTAAGTAAGTCTTTTTCCTGGACCATGAGGATTATCAGGGTCTCCTTTAACATTAGTGAAAAGAGATCTTTTGAACATGAAAAGGAAGGGAAGTAAAGAGAGAGAGTACAGAATTGTCAGCATAGAAGAAAAGAGCCAACAATGCTGATTAAGTCAGTCACTGTGTTGGCATCCACCCCTCCACCCACCTAAATCATCACTTTTCATCCTTTAGAAGCAAATGCTAGAAAATGGACTAACAGCATAAACCAAGCAAAATGTTTTTAAGATCTAAAGAGTAAAAGGATAATGCTAGAGAACTCTGATATAGTTTTAAATGGCTAAGAAAATAAATATATATATTTAATTTAAAAGAATATTCCAATAAGGGCAAAATTTGGCTAGAAATATCCTGCTGGATATAGTCCAAATGAATAAACAATTGCATCTAGTAAATAAGATCAAATGAATTAAAAATTATTCAATAATAAAACAAAAAGTACGATAAAATCTGTAAATTAAAGGAATAGTTATAATAATTCTGAAGTCTTAGAGAAAATAAAGATAGCAGAACCAAATAATTTTTTAATTCATAAATTCAGTCAAAATTTCCCACTGAAAGAAGACGGGGGGTACTAAATGCAGGGAATAAGAGCCCAAGAATGTGTCTGAGACTGAGGCAAAAGCAGGCAAGGAAGGAACAGAGGTTGTACTCAGTTTGCCTAGGCATGACTCCCCCAAAGCAGACTTTAGCATTTCAGGTTGCAAATATTCAGGGCTTAAATGATTTTTTGAATATGACTCCCAAAACACAGGCAACAAAACAAAGATAAACAAATGAGATTACATCAAGCCAAACAGCTTCTGCACAGCAAAGAAGCAATCAACAAAATGAAAAGACAACTTACAGAGTAGGAGAAAAAATTTGCAAACCATACATCTGATAAAGGATCCATACGCAAAACATGTAAGGGACTCAAGCAACTCGAAAGCACAAAGAAAGAAATTTAAAATGGCCAAAGGACTTTGAACAGACATTTTCTAAAAGAAGACATACAACTAAATACTCAAAATCACAAATCATCATAGAAAGAAAAATTAAAATCCCCAACGATATTTCACCTTGCACCTGTGAGAATGGCTAATATCAAAAAGATGAAAGTTAATAAGGATTAAAAGGATGTGAAGAAAAGGACATCCTTGTATACTGTTGGTAGAAATGTAAATTAATGCATGTGCTATGAAGAACAGTTTGGAAGTTCTTTTAAAAACTAAAACTAGAATTACATGTGATCCAGCAATACCCCTACAGGGTATATATCCAAAAGAATTGAAATAATATGTCTAAGCAACATTCATACTCCCATGTTCGTTGTTGCATGATTCAAAATAACCAAGCAATCCAAAATGTCCAAAATGGATGAATAATGAATAGATAAAGAAAATGTGGTATATAACACTGGATATATTACATATGTAATATGGATATTCTAAATGATGGAATATTATTTGGCCTTAAAAGGAAAATAAATTCTATCATTCGCAATGTGGATTAACCTGGAGGACATTATATTAAATGAAATTAGCCAGGGACAGAAAGGCAAATAGCACATGATCTCACTGATTTATAAAATCTAACAAAATCAATCTACTTATGAAGTAGAGAATGGAATGGTAGTTGTCAGAGGCTACGGATGGAGGAAGGAAGACATGGAGAATTGGGAAAGGTTGATCAGGGCACAAATTTTCAATTAGGTTAAATAAAATTTTCAAGATTGATTGAACAGCAGGGTGACCATAATTAATGACAATGTGTTGTATACTTCAAAATGCTAAAAGATTTTGAACGTTTTCACTACAAAAAATATGTGAGGTGGTGATTATGTTAATTAGCTTGATATAATTGTCCTATAATGTATATATAGATCAAAACATCACATTGTATTCCATAAATGTATACAATTATCTGTCAAGTAAAATAAAAACTTAAAACAAAAAATACAGGGTCTAGATTTGATTTCCCAAAGGCCCATGACCCCTTCAATGTTCACTTCTTATTCTCCCAGTATTAGAATAGAGGCCAGCCACAAACACATTTTGAGTGTAATGAACAATTGTAGCCACATAAAGTTTCTAACATAGGAGAAAGTTCATCGATTATGTTCTTGTCAGCTCTGCCTGATCTCTGTCCTCTTCATCTCCCCCTTTGAACAGGCTAGCCAATATCCACTTATCTTTTAACATGTACTTATATATATGAGTTGGGCACTGGGCTGAGCTTGGGGTACAGCAGTGAACAGAGCAGACCAGACTAAGCCCTTATCTTCATGGAGCTCATAGACTAGTGGGGAAAGCTGATGGATAAAACGTATATGTAAAAGACTAAGATGAGGATTTTATAGCAGCATTTGGCAGGGATACTAACCCTCACCTTTGGGGAGTTGAGAAGTATATGAAAAAGTGATATAGGAGGAAAAATGTCTAATATGAGACCTGAATAATGAGTAGGAGACTGTTGGCTAAAGAGAAGTAAGGAGGAATATTCTAAATCAAGAAAGCAGTATATAAGGCATGATACAAGTTTGGAGAGATGCCAACTGTTATCTGATGGCTGAAGAGTACAGTGACAGGTGGAGAGGGCTGATCTGGAAGGGTTGGGGTCATAGTCTGACCCCCTCCTCCTCTTAACATAGAGGAAAAGGAACAAAGCTCAGAAATAATCCTGTTAGCATGTTAGCCCCCCAAGGAAGAACCCCAGGCCAGTTTGCTTGTCTCCAGCACAACATAAGGAAGGAAGTTTAGACTCACCTTAACTAGGATTTGCAGGTTTAACCAGATTCTAATTTAAGAACAATTAATTCAGCAAGCAACTATTTGTTTTGGTTCAGTTTCATGGGTGGCGGTCCTTTACACTTGGGAAGAAATAACTAATTGGACTAAACAGTCCCCTTTCCAAACAGAAGTCTTGCTGTTTCAAGAAATAACATAACTTGGAGCTCTTTAAGAAAATATCTGATACAGTCCCAGCTTCTAAAAACACAAGCTCTATGATATTTATAAATTATTACAGACAAATTGATATATGAGAAAAGTTTATTTCCATCATGAAGAGGTCAACGATAATAATGATTATTTACATTTCTATGGTCAACATTTTCTGTTCCTCAAAATGGCCTTATATCTCACTTCCCTCAGCTGACTGAAACTTATATCCCTTACTCTACAGACATATCTGTCATTTTCAAAGAGTGTCCTAATAAATGTCTGTTCATTTAGATGTAAAAATATGCTATATAACAAAAGGTTTCAATAGTCAAATAGGTATAAAATTGTTGGGTTAGACTAAGATATAGATAGATAGATAGATAGATAGATAGATAGATAGATAGATAGATAGATAGATAGATATTTTTTAACTGTCCATATCACCAATACTCAGAATAAGACCTAGTACATAGTGGTTTGCATAGCCCAGAACCTGTTATGGACCTTGGACCCAGCTATGCCTACATAGCTGAATTTGGATGTAATGTCTGGAACACCTTAACAGATACTCAGTAAATAATTTCATTGAATTAATTAATAAATCACTTATTAAATTCCTAGGACTGGGATTCTGCTTTGGGGCAGTGTATCCCACCTTCCCTGATGGAACTGAAACCCAGTCCTTTCCTCCAACTTACACAGCCATGCTTATGATTCACTGCCTGTGCCTAGACCTTGCAGGGACCGTGTTCCCCCAAAACAAGATATTGTGACAAGTAACAGGAGATATAAGGTAGTCCAATTAGGACAGGCACTTTTTGCGTATTTAGACTTCTGGTCTACCAGGAAGACCAAATCCATCATAGTTAGGTTTGTCCCAACCATTTCTGATTGGTACCTCTCCATTGCCAAACCATTCCTGAGTTTCAAAAGTACCCTGGCTAAAGCTTCAAACTGCTTTTGGACCATGAGATACCTGAACTGGGTTCTAAGGGTGACTTTGAATCATAGATTTGGATTAGAAATCTCACAAACTTCTTCAATCCACCAGAATAAAGAAGTTTATTATTTCCTTTGATTTCTGTTTTAGTCAGTTTGTTGTAGTTGTTGTTGTTGTTGCTTTAACCAAAAGACCTGACAAGAACAATTAGGGGAGGAAAAGTTTATTTGGGGGCTCATGGTTTCAGAGGTTTCAGCCTATAGAAGGCTGGTTCCATTCCAGGGGGCTCAAAGTGAGACAAAACATTATCATGGAAGAGTGTGGTGGAGGAAAGCACCTGATATAGTCCCAGCTTCTAAAACCCCCAGCTCCTGTGCACTGTCTGCAGCTCAGGACATTACCAGGAAGCAGAGAGAGAGACAGCTGTGCTCAACAAACACAAAAATATATATCCAAAGTCACACCCCCCCATTGACCCACATCGTCCAGCCACACCCTACCAGCCTGCAGTTACCACTCAGTTAGTTAATCCCTATCAGGGGAGTAATTCTCTGATTGGGTTAAGGCTCTGGTAACTCGATTATTTCACTTCTAAACCTTCTTGCCTGTCTCACACATGAGCTCTTTGGGGACACCTCATATCTAAACTATAACAGTGTATTTTAATCATGCTCTTTGTTAATAGGCCTTAATGGCCAATTTCAATCTTCTCTCCATGTGACTTCTATTTGCAAACTGTATAGAAGAAAAACTGCAGTCTGGCCCTGAGAGAACAAATGTTCAGGCTTTGATAGCTGATGGGAAAAATAAATTCCAAGAATGTGGGCTTCCCAAAACCAATCAGAAAGTAAAAGTAAAATCTGTTGTTTATCAGAACTTTAATGTTGTCCACAATCCAACATCACTGAACAAGCCCAGGTATTTGCCTGTGTACAGACACCTTACACAGAATGACCCATCTATGCTAAACCACAGCCTTCCCACTCCTTTTTTTTTTTCAGTTTCTACCACTGTTTCCCTTGGAAACCAAAGTAGCAACTGCCTGCAAAGACATCTCTTTCCTCCATTGCTTGTTAGTCCCAAAGACTAGCAGCCTGTTTCCTTCTTCACTGAAAACATTTGATGTTGGGGAATAGTAGTCATATGAGGGACAATGCAAAACATTATCACATGGGGTCAGATACATTGCACATTTCATCTAATATTCTTTCTTATATAATTTCATTTTCTTGATTGATACCATCAATTTCTTCTCTATGTTGTAATTACTTGTGTACACAAATCTTCTCTCTAGTCATTAGGCTATATAAAGTCAAAAGATAACATAGACTTCTATTTGACATTCTCTACAGATATCTAGCAAAGACTTGCTTGATAAAAAGTGAATTGGATTATATAATTATTGGTTATATGATTATAGCCCAATGAAATTTTTAGCATGCTTTGATGATTCTTGCCTGAATCAATTATTGCTATAATAGCTGCTAAATATTCATTTTCTCCACTTTTATGAACTATAATTCTACCTTAAGTAAACACTTTTTCTTCTCTATTTTCTCACTTATTTATTTATAAATGAGTATAGAGTCATGGATTATTATTTTATATAATGGTTTATATATAATCAGTTACCATCATTTTTCCAGATTTACTGAAGTATAATTAACAAGCAATTGTTGTTTTAATGATCATGTTCTAAGGATTATTGTTTTATGCAATGGGTTATAATCTGTCAGTGTCATATTTTAAATTATAAAATGATCTCAGATTTGGTCAAGGGTAATTCTTTCCAGTTGACTTCTATGTCTTTTGACATGTCTTCATCTTGCATTTAACAATGTTTTATTATCTATCTTGAGATGTTTTCATAAAATACTTATTAATTACAAAAAGAAAACTAGCAGTTTTATAATAGATAAACTTGGTGGATACCATCTTAACCAAGTGATCAAAGTTAATATCACCAGTAGTGGACACATCATCACATTGATGGCTTTTCTGCTAAAAAAAAAAAAAAAGTAAATAATTTCAAGGTAATCATGAGAAGACATGGGGAAAAATCAAATTTTATAAAATAATTGACCTGTACTCTTCAAAAATGGCAGTTATTAAAGAAAAAGAGCAAGGAATTATCCTGACTAAAGAGACTGAAGACATAACACTATATGTAATTCTTGATCAGAGATCAGATACTGGACTAGTCAGGAGGAATCTGTTACTAAACATTATTGGAACAATAAAAATTATAACAAGGTTTTTTATTAGACTACTACCATATTGATGTTAATTTTTTTATTTTGATCATTGAACCATGGTTATACAAAACCAAGTCTTCATTCTTGGGAAATAAACTCTGAAATATGTACAAGGACAGGAGCATCATGTCTACAATAATTTTTAAAAATGATGATATGGTTTGCATGTGTCCCCCAGAAAACTTATGTTGGAAACTTCATCCCCAAATTCAACAGTGTTAGAAGGTAGAGCTTAAGGGGAAATGTTCAAGTTAAGAGGGTCCTGCCCTCATAAAAATGGGTTGGGGCTACAGGTTTACTCTCCAGCTCTCTCTTGCCCTTCTGCTTCCCACCATGGTATGATGAAGCAAGAAGAGCCTCATCAGATGCTGACTCATTATTTTGGAATTCCCATCTCCAGAATTGTGAGCCAATAAATTTCTGTACATTTTAACCCAGTCTGAGGTATTCTATTATGGCAGACAAATGGACTAAGACAAATGATTAGGTAAATATGGTAATCTGGATGAAGCATACATGAACATGAATGAAAGGTAATTGGCTTTTTTTTTTTTTTGGTTTTACATTTCTAAGGCTGTAGGGTTGATATGTGCATAAATAGAAGTTAGAGTATGTGGGTGAAGCTTGACCATGTCTGCTATAGTAAGTGGGCAAATCAAGGCTAAGGGAAATCAAGGTTAGTTAGTACATAAAATGAATACCAAGAGATCCTGTAACACAGATAAATGCTTTTACCAGTGACAATAACATCAAGAAGCTGTGTCACTAACTTCTGAATGTTTCCCATAAGAAATCTCAGCACTTACATTTTTATTCTGTCACTTCTTTGCCAGAAAAGAGTTTTAGAACTTTACTACCATGAAAAGTTATGCATCCTTCTCTTCATACCTGTCTCAAAAGCTGTTTCAAAATTCAAGGGTTCTCCAGGACTTGGCAAGCAACTGGGTGTTTCCTTTCTGCACTCTACACTTTTTGATACTTTGAAGATGTATTCTCTCAGTTTACAATTTCTTAAACTGAAAATATTTTTAACTAGATTCTCACTTGGCAGTTTCTTTATGTTATGAATCATGAAAAGCTGTTCATGTAGACTCTCTGCTCTGAACAATGCCATCAACAGAGTTTCTCTTTGAGACTTATCCTCTTTTCATTCTGAACCCCTCAAACCAGCTCCGGTGAGAACTCAGAAGGAAGAGCAGGGAAACTGGTTCTTGAAAAGAAGTTCTCTACACGCATAAAACTTCAGGGTCTAGTTTTCTAATGGTCTTTACCAAGTTGCACGTTCTATCAGCAACCATGCAAGCTCTATAGTAAGAACATGAATGAGTAAAATCAGTTTTTATCCCGAAAAAAAATATCAACTGGTTCCTGGTCAAGCACACGAAAAGCTTCAAAGTCATCATCCCATGCAAACAATAAGTAAAAAGTTGAACAAACTGAAAAAATCATCAGTCCTTCTTATATCCATCATAGAAGTGAGGTCATGGTACAATCTGCTAACTTTCAACATTGGGGATATGGACACAAAGGATACAGTGAATCCCAACATGCTGGAACAAAAATTCTCAAGCAGGGGCTGGGGTTGACTCAGTGGCAGAGCGCCTGCCTAGCACTTTGAGGCACTGGGTTCGATTCTCAGCACCACATATCAATAAATAAAATAAAGGTCCATTGACAACTAAAAAAAATATTTTTAAAAAATTCACAAGCAGAAACTTTCATGAGAACCAGTGCAAGGGTAGGAAAACCCTGAACTATGATTATAATTATAAGTTATTAGAGACTCAGTGTGGAAAAAGCTGAGAGGTAAAAACCTGAAGAGGAGAGCCACAGTTTTGAAAGGCTTGTCTCTTGGAGTTCCACCAGGTTCTCCCAGTGAATCAAGAAAAACTCCCTTGCACTTCCAGCAGGGGAGAAAAAAATATTCCAGAGCACTGAAATATGTCAGAGCATTCTGTTATGATCAAGACTTGTCTTCAAGAGAAGCTATTTTACCAGAGCCTAAACTATTCAGGTCTTATTAAAGCTTTGCTGACCTAGAAGAAGGGAAATAACCAACTTCATCCCCCCTAGGCATGTTGTCCTACCTAAGGTGAGTGTAGTGTGGGGACTAATAGGCACTTTGAAGTTCACAACCCAAGGGCACATACTCACTAAAATAATGAGACTTAATCATAGAACTATAGGACACTATCTCTACCCTGACACCTATACCACCTTATTTCTAAAGGCCTATTTACCAGGGTTCCTTTTTCCTGGTACATCATATCTGACTTTCAACAAAACTTACAAGTCATACCAAAAGCCAAAATCTACTGTATATAAGGATCAGAATAAGACTCAGATACAGCAGAGAAGTTGAAACTGTCAGACTATGAATTTAAAATAATTATGATTAATATTCTAAGAGCACTAATGGAAAAAGTAGACAACATGCAAAAGCAGATGGATAATATAAATGAAGAAATGGAAATTCTAAGATTCAAAAAAGAAATGCCAGACATCAAAAACTGTGATAGAAGTGAAGAATGCTTTTGATGGGCTCATTAATAGATCATAAATGTCTAGGGAAGAATCTCTGAGCTGGAGGAAATTTCAATAGAAACTTCCAAAAGTGAAAAAAAAACAATGAGAAAAAAGCAAAACAAATATTCAAGAACTATGGAACAACCATAAATGTGTAACAAACACATAATAAGAAAAGGAGAAGGAGAAGAAAAAGAGAACGGAACAGAAGCAATATTTAAGCAATAATGAGAGAATTTACCCAAATTCACTTCAGACACAAAAACCAAAGATCCAAGAAGCTCAGAGTCTCTCAAGAAGTGTAAATGAAGAACAAAAACTACACTCAGGTTACTTCTGACTCTGCCTTAGAAATCATGTAAGCAAGAGAAAGGGATGAAATATTTAAAGTGTTAAGAAGGGAGAAACCCACCAACCTAAAATTATCCATTCTGTGAAATTATTTTTCAAAAGTAAAGGACAAATAGTTTCTCAGAAAAAAAAATTAAGAGAATTTGTAACCAGTAAACCTGCCTTATAAGAAATGTTATGAGAAATTTTTCAGAGAAGAAAAATATGATATTATAAGTCAAAAATTAGAAAGTATACAAAAAAGCATTAGAGAAGGAATAAGTGAAGGTACAATAAAAACTTTTTTCTTATTCTTAGCTGATCTAACAGATTGTTTGAAATATTAATAGCAATAATGTGATCAGTGATTATAGCGTATCCATATATAGGCAAAATGAATGATAGTAATGATATAAGGGATGGGAAGGAGGAATTATTAATATTTTATTATAAGTTACTTGTACTATTTGTGGCAAATAGTTCTTTAAAAGTGGACTTCAATAAGTTGTAAATCTATATTTTAAACTCTAGGGTAATCATTAGAAGAAGAACTTGTATTATTGAAGAAGAAATAAGTATTATTGATATGCTAAAAGAAGTGAAAAACTAGAATAATTTAAAATGTTCAATTAAAGCCACAAATGGAAGGAAAGATGAAAATAGGAACAAAGAACAAAGGTAATAGAAAACAGTAACAAATATGGTAAACATTAATCCAACAACAGTAATAATTACTTAAAACATCAGTAATCTAAAGACACCAATTAAAAGTCAGAAACACAGTAAATTAAAAAAATAAAATCCAGTGATATAGTATCTACAAGAAATCCACTTTAAAGTATGCAGAGATTAAAAGTAAAGGGATGAAAAAAGATATAGCACACTAACTTTAACCAAAAGAAAACTGGGAGAGTTATATTAATTTCAGACAACATAGACTTCAAAGCAAGAATAATTATGGATAGGCAGAACTAATATCATTAAAATGGCCATATTACCAAAAGTACTCTATAGGTTTAATGCAATGCCAATCAAAATCCCAATGGCATTCCTCACAGAAATAGAAAAAGCAAACATGAAATTTATATGGAAAAATAAAAGACCCAGAATAGCAAAAGCAATTCTAAGCAGGAAGAGTGAAACTGGCGGTATAGCGATACCAGATTTTAATCTATACTACAGAGCAATAGTAACAAAAACAGCATGGTACTGGTACCAAAACAGGAGGGTAGACCAATGGTACGGAATAGAGGACACAGAGACCAATCCACACAATTACAACTACCTTATATTAGACAAAGGTGCCAAAAGCATGCAATGGAGAAAGGATAGCATCTTCAACAAATGGTGCTGGGAGAACTGGAAATCCATATGCAACAAAATGAAACTGAATCCCTTTCTTTCACCTTGCACAAAAGTTAACTCAAAATGGATCAAGGAGCTAGGAATCAAACCAGAAACACTGAGTCTAATAGAAGAAAAAGTTGGCCCTGATCTCCATCTCGTGGGGTCGGGCTCCAAATTCCTTAATAGGACACCTATAGCACAAGAGTTAAAATCAAGAATCAACAAATGGGATGTATTCAAACTAAAAGTTTTTTCTCAGCAAGAGAAACAATAAGAGAGGTAAATAGGGAGCCTACATTCTGGGAACAAATATTTACCCCTCACACTTCAGATAGAGCTCTAATCTCCAGAGTATACAAAGAACTCAAAAAATTAAACAACAAGAAAACAAATAACCCAGTCAACAAATGGGCCAAGGACCTGAACAGACACTTCTCAGAGGAGGACATACAATCAATCAACAAGTACATGAAAAAATGATCACCATCTCTAGCAATCAGAGAAATGCAAATTAAAACCACCCTAAGATACCATCTCACTCCAGTAAGATTGGCAGCCATTATGAAGTCAAACAACAACAAGTGCTGGCGAGGATGTGAGGAAAAGGGTACACTTGTACATTGCTGGTGGGACTGCAAATTGGTACAGCCAATTTGGAAAGCAGTATGGAGATTCCTTGGAAAGCTGAGAATGGAACCACCATTTGACCCAGCTATTTCCCTTCTCAAACTATACCCAAAAGACCTAAAAAGAGCATACTACAGGGACACAGCTACATCAATGTTCATAGCAGCACAATTCACAATAGCTAGACTGTGGAACCAACCTAGATGCCCTTCAATAGATGAATGGATAAAAAAAGATGTGGCATTTATACACAATAGAATATTACTCAGCACTAAAAAATAATAAAATCATGGCATTTGCAGGGAAATGGATGGCATTAGAGCAGATTATGCTAAGTGAAGCTAGCCAATCCCTAAAAAACAAATGCCAAATGTCTTCTTTGATATAAGGGGGTCAATTCAAAACAGAGCAGGGAGGAAGAGCATGAGAAGAAGATTACCATTAAACAGGGACGAGAGATGGGAGGGAATGGGAGAGAGAAGGGGAATTGCACGGAAGATGGAAGGAGACCCTCATTGTTATACAAAATTACATATAAGATGGTGTGGGGAAAGAAAAAAATAAAAGAGAGAGAGAAATGTGTTACAGTAGATGGGGTAGAGAGAGGTGAGGGGAGGGGAGGGGAGGGGAAGGGAGGTGGGGATAGGAAGGGTAGCAGAATACAACAGACACTAGTATGGCTGTATGTATAAACGTGGCTGTATAACCAATGTGATCCTGCAATCTGTACACGTGGAAAAATAAGAATTCATACCCCAATTGAATCAAATGTATGATATGTCAAGATCATTGTAATGTTTTGAGCAACTAATAAAAAATTTTTTAAAAAAAGAATAATTATGAGGGATAAAGAGGTTGCCATGGAGTGAACTGTGTCCCTGGAAAATTCTTATGTTGAAGTCTTAAACCTTAATGTGACTATATTTGGAGATAAGGCCTGTAAAAGGAGATAAAGTTAAATGAGGTCTTACAGTTGAGGTCCTGACATAAAAGGATTAGTGTCCTTACCAGGAAATATACCAGAGAGCTTTCTTAGTCTCTCAGTCTCTCTCTCTCTCTCTCTCTCTCTCTCTCTCTCTCTACACACACACACACACACACATACACACACATATACATGCATACTAAGAGGGCATGTGCTGCCAGGCATAGTGGCACACGCCTGTAATCCCAGTGGCTCAGGAGACTGACACAGGAGGATCCTGAGTTCAAAGCCAGCCTCAGCAAAAGCAAGGCACTAAGCAACTCAGTGAGACTTTGTCTCTAAATAAAATACAAAATAGGGCTGGGGATGTGGCTCAGTGGTCAAGTGCCCTGAGCTCAATCCCCAGTTAAAAAAAAAAAAATGGGCATGTAGGCACACAGCAAGATTGTGGCTACCAAGAAGTCAAGAAGAAAAGCCTTGCTAAAAACTGACTATTCTGGTACCTGATATTGAACTTCTAGGCCCCAGAACTTTAAGAAAATTAATGTTTATTATTTAAGCCACTCCAACTATGGTATTTTGTTATGGCATGCTGAGAGAGGCATTATACAATAACAACTAGGTCAATTCTCCAAGAAGACATAACAATGTGTATGTGCCTAAAAACAGAGCTTTAAAATGCTTAAAGAAAAAAAAAAAAAAACACTGATCAAATTGCAAGGAGAAATAGAAGAATCTTCTATTAGTTGGAAACTTCAATACCTCTCTATGAGAAATGGACATATCCAGGGGCAGAAGATCAATAAGGAGAGCTAAACAACACCATTAAATGAGTGAATATAAGGAACATCTATAGATCTATAGATTACTTCACCCAACAACAGCAGATTACACATTCTTCTCAAGTTCACATGGAATATGCACTAAGATAGATGGCCTTCTGGGCCATAAAACACATCTTAAATTTAAAAAAAATAGAAATAATACAATGTATGCTCTAAAACCACAGTAAAATTAAACTAGAAAACAATGACAAGAAGATAGCTGCAGAATCCCCAAATTCCTGGAGATTGTGCAACACACTTCTAAAAATCACAAGGTTCATAAGAAGAAACATCAAGAGATTTTAAATTATTTGGAAGTAAGTGAAAATTAAAATACAACTTATCAAAATTTGTGGGATACAATGAAAGTGGTGTTTAGAGGCAAATTTATAACATACTGTGTAAGAAAAGAAGAGCTAAAATCAATAATCTAAGCTGAGACCTTAGCAAACTAGAAAAAGAAGAGCAAATTAAGCTCAAAGTAAGCAGGAAATAAGAAATATTAAAAATAGAGCAAAAATCAATAACATTAAAAACAGAAAATCAATATAGTACCAAAAAAAATCAAAAGCTGTTTTTTAAAATGGTTTTTTATGAACCAAATTGATAAGTTTTTTTTTAAATGAACCAAATTGATAAGTTTCTATCCAGGCTAAGAAAAAAAATAGAAATGACACAGATTGCTAATATAAAAAATGAAATCCAGATACAGTGGTGCATGCCTCAAATCCCAGTTACTCAGGAGGCTGAGGCAGTAGACTCACAAGTTCAAGGCCAGTCTCAACAACTTAGTAAGAATTTGTCTCAAAATAAGATAAAGGGCTGGGGATGTAGCTCAGTGGTAGACCACTTGCCTAGCATGCATAAAGCCCTGGGGATAATCCCCAATAATGAAAAACAAAATCATTACAGATTCTGTAGATATTAAAAATATAATAAAGAAATATTCTGAACAACACTATGTCTACAAATTTGATAACCTAGATGAAATGTATCAATTCCATGAAAAACACAACCTGCCAAAACTCACACAAAAATGAACAGACAATCTAAACAGGCCTATATCTATTAAAGAAATTAAATAAATAATCTCTCATACATAGACATAAAAATCCTGAAGATAATATCAGCAAATTGAATCCAATAATGTATAAAAAGAATTTTATACCACAACCAAATGGAATTTATCTTAAATTTGCATGTCTGGTTCAACATTCAAAAGTTAAATATATAATTCATCACATTAACATTCTAAAAAATAAAAATCACATGATCACACGTCATTTGACAATTTTCAAAATGCATTGCTGATTTTTATAAAAAGAAAAACTCTCAGAAAACAAGGAATAGAGACTAACTTCCTCAACTTGAAAAAGAACATGGGCCAAAAAAGCCTATAGATAACACACATAATGGTGAAAAACTAAGAGCTTTCCTGCTAAGACCAAGAACAAAGTAAACATGTTCCCTCTTACCCTGCTTTTCAACATTATACTGAAGTCCTCACTAATACATTTAGACAATAAAAGGTATGCATATTGTAAAGGAAGAAATAAAACTGTTTTTGCAGATGACATGATTATCTATATAAAAATCTGGGAAAAAAAGGTTTAAACTGTTGAAACTAATAAGAAATTATAATGTCACAGGATATAGTCTCCTAGCTATAGACGAGGAAAAAATATTTGCAAAAGAATTATCTGATAAAGGGTTGTTATTCAATTGCTTTCCTATGTACCAGCAAGTGGAATTCGAAGTTAAAAACATAATACCATTTAATTAGCGCCACCCCAAAAAAAGAGAGAGAGAGAGAAATGCTTAGGTATAAACTTAAACATGTACAAGGGGCTGGGATTGTGGCTCAGTGGTAGAGCACTTGCCTAACACATGTGAGGCACTGGCTTCGATCCTCAGCACTGTATAAAAATAAATTAATTAAATAAAGGTTAAAAACAGAATTTTTTTTAATGTACAAAATCTGTATGAGGAAACTACACAACTCTGATGAAAGAAATCAAAGAAAAACAAAATAAATGGTGAGCTAGTCCATGCTCATGGATAGGAAGATTCAATATTATTGATAATATAGATTCAATATTATTGCTTCTTCCCAACTTAATCTATATAATCCCAATTAAAATCTCAAAAAGTTATTTTGCAGAAATGAACAAACTTATTCTAAACTTTATATGGACAGTCAATACATCTAGACCAGCCAACACATTATCAAAGGAGAATAACAAAGTTGGAAGACTGACAGGACCCAATTTCAAGGCTTATTATAGAACTACAGTAATCAAGACAGTGTAGTGTTAACAAGAGAACTAACAAATAGATAAATAAAACAGAATTCACATAAATACAGTCCAGAGAGTCTAGAAACAGATTCACATAAATACAGTCAACTAATCTTTCAAAAAGAAGCAAAGGCAATATAGTGGAGAAAAAAAAAATAAGCTTTTCAACAAATGAGTAAACTAGCTATCCACATGCAAAATTAAAATGAATCTAGATAAAGACTTTACATTCTCCACAAAAACTCTCAGTGTAGATCACAGACTTAAATATAAAATGAAAATACATAAAACTAGAAGATAATATAGGACATCTAAATGACCTATGACCCAGCATTTGGTGATGGCTTTTTAGATATACCACCACTCACATGATCTATGGAAGAAATAATTGATAAGCTGAACTTCATTAAAATTAAAAAACTTTTGCTCTGTTAAAGACAATCTCAAGAGAATGAGAAGAATAGCTATAGACTAGTAGCTAGGAGAAAATTTTTGCAAAAGACTTATCTGATAAAGGGCTGACATTTAAAATATACAAAGAACTTTTTTAAAGCTCAACAATAAGAAAATGAACAACCCAGTCAAAAAATGGACAGAATAGCTGAATGGCCACCTTGCCAAAGAAGATATATGTATTGCAAATAAATATATGAAAAGATGCTCCACATCATATGTCATTACAGAATTGAAAATTTAAATAATAATGAGATACTACTATATACCTATTAGATGCCAGAACCCAGAACCCTAACAACACCAAATACTGGCTAGGCTGTGGAGCAATAGAAACTCTCCCTCATTGCTGCTAAAAATGCAAAATGGTACAGTCATTTTGGAACCCAGTTTGAAAGACTCTTAAAAATTATTAAGCATATTCTTTCCACATGGTCCAACAATCACAGGTCTTGGGTATTTGCCCAAACTGAAAATTTAATATCCACACAAAAATCTATACAAGGACATTTGTAGGAACTTTATTCGTCATTGCCAAAACCTGGAAGCCATCAAAATACTCTTCAGTATGGGAAGGGATGAATAAACTGGTGCATCCAGACAATGGATACTATTCAACACTAAAAAATGATCTATCAAGTCATCAAAAAGCATAGAACCAAATTTACATGCATATTATTAAGTAAAGGAAGCTGATCAGAAAGACTACATATTGTACAATTCCAACTATATGACATCTTGAAAAAGCAAAAATTATGGAGATGACAAAAAAGTTCAGTGGCACCATGGGTTCAAAAGGGGGATGGATGAATATATAAAGCCCAAAGGACTATTCTATATGAATACTCTAATGGTAGATACACATCATTATGTACTTGTCAAAATGTATAAAATGTACAATACCTGAGTGAACCCCAATGGACTTTGGGTGATAAGGAAGTGTCAATGTAAGTTCATCAATTTTTAACAAATGTTCCACTCTGGTGTTGATATGGATAGTGGGGAAGAGAAGGGAGATATGTGGAGGGGGACAAGGGAGATACGGGAATTCTCTGTACTTTCTGCTCAATTTTGGTGTGAGACTAAGATTGCTCTAAATAAAATAAAGTCTATGTTAAAAGGGGAAAATTATTGATTTTAGCTGAATAAAAATTATTATAAAACTTTTCTACCCTCTGAAAGCTAGCAAAAATCCACATAGTTCTAGAAAGGATGTTCTGCATAATGTGTTCTTAAACTGCAAACACATGGCCAAACTCTGTGAAAGTGTGTGTGTGTGTGTGCATACACATAAGTGCTCAAACATGCCTTTTTCCCCCTAGGAAATAATTCCAAAACCTTCATCAGGATTCTTCCCCAAATCTTAAGGATCTCAGGCCTACAACAATCAGTTCTGCATAACTGCTTCCAATACCTTTTGTGTTTTCCCCTAGCTGGTACACAATAAGCAAATGGTGCAGTGGTAAGATCCTTACCTAGCCTCATGGTACAAATGCAGCTTGAATGTTGCCTGCCATGCCCCAATGTCAGCTGATTGCCCCAAGGTAGATTCATTTCCCTTCACCAGAGAAGCTGACTGGGTTCTCAATGTCTAGAAATGCAGAGGAAATGCCTTGTGGCACCCAGAATAGCATATTCATGGTCACAAACATGGACAGTTGAAGGACATGCCCCTATAAGAAAGGGCAAGGCAGAAGAAAATGTCTAGCACATACTCTTTATTTTATTTTATTTTCTTAAATGGGGTCATGTCATGTTGCCCAGGCTGGCCTTGAATTTGTAATCCTCACATATCAGCCTCCTGAGTAGCTGGAATTACAAACATGTGCCACTGTGTCCAGCTTAGCACACACTTAAAATTACCAATAATGTTATATGTCTGCCACTCCTTGAACTACTTGACATTTTCCAAATCTAACCTAAAACATTTTTTAACAAACTACATTCCACAATGTATGTGTGGTTTCCTATTCCTGCTACAAAGTAAAAACAGATCAAAGAAAATTCTAAGGGAAAATTTCTGTTGACTCACATTCTCCCCCTTGGTGAGGACATCCATAATGTCCTCATAATCCTCATAATGGATCACCAATCATGGATCACCCAATCACCCTGCTCCAGATAAACTCTTCTACCATTTAGTTTTTGTGATTGCATAATTTGACATTTCAATTATCTTCTTACCTTTGACTTTCCCAGTCTTCAATCATGCCTCCTCATCTAGCCAGTTACCAAATCCTCTCAGTCTTCCCATAGTAACAATTCTCATATCTGGTTATTCCTTTCTCTCAGCCCTGGAATGTCCCAGAGCACTCAACACAATAACACACACTCTTATTACCTCCATTAGTTCAGCCTATAACTTGTCCTTTTATTTCTCTTTTATACAAAAATGTAAGTCATTGCTAGGAGGTGCCTCAAGTGGAGTGTAGGAACCTCTACACAACCTTTTGAGATAAGCATTATCTTCCTTCTTGAAGAGCAAGATAATGCACACACATACACACACACAAAAAAAAAAAAAACCTAAGGGGTTAGGACTGGTAAAGAAGTGTGTAGGTTCTTCTGAGGTCCCCTTCATATATTTCCTTAGGTCCTGCTCAAGTGATGATGAACAGTAGGGGATCTGAATGTACCTGTGCAACAGCTACCATGTGATAACCCCCCAATGCTCACACACTTAGATAGAGAAGGCACAGACCCTGGTAAAGGTGGAGCACAGCCAGAAGTCCATTTTACTTTGACTTGACACCAGCCTCCTAAACTTTGAGAAGCCCTCTCTCTACTTTGATCCATGCTTTGTAACCAAGCTCTTTCACTATTTCTTAAAACTTGGCAGAAATGGTGTATTATTCTCAATAAACCTATACTGGCTACAGTACATATACCTTTGGCTGGAGTTTTCCCAACGTTTTTGGGTAACTAGGGTTCAGTCTTGCTGATCAGAGCCTCTGGCCAGCAGTTACACAGACTTCCAATTAATAAAAGATTAAGGAACATTTTAAGCATATCTAATAAATACTGTTTGGCAGGGGGAGGGAAATCTTTCAGGAAAAACATTCACAGAATGCTTGGTAGTGGCAACAGGGGGAATCACTGGTCTTGGTCGCTTCTGGCCATTTTATTTACTGAGCTTCCTCCCTATCAGCGTCACAGCCAGCACAGCCATCCTAGCTCCTTCTGTCATCATGACCATGGAGGGTCCGAGAGACCAGGGAGATGTATTTGCACTCAACTTTGACCAAAAGCCAGGAAATGAAATTCTGAGTGGGGATGTGGTAAGACTGGAACTGGATTTTAAGACAGGATATGTCAGGCCAAGGTGAGTGGGATGGAAGGAAATGGGGGTGGAGGTTATGAAGCCGAGCAGCAAACACAGGGCAAGTAAAGGGTTCCAGGATTTGGAAGAAGGACAATCTCTCTCATCGAAAATAATGTAGGCGAGTTCTAAGGAGGTCCCTAGCATGCAGATGACTGCATTCCTTCAGGTCCCTCCTCCTCTTCCTGATTGAAATGTAGAAGAAACTGAAAAGGACAACATTTGTGGCCAAATGCTGCTCCTTTTTAAGAGATGGAAAAGTAAAGCTTGATACAAAAAAAGAAAAATTGACCTCAAAGAGCTTCCAGTTTGCCTTTTATAGCCTGAACTAAGACCAAAAAAAAGAAGCTTAGAGTATCTTTTTCATAAAGGACACACATTTCTTCACAAGGACAGAAAAGACATTTTCTTCTTTGGAAAGTATCAAGAATTATTAGAGGGGAAAAAATAATAATCCCCTTCTACAGCCTTGTCCCCAAATCTGGGTTCTCATTGTTTTATCCATGAGATAAAACAATGGTGATCCCTATTAAAATGCAAAATATTATGTCCCATCCAAATTTAATATCACAATAATTTATTGCATTTATAAGAAGTCAAGCACTAACGAGGCCCCCGCAGGACAGAGATGGGTCTGAGTGGGAGCCCAGGGAATAGCCTAGAGCTCTGAGAAAGGCCAGGAGGGAGGAGCTAAGGGAAAGAAGCAGCAGCATGGAGGGCCCTTCCCATAAAGAAAGGAAGCAGGTGTAGAAAGCAGAGTGAAGGGCTTAGAGAATACATTGCCAATTTCAAAATTTTGTTGAAAAATTAGCCTTTCCCTGACATGTTTAATGATACCTGTATCTGCCACCCAAACACCCACATGGGTTCTCAATGACTCTTGGCTTAAACATACTCCTTTTAGCTGCATATGTACTCATACAAGGGGCAACAATTTATTCATTTTCCCTAGGGAAAAGGAAAATTGTGGGGGGCGCAGAGAGAGCTTATTTGGTTTTAGTCCTCTGTGGTTTCAGATGGTCTGAAGGGAGCAGATTTCACCCCTTCCCATATGGCCCCAAGATGCTACTAAAATTTCCAACTCCAGGCTGCTTTGCATTTCATGAGAAGAGTGTGACAAACTGATCTACATGGCTAGAGTCAAAAGCCAGGTGTAGAACAAATAAATGATTTTAAGCTGAGTTAAAGAGCAGCTCATAAGAAATTAAAAGAGCTTCTCTTTTGTCCTTGAAAGAGAATAGTAGTGCCACAGACCTCTTTGGGAACTGCAGCAAACTTTTTTTTTCTTCCGCAGATAACAGGTGACCATTTTCCCTTTCCCTTAGGGAGGAAAAACACAAGTATTTAATTAGGAAAAAAGTAGCAACTCAGCCAGAAAGGGTGCCAACTGGTGACAGACTCACGAACTCATTGGACATGACAACACACATCTTCAAGTCCACCTAGGGAACCCTGGGGTCTCCAGGGATTGGCATCCCCAAATGGCAGCTCTTTAATTGGCTCCCCTGTTACTGCTGAGTGCATGCCCCACATTTGGGGCACAGACAACTGGCTTCATGGGCACCACGACACACAGGCTGACTAATGAATCACGGCCACCCACACACACTCACTAATCCATATGTGCTGCCAAGCTGGAAGGGCAGAGATAAACTTGGACTCTGCAGCTACTAGGCTCTTCCTGAGCTAAAAGAGGATGGTGACCCAGTAACTCTGAAGGCTGACATCCTTTTAGGACAGTGTCCCCTAGTGAAAAATCAGTGCCCTTCCATCAACTGTGGATCAATAACAGCCTCCGCACACAGGGTCAGAACTATAGCATTTCATTTACATGGAAACTGATATTTGGAAGTTTTCACTCCAGCTTCACTGAGATCCACTCTACAAGGGAAACATCATCTGCTGGTATTTGTACAGCAGATCCAGATGAATTAATTGAGATTCCCTTTCAATAGAGAAACACCATGCAGGCAGAGCCCTGTGCAAAAACAATCTCAGAGTTAAGCCTTCTACAGAAGTGAGTTGCTTTCCCTGGGTTTTTCTATGTGGGTTACCATGGCACTCTCTCTGAACATATTTCATATTTTAAATATACAAAAATACCACAGAAACTATTTGGGCAATGTCTGGAGGGAACAGCCCACAAATAACGTAAATGTATTTCACTTTATTTTATAACAGGTTATATTGGCTTCAGACAGAACTGGTTTATTTAGACTTTTGCTTAGTCACACAGTTATTATTTCTCTGACTTTACATCTAGGGGAGCTGGAGCAGAATGAAGCATACCGGTCACATCAAAGCTAGCAACTCCACTGGAAGGAAAGCCAGGAGTGCCCTTTGTCCTAGGTCTCCTCTATAGGTGGAGTCAAAACCTAGGGGACTGGAAATCTCCCTCAGCTTTATCTATCCCCTACCTTTGTCCTAGTTATAACCAGGTCTAAGCCAATTTTAATTACTTTAGTGAAATCAGTTTCATTGCCTTTTCTAGGGATTGATCCTCTTTTAAAAATAAACCCTCCTTAGAAAGGGAATACCCTTGTAGTAGCTCATTGTGAATGAGTAAATGAATAGATTTCTTCTTTTATGAGAAAACCCCCAGGCACTGGAAGAGTATTGGATCCACTGGCTGGGAAAGAGAAGATGCTAATGCCAGGGAGAAGGATTTGGAAAGTGAATATGAAAAAACTGAGGATGTATTTTAACTGTTTCGCAATTTTTCCAGGGACTGCTGACCCTGCTTCTCCTCCCTTCTTCCTGTCCCCAAGGAGGAGCATCTCAAACAAGGTCTAATCTTCTCCTAAAGGACTGAGAATAGAAAAAAATAAAATAAAAAACATATACTTGACAAAGCAAAGGTGCAATTCTCTAGCAGATGTTTAGTCCAAAACCCTGCATGGGCCAAGATCAAATCAAAAATTAAAGGATTTCCTATTTGGGCCTTTTCCCCCTTTAGCAGGTACAGCATACAATGCTGCAAAATCTAACCATGAGGTTTCTGAGGGCAGTGACACACAGGACTTTTGGGGGGAGGGTTTTTGTTTTTGTTTTTTGTTTTTGTTGTTGTTTGTTTGTTTGGAGTGCTTCTCTCCCTTGCCCACCTCCACAGATACAAAAAGCCAATATCTACCTTGACATAAATTTACATAATACAGCCAGAAAGAGAGTTTCCGATTTGCTCCAGGATTTGATATGCACTTGAACTGAACTGGATTTTCAAAGTTGGAGGACAGTATAGGAAAGAGCACAGTACATACTTCCAGGCAACATCTTCTTCTTTTGCTTTGCCATGAAAAATCAAATAACTCTGAAGTTCATATGACCCAGGACATTCAACTCCAAGAATCTCACCTAGTAGAGAGGAATCTTGGGACACATCCTAGAAAACATCCCCAAGTGTTTCACATAAAATCCTGAACCTGATTAGCTTTTCCTATAGTAGTTATGTGGCAGGGCCTGCTGACCTGGGAAAGCCTTGCATATTCCAGAGAAAAACTGGTGTCTACTCTTTGTAGATAGTTGTTCAAGAATATCTGCCCCCTCTTATCACAAAGCTCCTTCAAGCAGCCAGCTTTTGGTGGTTCTGGCAAGAATAAAGCTATGAAAACCCTGCATTCTCATCTAAATGTCTACCATGTCTGGTACATCTCACTCCATGGTTTTTCCTCCAACCATGCATTCAGCTGCACTGTTATTAAGTTAGCATTCTTCTTTAAATGAACTGATATGTTCTCATAATGTGATTTAATATTTAAATGAGTGTCTCTTGACCACCTAAAATCACCTAGTAATATGACCTCACACTTAGGGATGAAGGGCTCCTGCCTTGCACCTCTATGAACACATATGCACCCTTTCATACACTTCCACATCGCCACAGGGAAGGTTTGTCAAAACAGGGCCATGGCAGTTAGCAGAGGTTGGAACTTAGTGTGGTTAAATCAGAGGGAATAAATTTACATGTGAAGTGTCCTCTTTCCAGATCTCTTCGAGAGCCCCCCTACTTCTCTCTCACCACACTACATGGCCTGGTAGGTCAGAGGCTATCTCCTGCTTACCAGAGCCTCCAGCCCCAACACTCATCCCTTACCCTCATAAACAAACAAAAACCAGGGGAACCCAGAGGGGGCATAGAGAGGACAGTTGAGGATAATTAATGCAATTAATTTCATTGCTCTCCAGATACTGATCCTCTTTAAAATTAACCCCTGGACCCTAAAGATTTTTATCTCCTTTCGCCCAGGACCTTAGGACCCTGGAGCTGAGGAAGTGGGCCAAGGAGTCCTGACTACACCTCCGTCTCATCTAAGCTGAGAGTGAGGGTCGAAAGAGGCCCCTGGCTCAGCTCCTGCTCACCAACAGGCTCTGAGTGCCATTATTTTCCTCTGACACAGTCAATCCTAAACTCTGTTAACAAGTGACAATAATGAGTGGCTCAGCCTCTGTGTTTTTATTGTGCTGCCTATTTAAGTACATTTTATTAAAGCTAAAAGATAGGCAATTTTTAAAATAATGCCAACCAGAATAATTATTCCCCTGAATAATTATTTGTATTAATTGCACAAGCCAATCATGACTGAACAAAAATAGTGAATTTCGAGTACTTCCCATAAAACAGAAAATAAACTTGAAATAGTGCTTCTCATTTTAAAATTTTATATTAAAATTCTCTTTTTAAGTACCTTAAAGACTTTACATCATATTAATAATTATTACCATTTGTTGGCACTTAACTGTGTGCTATGTACCATGCTAAGCTGTTAATATGTACTATATTATTTAATCCCTTTTCTTTCTTCCTTTTTTTTTGGTGGTATACATAGGGGATTGAACCCCAGGACCTCATGCATGCTAAGCAGGTGCTCTACCACTAAGCTAAATCCCCACACCTCTCATTTATTTTTATTTTTTTATTTTTTCCCCCTTTCATTTAATTCTATAGAATCCCTAAGAGGTGGCTAGACTCACAACATTTTATGTGTAGGTAACTGAGACTCTAAAGGAAGTTAAATATATGCCCAAGAGAATACTACTTATAAATTATGAAGCCAGAATCCCAAAGCTAGTGCCTTAACACTCCAATAATATCACTCTAAATCCTAAACTATCCCCCATAAAGATAAGCCACAGGAAGTGGAAAATGGGTGAGCTTAAATCCGTTGTCTGTATAAAGCAAAGAATACATTTTTCTAGATAGGAGGCCTTATTTTGAGCTTTTACCAACCCAGTGGAGGACTTGAGAGCAGGCTTTTAGTAATTTCTAATTTTTTACTATTTGAGTCTTTCAGTTAAAGAGCCTCTATTAATGAAAGAAAGTGGTTTGAACAGGGCAAAAAGTCCTCAACTATTGTATTTTTCCAAAAGTAACACCAAAATGACCTGGGTGGTAATGCATCATAACAGTCTGACTGGAAATTTCCCCTCTGGTAGTTGGCTTTTGACTAAGATGCCTTTAATATTCCCCTCAGCTGGACCAAACTTTAGACAGCTTTCTTCCTGGGCTTCCTTTCTTGGATAATTTACTTTAGAAAACTTGGGGCTATAATTCTTTCTCTAATCCTCTGAGATGTAAATCTCTGTCTCTTGCCACTTTCATAACCCAGCAATATCCTTCTCAAGGATCTGGATCTTTCTCTTTGAAACTTAATCACCAAGAAACCTCCCAGACCCTAGGGAAGCTTAGGAGCCTAACTTCAATAAGCACTATTAGCAAACACTGAAGACCTCATCACATGGATCCATCTACTCCCTAACATGCCCTAGTACTTTTGTACTAGCTTTCTCAGGACTTAAAAAGGCTCCCCACTTTTGTTTCAGTGGAGTTGACTTCTATCTCTCCCCTCTATTGCAATAGACTTGAATAGCTTTCCTTGAATGTCTTACTCCATCCTGTGCAACTTTTCTTTGATGATGTTTTTGATTCACTATAACCTGTGTCAACCCCATATTCTCTCCATCAGCAATGACTCTGTTTGTAGGGACCCAGGAATTGCAAATTCTCTTACAAGATGATGTGAAAATGAGCTCTGGGTGCTACAGGTACTGAACACTGCTGACCCATGTCTTCTACTCCTCTGTGATCAGCTGGCAGGGAGGTTGCAGGGAAATCCTCTCAACAAAAGCAATATATACCACCTTCAGCCCAATTCAAACCTCCCCCCCTCCACTCTCACTGCCATCACCAGGGCAACTTTCCACTCTTTGGGGTTGCTGGTAGGTTTATACGAGCTTCTTCAAAGAAGCAAATACCCTTGCCCTAAACTCAAATAGAATGCATCTGGAAATGTTTGAACTCCTTTATCTTCTTTTGTTCTTATTGTTCTAATTAGTCATACATGACAGCATAATGCATTTTGATTCATTGTACATAAATGGAGCACAACTTTTCATTTCTCTAGTTGTACATAATGTAGAGTCACACCATTCATGCAATCATACATGTAATGATGTCTATTTCATTCCACCATCTTTCCCATCCTCATACCCTTCCCCTCCCCTCATTCCCCCGCTGCCCAATCCAAAGTTCCTCCATTCTTCCCTTACCTACCCCATTATAGATCAACATCCACATATCAAAGAAAACATTTGGCCTTTCTTTTTGGGGGGATTGGCTTATTTCACTTAACATGATATTCTCTAACTCCATCCATTTACCTGCAAATGCCATTATTTTATTCTCTTTTAACGCTGAGTAATATTCCATTGTGGATGTACCACAGTTTCTTTATCCATTCATCTGTTGAAAGGCATCTAGGTTGCTTCCACCATTTAGCTATTGTGAATTGAGCTGCTATAAACATTGATGTGGCTGTGTCACTGTATATGCTGATTTTGAGTCCTTTCGGTATAAACCAAGGAGTGGGTTGGCTGGGTCAAATGGTGTGAACCCCTTTATCTTTTAGAACTTGAAGAATACAGATCACAACCAGCTCACTGAAACAATACCTCCTATTTCACAAAATTTCCATCCAATCTGCATTGTTGTATGCAGAGTCCCAGCAGATGTTTGCCCCTGCTGTCAAGCTTCACCTGTTCTTCCCTGAGCAATTGTGATGTTGATGCCCTGAACTGGATCCACTGGATTTGACAAATAAAAAGTTAAAAGGAAAAGGTTTTAAATAGTTTTTTAGAGGACAACAACTAGTCCCTAAAAGAACCAAATCTTTAACTCTGTGCCAGAGGTTAACTCTGTCCAGGAGGCTGTGTTTACAGCGTCTCCAAGTGACATTATCAAAGCATTTTGGCCCCAACAACTCTAGAAACCACTGGCCCTGGTCAGGGAGAAATTAATGGATTTAGAATCTATAGGTCTATGAAGCAAGTTATAAATTCAGTCTGGGATAAGAAAACACAAATCTATCATTGAATGTGTATCTCCTTTGTGCCAAGTGCTTTTCATCCTCATAAGCTTGACAGGTAAGCACTATTAACCATTTTACACGCAGAAAAGGTCAGAGTTAAGATTCCAACTAGAGTCTGTTTGATTCCAAAGTTTATTCTTCTCTTTTCACTTGATTTTTGGCAGGTATTGAATCAACCTTTAACTCTTACTTCTTTGTTCCCCAAGGAATGTAGCCCTCTGTTTAGCATTCAGAGGGTTTGCTTGGTGGTTCAGCTATCAAGTATTTTTACAAGTGGGGAGGTGTGACTAATTGAGGTAGAAATTAAGAAGAAGATTTTTTTCTGGGAAGCTAATAATCTAGTTTAGACATATTTGATCTGGTGTCCATGTAGGACATGCAGTTAAAGGGGTCTTTTGTGCTGTTATTAACCTGTAGTTCAGGAGAGAGATATGGCATATAGATAATGATTTGGGACTTTTCATTGGCAAAGAGTTGCTTATAAACCAGAGATATGGATGAACTACCAGGTTGAATGGAAAGAGTTAAAACACAAAAGACAAAGCCCCGGAGCCAAAAAGAAGAAGAAAATAGTAAAGGAGACCCAAAGAAGGAGCAACTAGAAATATGGAAGAAAGCAAAGGGAACAGGGAGAGGAGAAGACAGAGTGATGGAAGACATAATCAACAGAGTCTCATGCTTCAGCAAGACTGAGTGAAGTGAGGTTACGGGCAAGGTTTGGTGGTACACAGCTATAAACCCAGCTACCCAGGAGCTGAGGAAGGGACATTGCAAGTTCGTGGACAGCCTGGGCAATTTAGCTAAACTCTGTCTCAAAATGAATCAAAAAGGGCTAGGGATGTAGTTCAGCAGTAGAGAGCTTGCCTAGCATCATGCACTTCCTTAGGTTCAATCTCTAGTACTGCAAAAAGACAAAAAAAAAAAAAAAAAAAAAAAAAGCCTGTGGGATTTGGTAATGCTTCAGGGCTATGTACCGTTTACATACCATTTCTCACTGAATCCTCATAGCAACTCTATGGAGGAAAGACTATTATCAGTGCCATTTGAAGGATGATAAAAACCAGTCACAAAGTGGTAAAGTAATTTACACAAAATCTCAACTCTCATAGGTAGAAAAAAATCTGATTTGAATCTAGGCAATCTGATTTCAGACCCTGACTTTCTTCTCCTCAAGCTAAACTGCCTCTCTAAGTAAAAGAAGGAAGGCAGGATTAAAGTTAGGTAGGAAGGAGTGTCAAGAGAGGCTTGCTATACACATTTGTTTTTGGATGGGAATGTTCTGAGTATGATTTTAGTGACAGGGATCCATGGGAAAAGTCTAAAGATGCTAGAAAGAAAAGAAAGCAATGGAAAGAGGTTCCAAGGGAAGAAGGTAAGATCAAACGCAATTCCTTATCTATTATTAATTCCTCAAACCCTTAGGGATTAGGGATTCAATTACAAACTACAGAGAAGGGTCCCTGCCCCAGGAAGTTTCGAGCCCAGCAGTGGGAAGACAGATGAGAAACAAGAAGCAGACCAACAACCTAAAGCCAGGTATGTGGGAACAAATTGGGTAGTGGGATAGGAAGTAACTTCCCACATATAAACAAAGAGAAAAGGAAAAGGGGGAACCTCCTAAAAATAGAAGGGAGAACAGAAGAGTAAATGGAGGAGACCAGAGGGAGAGAAGAGGTGAGGGGAAAAGAAGTTTGGGGGAATTAAATTGATCAAATTATGGTATGTGTATGTATGAATGTGTAACAATGAATCCCAGTATTAGGTGTAATTATAGCTCACCAACAAAATAAACAAATAAAACCTGAAGTGTGGGGAAGAGTCTTGTGGGGATTGGATGGGATGGGTAAGACAGAGAACAATAGGAAATTAAACCAAGAATTAATAAATGGGGTGGCATCCAATTAAAAAGTCTCTGCACAGCAAAGGAAACAAGAGCATGAAGAGAGAACTTACAGAATGGGAAAAAAAATCTTTCCTAGCTACTCCTCTGTCAGGAATTAATATCCAGAATATATAAAGAACTCAAAAACAAAACACAAGAAAAACAGCCTAATCAATAAGTGGGCAAATGAATTGAACAGACATTTCTCAAAAGAAGAAATACAAACAGTCAGCAAATAAGTGAAAAATGTTCAACATCTTAAGCAATCAGGAAATGCAACTCAAAACTACAGTGAAATTTCATCTCACTCCAGTTAAAATGGAAGTCATCAAATACAACCAGTAACAAAGTCTGGCAAGGATGAGGGGAGAAGGGAACACTCATATACTGTTGGTGGAATTATAAATTAGTACAGATACTAAGGAAATCAGTACGGAGATTCCTCACAAGACTAGAAAAGGAAACACCAAATGACCCAGCTATACCACTCTTCAGTATTTATCCAAAAAAACTACTTACTATTAGTGCTCTATAGCCATACCTGCATATCTATGTTTATAAGCAACACAATTCACAACAGACAAGTTACGGAACCAGCCTAGGTGACTGTCAACAGGCAAATGGACAAAAAAAAAATGTGGTATATATACCTAATATTTTACTCGGCCATAAAAAGGAATGAAATTGTTATATGCAGGAAAATGGATAGAACTAAGAACATCATGCTAAGCGAATTAAGTCAGTCTCAGAAAGTCAAGGTCATGTGTTATCTCTCATATGTGGAAGCTAAAGAGAGAATAAAAGAGATTATTTTTTTCTATGAAAATAGAAGGGAGACCAACCAGTACAGTAGTAGGTGGGGCACGGGGGAGGGAGGAAGGGAGGGAAAGGGGAGGCATGGGAGAATGAAATAGACTAAGTTATGCTATGAGTGGATATGAATATATAAGAATGAATCTCACTATTATGTATAATTGTAATGCACCAATAAAAATATTTTTTAAAACAGATGGAGAATAAGGGGCGAATGGCATGAGGTGCTGCAAGGGAGGTAAGCACAATCCCATGGGAAGTGTTTTTTAAAAATGTTGACCAGATCTCACCCCATCCGATAAAATCAGAATGTCTGGGGGAGGCACCTGGTGTGGTTATGCTTTTAAGCTTCCCAGAGCAGCCTGAGAAGAGAATTGTCATTTTAGTGCAAGCTTTTCTTTTCCTTTTTTTTTTTTTTTTTTTTTTTGGTGGGAGGGCAAGTGCTAGAGATTGAACCCAGGGGTGCTAAATCACTGAGCTACATCTCCAGCCCTTTTTATTTTTTTTGAGACAGGGTCTTGTTAAGTTGCGTAGGACCTCCCTAAAGTGTTGAAGCTGACCTTCCTTGAACTTGCAATCATCCTGCCTCAGCCTCTGAGTCACTGGGATTACAGGCATGTGCCACCATGCCAGGCTAGTGCAAGCTCTTCTTGAAGATCATGACCAAGAGTTTGGTTTTTAGTGAGGATGCAGCTGGAACCATCCAAAGGTTCCAAGCAGAGAAATTACATCATTACATTTACTATTTTAAATATTCAAGAGAACTAACTGGGAAAAAGAATTCAGCTTTATAGAGAAAAAAGCAATTCTTTTTCTAAAATGGGGAAAAAATGAGAGATAAATACAGGTAAGTTTAAACAGGTAAGTTTAAAGGTGAAATGAAAAGTTCACATCTAAGAACTATTTTCTCCAAGAAAGAAAAGACTTGGTTCCTCTTAGAGTGATTTAAGGGTGTGGGGATACAGTTCAAATGAGAGATGGGAGGACAGCAAGAGCCAACAAAGTGGAGTAGGAAAGGAAGACATCTGAGAAAATAAAAAGGGTCCCTATATCTGGGGCTCAAGGAGCCTCAGATCATGGCAGAAAACATGGCTCCTTAGGTAGAGTCATCAGCATCAGTTTGCAATAAGAGAGACTGAGGCTGCTGGGCTAACTGAGGAAGTGCAGAGGAAGAAGTAGGTGGTACAGAATTGAGAGTCCTCAACCAGAGACCACCAGCTGAATTAGAAAGAAAACCAGAGTAACTGCTTAGACTAGAATGCTTGTGATCCTGACATCTTGATGCAGTTGAAGAACACAGAGAGAGAGAGAGAGGCTCGTAGGAAGGATGTGGACATGGGGTGGGATTGTTTAAATGCAGCAATTTCAAGCAAGGAGGACATGTGGGCTGTGAGCACATCTTCAAGGAGCTGTGCACACAGACAGATATTAGTTTATGGACCAAAGAGCTCGGAATATGCTACCCCAAAAGATGCTACTTTGGCATAAGGAGAATTTTGATCTACAGGCAACTAAGAATCAACAGAACAGAAACAAGCATTCTACCCTCCTCCTATCTGCCTAAAAGCTAGGCACAGATTTCCCTTTGTGAAGTTGCTCCCCATCACCACCACCAGAAAAGGCAGAATGAGAGAAGCTCCAGATTCAGCCCAGAACTAGCACTAAGAGGAATTTGCATAACAAAGCTTATTTTAAAATAACCTTGCTCTTCTATTAGTTTCCCCCACATATTTACCCTCCCACAATTTATTGTACTTAGAAGCTAAAAGTGCTTTTCCTTTTTCTTGTCACTTTTGCACAAATGTATCACCCTTTGTTAAAATGGTATATAAGCTTCTGGGTCTAACTGGCTCATTGGAGTTTTCCTTTCACTTCTATGAGGACTCCATAAACATATCAAATAAACCTTATTCTCTTATTAATCTGCCTTCTTTCAGTTCCTTTTGTAGGACCCAAGTCACTGAACCTAAGAGGATAGAGGGAAAGCTTTCATTCTTCCCTGATAGGGCATTATTTAGATTCTGAATTAAAAGTGCCCTACAACCACCAAGTATTAGTTTTGTTGTTAGGGGCACCGGGGAGATAGCTTTAGGACATATGCTTGATAGTGTTTTGGCACTTTCCTGAAGCACTTAAACCCTGAATAAAACAATGTTTACCCATATTATCCCAGAGGATGGGAAAGTTCTATTAAGGAACAATTTCTTTGGCTGGGGGATGTTGGTGGTAAGCACTTACCTAGCATGCACAAGGCCCTGGGTTTAATCCGAAGTAGCACAAAAACAACAACAAAAACAAAAGAATAATTTCCACCATTGTTGTCATAAAATCACTAAAAATCAGTGTCTCAATTCAAAATGTCAATCTGTTGCTGACACCTGGTTCCTACAACCCCTGGTTACTTTTTGGTCTTGAAATGCCTGCCAAGATCTTGGTTGGCCTACTGCAAGATGATTATCCATGGGGCTTTTTCCCAGTCAGCTGGAAGGTTGGCTGTGAAAGCCAGCTGAAAACCCAAGGATAGCTTTGGAGAACGGAGGATGAGAAATAGGAACTGAGGTCCCAAGCACCTGGCTATGAAAGGTAGCAGAGTACAGAGTTAAAATTCCTGCTTCAGTAATCAGATGTAATCATTTCCACTTCTGCCTTACCAGCTGAGCAGACTTCCACAAATTCTATTCTCAGTGTCTTCTTCTGTACAGTAGGTTAATAATTCTTACTCTACCTGCTTGTTTCAAAGGTTAAATAAGATCAAGTATGTAAAGTGCTAAGCATTAAATTTGGCACACAATAAATCGTCATGAAATTGTTATTATCAGGTTTCCAAACAGTATGCTTAGATTAATGAACTGCTTCCAAGTCACTGCTGAGGGGGTTTAGCCTATTTAGAGAATTCTCCAACACAATTATACATCAGTTGGAAAGTGGCAGTGGGAAGAGTCATGATTTATAGCCATAATCAATTTTGAGCTATCAACATGGAATCCCTGAGTACACATGTGGCTCCTGGGAGCCCTGGGAGCTGGCTCCCATACACCACTGGTTGGTTTTCTGGGAATTATTACCAAAGGTTCTTGGGAATTCATTCATCTATTGTGTGTGTGTGTGTATGTGTGTGTGTGTGTGTGTGTCACCTACTCTATGGTAATCCAAGAGTCTATCATGCAAAGAGGATTGTTGTTTTTTTTTTAAAGAAGAAAACCTGGCTCTTCCTTCTCAGAGGCTGCATTTAAGCCATCACAGCATTGTGAAGTAGGAATCATGTGGAAAGAGCAATACGGCCATGGAGTTCAGGGAGGAGCACCTCACCCTTATGAAGGTTCAGAGAAAGCTGCAGCTCTAGACATGTGGAAGCTAGCCAGCCAGGCAAAGTGAGACTGGGCTGTGGTACACAGAGGGAGAGAGGCCAAGGCGCTATGATCTGAAGTGCAGGAAAACAGAAGCTAAGAGGTTAGTATAGCAGAGCACAAAGGAAGGAGCTGGACTGGAGATGCTAACCTTGACCAGGCCGTGTGGGCCTGGGAGGCATGTTAGAGGAACCAGCATAGGGTTTTAAATGGAAGAGTGAGATGGTTGAGGAGAGAGAACTTTTTCAAGAGGGAGGAATCAATCAGCAAAGTTGAATGCCTCTAAAAAATCAAGATGAAAGCAGGAAAACATCACTGGAGGTCCCTACTGGCCTTGCAGAGGTGTGTTGGGACGGATGCCAAATCACAGATGTGGAGGCAGCAGGGATAGACATTCATTATAAAGACAGATGGGGGTTGGGTGTTTGGTACAGTGGTGGAGCACTTGACTAGCATGGATGAGGCTCTGAGTTCCATCCCCTACAAAGGAGGAGGAGGAGGAAGAAGAGGAGACAGATGGTGAAAGGGTGGAAGAAGATTAAATAGTAACTGCATAGGAATGTGAGGTTATTTAAGTTCAGAGAGACCTGGACATGTTTAAGTGCTGATGGGGAGGAGTCAAGAGAGACGAAGAGGCTGAGAAGATAGGGAAAAGATGCACAGGGCCAGCCTGGGCCTAAAATGTACCCCCCAGCTTCCAGTCACCTCTCCAGGTAGAAACAAAATCCCAAGGACCTCAGGGCACCCCCAGAGTCCACTGTCCTAGGGCAGAAGAGAAGGGAGTAAGGGACTAAGTTACACAACTGGGGCGACCATGGCTTGTGTGCAACTTGTGCCAGGCTCCAATTTTAGTCAAAGCACCACCATCCCTTGGCGGGGGGTCAAGAGAGAAGTGATTCAAATTTATTATTTTTTAAGTTACTCTATGGAACACAGCTTTGGATTCTTTTATGAAAGTAAATCTTTAAATCCTTTCAATGCCTAAAAAAGAGGGTCTACACTCCTCAATCCAATATAGCTGATGGAAAAACATTTTGCCTAGTGTTATAAAATTCAGGAAAGTCCACATAAATATCCAGACTTCCAAATTCTCTTGGCAACTTGAAGATCTGACAACCCCAGCACTGTGAAGCCTCTATCAGATGAACTCAGTGGTTGCTGCCTCATCAGAAAGGAGCAAATACTCACCATCTCGCTTGATATGGCCTCAAACCAACCACTTCCCTGACTGCCTGGCCCCTAGGGGGACTCTTCTGCTCTTGCTGGAAGATAGCTTAGATGCTGCTGTCACCTGTCCCAGCCATGCTTTATTATCGAGTACCTCCCTGTGTGGGGGGCAGAGAGTAGAGCACTGAGCATGAAACAATAACCACAACTCTGCCCCTGCTCACAGAGCAGGGAAGCTGGAGAGACAGGCAGAACTTTAATCTCAGCAGGATGGGGCTGCTGGCACCCTATGACAACACAGATTTAACTTTGCATTTAGAAAAATATTCCAGCTGTCTGCTCGTCCCACACACCCACTGATGAACAAAAGCACATTCAGAATGGATGCTCAACTTGCTATAGAAATTTTGACAGGAACTTCCTGGAGTTTGACATTGTACGAGGCACATCGCTTTAGCAGTCAGGCCAGAGCCACCTTTTGAAGAGGGCAGAGAGAATAGTTTAGTACAATACAACAGAATTTAAAAGAAGCACTGGAATGTTTTTGGCAATAGCAGTCTCATTGCATTCCTTCCCTTTTTCTTTGCAAGCTGGAATTGTTTCCAATATTGTGCCAAGATCTGACCTGGTCTTTGCCAGTCTCAATTGAAGATAGATTGAAACGATAGAGCAGGTATGATCCACAGGACTCAGAATGTTTGTTTGTTGCTAAAATTCTTGCAGTGATCATCACATTGGCCAATGTAAGCACCTGCCTGCCCATATCCCTTGAGGGTATTATTTTTAGAAGGAGCTTGGTGAAACAGAAGGGCTTTATCACTATTGAAAGAAGAGGAAAAACAAGTTTGATAAAATTTCAATACAGACTAGGAGAAAAAAAAAAAAAGCTAACCTGAAATTCTGACCTGTATCTTTTGCAGTAGAATTAATTTTCATTGAATAAGAAGCAAAGATTAAAACACCCAAGGCCTTGAAGAATGTCATACAATAAAATTAAACTAGAATATTCTTGTTTTGAGAACAAGTACCAATCAAAAACTCTGAAGGGGTGTGAAGGTTGAGGGAGAGGAGGCAGGTTGTTCTAAATTTCAGGTTTTGGCAGTTACAGGATTTGGGAGTAAGATCTTTCATGCCACTGTGTTAACTCAGGGGTCTTCCCTCTCTCTCTTACAAATCAAGATGACAACTCTGTGGGTTGTGGATCATGGACTATTTGTCTGGATTTGAACCTCAGCTCTGATATATACTAGCTAGGTAGTATGTGAGAGGGAGAATTACTCGTCACCGCGTGTTCCTTTTTGCACACTTGGACATTTTTTCTATCTTCATTAAGGTATAGTTTATATATAATATTCACCCACTTTAAGTACACAGTTTAATGAATTTGAGTAAGTATATAATCAGGTCATCAAATAACCATTCAATCAAGACAGCCTAACATTCCCTTGCACCCTTGGCAATCAATTCCATCCTCTACCTGGACCCCAGGCAAATACCCATCTGTATTCTGACATAATTGGTTTGCCTTTTCTACTGTGTCATAAAAATGGCAACTTACAGTATATAGCACTTAAGCTTTTGCTTAGTATGCTTTTGAAATTCATCCACATAGCTGCATGTTCTAATATTTCATTTCTTTTTATTGCTGAATAATATTCCATAGTATGAATGTATGACAAATTTGTTTAACCATTCATCAGTTGATGGATGTTCAGATTGTGTCCAGTTTGGGACTATCATGAATAATGCTGTTGTTAACATTTCCATATAAGTCTTTATGTTGTACACTTTACATTTTGTTCCAAATGCATGTATTCTCATTTTTAAAATTAGGGTGTGGGAAGAATCACTTCTCTGAATAGCTAGAATCTGGAATAAATGAATATAATTATAGTTTGGCTGGCCAAGATTTACATAACTTCTCTCCACATGCAGTACTCGGTGCCTTTTTATGTATTATGTATGTAAATACACAAGAACTATTTGGCTTCCTCTAAGCAATACATCTAGTTGATTTCCCTGGCAGACAAGATGAATCAAATCACTGTGATTATGTTAAATGCTTCTGTGGCCTGAAGGGTGCTTGATTTTCTTAAAAAGAATCTGTCCTATACCCATTGGCCATTTGTATATATTCTTTTGAGAAATATCTATTTAAGCCTATTGTCCATTTTTTAATTGGGTTATTTGGGGTTTTTGCTATTAAGTCAGGTTCCTAATAAATGCTGGATATTAATCCCTTGTCACATGAATAGTTTACAAACATTTTTCCTATTCTGTAGGCTTTCTCTTCACTCTTGATTCCTTCCTTTGCTGGGCCATAGCTCTCTAGTTTTATGGAATTCCATTTGTCTACTTTTGCTTTCATTTCCTATGCTTTTGAGGTCTTTTTGTTTTGCTTTGTATTTCTACTGTGATTTCTTTATTTCAAGCCACAGGTCTAGCAAGTGATTTCTGTAACTCATGAGAGATAAGTGTCTAATTTCATATTTCTGCATGTGTATGTTCAATTTTCCCAGCACCATTTATTAAAGACTGTCTTTTCTCCTGTGTGTATTTGTAGCGACTTTGTTGAAAATCAGTTAGCTATACATCTGTGGGTTTACTTCTTTTTTCTCTTTTCTATTCCATTGGTCTATGTGTCTTGTTTTTCAGTCAGTACCATGCTGTTTTGATAACTAGAGCTTTGTAGTATGTTCTGAAGTCAGGTCATGTGCTGTTGCATAGAAGGGAGACTATAGACAGCAATAATGTGTTGTATATTTCAAAAATCTAGAAGAAAGGATTTTAAAAGTTTTCACCATAAAAAAATGACAAATGAGGGCTGGGGTTGTGGCTCAGCTATAGAGCGCTCATCTAACATATGAGAGGTACTGGGTTTGATCATCAGCAACACATTAAAATAAAGGTATTGTGTCCACCTACAAAATATATTTTTTTAAATGACAAATGTTCAAGGAGACAGATATATTTAACCTGATTTAAGTATTTCACAATGTATACAGATATTGAAATATCATGTGGTACCTCATAAGTGCATATAATTTTATGTACCAGTTAAAATATAAATTTAAATAAAAATTTAAAATTTTAAAATGTTAAACAACAAAAATATAATAATCTTCAACAGTTATATGCAACATGATATAGGGAAGGGCAATGCATGCATTTAGATCAAAATTAATGTATGGAGATAAAAGTTAGATGAGTGGCTACCTCTGACAGGGGTCACTGGCATTGATGGGTGCAAGGAGAAAGGAGTCCACAGGTTGTGACTGGGTCTTAGGGTGCAGGAACTGTTCTCTACCTTCATCTGGGTGCTGCTTCCCTGCATAAATACCTAGATAAAAATTCATCCAGAACCAGGCACAGTGGCATATGCCTGTAGTCCCAGCTACTCAGGAGGCTGAGTGGGAGGATCACCTGAGCCCAGGAGTTTGAGACCAGCTTGAGCAACAGGGTGAGATTCTATGCACTTTACTGTATGTATGTTTATATTGATAAAAAAAGTCAATAATCATAATTATTATTATAATTATAACCTTTCAATTTCAGGTCAAAAGAGATCCTATATATGATATGACTGGCATTAATCTTGGCACATAATAAAAGATGTGTAATAATTCATTTTGCTCCCATGCTTTCATTTCCAAGGGAAACAATGTTTAGCAATATGTTAACATTACAACTATGTATTTACTGGTTTCTGGTCTGCATAGATGGAGTCACTTTGGGTCCTCTGAAAACTGATGTATCCTGAGGTACAGGCAGGGGCGCAGATGGGCTCTCCACACATCCTATCTTGCCTCACCTGAGTGGATGCCAGCACAGATTTTCAGTTGTATGTTGGAATCTCTAAGGTCCAGCACCAGGTCCAGGGCTATGCTTGCTACCTCTTCAGCATGAAGGATGCCATTGGCCTTGGGCACCCCACATAACAACGTATCTGAAAATATAGGAAATAATAGCACACTTGAGTGAACTGTAAAAGATTGTAGGTTTTTTTCAAAGGTGACTGGCAAGGGCTTGTCCTCCCTTTGCAACATAGAAGATTTATGTAGGGCAGAGGGTGTAGAAAATACAAAGGATTGGGTCTTTGGGAACAAAAGTCACTAAAATTTGAGTGACCTGGACATAAGCAGATCTAATAAATCTTTCTGGTCTACATGTAAACAGATTGTCTCTTGACAACTATTAATCAATGCTTCTTATATTCAAATAGTATTGCCCTCTCATATTTAGCTTCAATACAAGATAAAGAGTCTAGGGGCAACCAGCCATGTTTGAGTCAATTTCTTACATTTGTCTTTCACATTGACAAAAGGAACTCTGGACCAAAGCTTCCAAGAACCACAAAAAGTAATGCAACAACTCATGGACTATTGATTCTTTGACGTCCACAGGATTATTTAGAGTGGTGAGAGAAGTACTTAGAGGAAAGCCACCCAGAAGCTTTCAAGAGTCAGTGTGGTTTTCAAAGGTATGGAAAGTTCATGAAGATTAGGTGGCTCAATATGCCAAGCTATAAGCAAAATAGATTTCCTGGTTCAAAGCTAAATGAGACAGGAAATGAACATCTTGAAGAAGCTGCATTCTTAAGGGGAAAAAAAAGTGACAAAATCTCAGAAGCCTGGAACAGTATAATTTGTAAGTGGTTCCCCAGAGTGGGACTTGGGTATAGGGCCTGCAGGATCAGAACCTTGTCAAGTCATAATGAGCACTGGTACATCGCAGAATGAGAACTTAGATGCTTAGACACTGACCTTGACTGAGTGCTATGCTGTACTGGATAGAAAAACGGACTGGGATCTTAGTTAAAAGAGTGATCCTGAAAGATGTCTTCAACCTTTTCCAGCACTGTTGTGTAAGTGGGTGGGAAGACACTCCCTGCTCAGCACACCCACTCAATTTCTGCCTCGATGTAGAAGGTGCTCTTCCTGACACAATCCTGCACATACACACACACACAGTTGTCATGGCAATTGAGGCACAGTCTAAATAAAAACATAGATGGAGGCTATATCTGAAAGGAGCCAATAATTTAAACATTTTGGTTAAAAAAACATATTTCAGTAAGGATGAGGCAACCTCTCTGTCTACCCAGTAGTAGCAACAACAACAACAACAAAAATCTGTCTACACACACTATCCCACCTAAGTACTGAATCCTGAGATCTTGGGATACTAAAATAATTAAAACACTGGTATTTAAGGCATCAATTATTTTTCAACAGTGCTTCTAAATGGAGTTTTGCCAATCTCTTCTAGGTTCTAACCCACCAGGAGTTATAGGAACTAGACTATTGAAAAATAACCACCAAACCAGTATAGCAAAAACTTCCGGCTTGGGGAAAATATTTTTGGACTTATTGGAGGACCGCAAATGTCAACTCACCAATCATTTTTACCACTTGCAAATGTTCCAAAACTCAGTTTGAATTCTATTACCTTAGGGGTTAATAATTCATTTAGAAAGATACATATCTAAATTATATCTCAAGTAATCAGAAAAAGTAAGATAGAGATAATAAAGATGCCTGTTTTATAATCAACGAGAAACTTAGTTAATTCATTTCAACAACCTTACATACCACGAAAAGTATCATCATGATTAACAAGAATTATCTAAGCAATTATTTTGCAGTGGATACTTAAGCTACAAAGAGATATAACGATCGGTGAAGTCTATCAATACAGGCCACACTGCAACGTCATACAAGGTAAATGCCCAAATAGTTAGAAAAGTGGGTGATTAGGAAAACTTTGAGTAGGCGAATCAAATTTCAGGGGGCAAGTAAGACTTGAGCCAGACTATAAAAAACTGACTATCGAGCCAGACGCTATAATCACTAATCACTAAACTTAACATTTAAGCATCCTGGAAGCAAAGGGGAAATATTACAGGTTAAATGAAAGTTTGGGTGGTTTGGCAAGAGATGTCCTATAAAAGAATAACGAGAAATGAATCTGTGCAATGAAGAATTAACCAAAGTGATGTCCAGTCTTTGCTTCCAGCTACAAGGAACTGGTCTCCCTTCAATGTCTTGCATGATAGGGGGCTGTGACTACTAACAGTTTAACAGTGTGACTTATAATGGGGCCTTGAGGTCACACAGTATCACTTATGACCTCTAGAGGAATTGATGATTAATTAGCCTGACCTCTAAGAAAGGATGGAGACTAAAGGTCAGCCACACAATAGTATGCAATTGGGCCCCAATAAAAACTGTACACCATGGATTTGGGTGAGCTTCTGCAGTTGGCAAGGTTCTATGCATTTTGTCACACATGGTGACCAGAAGGAGGTCATCTGACCATCTACGAGGAACTGGTCTCCCTTCAGGGAGAACAACAGCGCTTTCTAGATGGAGCTTTGCCAATCTTTTCTAGGTTCTAACTCAACAGGGAGAAAATGACTGACAGCTCCATAGTTAGATTCCTCCTGGATTCTGCCCTGTTTTTTCTTCCCTTGGCTGATTTTAATTTTTCTCTTTTTGCTATAAAAAAAATCTTTAATAATAGGTATAATACTCTCTTGAGTTCTATAAGTCATTCTAGTGAATTATGGAACCTAAGGGTAGTTGAGGGAACCCCCAAACTTGTAACCAGCTGATCTGAAATAAGGATGGTCCTAGGAATCACTAAGCTAGCAGCTGATGTTAGAAGTGAGGCCGTCTTGTGGGGACTGTTCCCTCAGAGTGTACAGTAAGCTAAACTCATTGTCAAGGGGAGGAAGTCTGGGATGTGGGGCACTGGCTGCAAGCCTGAAGAGTCTGTGCATGATGATGTAGGCTATTAAGTTTCTGATTAAGAGAACAGAATAAGCAAAGTTGGTTTCATTTCCTAATAGTTTTAAAAAAGCCAGGCACAGTTGTGCATGACTGTAATCCCAGCAATTTGGGAGGCTGAGGCAGGAGGATGACAAGTTTTAAGCCAGCCTGGGTGACTTAGCAAGAACTCGTCTCAAAATAAAAAAATGGAAATTGCTGGGGATATAGCTCAGTGGTAGAATATCCCTGGGCTCAATCTCCAGTACCACAAAAAGAAAGAAAATAGTAAATACAAGAGACAGGAAGCAAGGAAACTGGTTAGGGGACTATTTTTGTCCAGATGTAGGAAGATAAAGGTCAGATCTAGAAAAATGAAAGGAAAGGTGTGAATAACATTTATAGAAAACTTATGTCATGTCAAGCATTGTGAGTACTCTATATGCCTTTCATCTACAAAACAATCTACATGGTCAGCAAAATTATGATGCTTATTTTGCAGATAAAAAAGAACTGAAGCACAGAAAGACTGACTAATTTACCCAAAATCACCCAGCAAAAAAGTGGCAGGGCTGAGGTTTGACCCCAGCTGGAATCTGACTATAGAGCCTGACTCACAACCATTCTATTGTGGCTATAAAAGGGAAAGGCCAGAAAGAGTCAAGAACAACTCTAGAGTTTTGCACATTGATAAAGAGAAAGCTACAGGTGCCCCTACAGCCCAACACTTCTATTTTACTATGACCAAAAAGGCCATGAGCCCAGGAAATCTTGGCTGTACGCATAAATATGTCACTAAATACTTTACTAAGTCACTTAAATTTCCTGGGCTTCAGTCCCTCTTCAGTTGAGTAAATCTCTAAATTCCCTGCCCACCATGAGAAGCAGCAGTCTGAGTAGCCAGCAACATGAGTTCTTGAGTCTGACAACTTTGGGTCTTGGTTCTGCATTTAGTAGGTGTGACCTTGAGCAAGTATGGAGCCTTGGCGTTCTCATCCAGGAAATGGAGATTATGATGATATCTGGGTCATAGGAATGTTGACAGGTACATTAATCAGTGGTCCACATCAAGCCCTTAGCACAATGCCTGGCATGTGACTAAGCATCCGATACATGGTGGTGTTAGTATTAGTTTTCCAGCTCTATCTAGCAAGCTAGGAGATAATGCATAACTTGAGAGCCCTGAAAATACCATTCCAAATAATTACACTGGCCATACTCATAGGTGAATAATTAATTTTTCAATTCTTATTAGTAACTGTATGAAAGAAAAATACATATTTTTATTAGCTACCCTTGATGCGGGTGCACCACTCTGGACTCTGCTGACAGCCATTGTTGTCTAGTGCAGCAGGGATACAGACTGAAGCATAAAAGTTCACACTGACACAGAACCCCATTGTGCACCAACAATAAAACAGACAACACTAAAGGATGAAGATTTAGCATCATAGCATACTTTGACCAAAACACAAGTTAATCAGTACTTTCATAAAGCACAACAAAGCAGAACCTTGGTCCCAATCAAGTCCCAGATGCCTAAGTACTTAATCCATTTTTATCAACTCCAAGCAAAATTTACTTCAAATTTAGCCAAAGGATTATTTCAGCTTTCTCTCTGTATTCCTTCAACAACGGCCTTCAGAGATAATGTTATGACCCTCACCCACATTTCTGCATAGTGAGCCTACCCTGAGTGAATAAAGAAAAATCCTTTAAATCTAGGGATTACTGAAAAAAATCAGAATCCCTACCTACTATGTATTTAGTGTCCTATTTACTCATTAACAGTGAGATTTGTTAAAAGTTTTCATCTTTTGCTGGGAGCACATTTGGGTCTAAACATCTGTTCAATGGTTCTGAATTAGAGGCACAGGGAAGAAAAGCCCAAAGAAATACAAGTGAACTGTAAGGAAAATATGGTTGTTTAATTAATTGTCCTGTATGATAGCAATTTTAATTTCATGATGCAGTGTCTTCCAGTAATGAAAACAAGAAATTCTAGCAGCACAATAGTTTCATCAGCACAGTATTTTTCACTAACAGAAAGAAAAGGAATTGTGTGAATTGCAGTGACTCATGCAATGGTCTGCATGGGCAGTAGGTCCAGTAACGAAGGTGAACTGGGAGAAGCACCATTCCTTCTTCAAGTGATTATCGATCTCAGTCCTTCTACTTATTACTGCACCAGGCTGAAAGCCCCCTGAGGACACAGCTCCTATCATTTCAGCCTCTTAAGTTTGGGAGCTCTACTGCTAACACAGGGCCTGGCACATATGGGGTTCTCAATAAATATGCAATGAAAAAAAGAATTGTAAATATTTTCTAAGACTATTTTCAATTTGCCTGTTGGGTAATGGAACATTTTGTTGTTCCATTCTCAATTTATACAATTTAGAAATTGTCGTGATTATTGATAGAATAATTTTATCTAATTATTATCCCATATTCACTACCTAATCTTTCAAAATTTACTTCCTTTCCTCACTGGTCATGAGGAACGGGAAAATACCAATGTGAATAAATGGGGGTGCTCCAGTTGCACAATCAGTTAGCACATAGTACTCAATCAGCAAACAGGCCAGAGGGGCATTAAAGGTCAATGAGCAAATGCCTTAGAATCTGACCACAAAAATAAAAGGATAAAGCCAATTTGTTTCCCATATTGAACACAAATGGTTCTTAGTTGTGCATACCTGTAGTCCTAGGTACTCAGGAGGCTGAAGCAGGAAGATCACTTGAGCCCATGAGTTGAGACCACCCTAGGCAACACAGTGAGACTCTATATAAAAAAAAAAAAAAATGAGGCTACTAAGATTTGTTTTCTAGGTGCTTACAACTGAGGAAAGTTGGGCTTTTCATGCAAATAATTAGAAATAATTAGCTTCCATTAATTCCTAGCTTTGTTCCCACTAAAATTCAATATTATTGCATGTCTAAGGGAGTTCCCACATAGTCACACTCAGCTGCAACAGTCTCCACTTTGTAGACATAATGATCTGTAATTTCATCAAAGGTGACATAGAGTATGTTCAGGAAGTCCCCTACCTGATGCCGTGTGCTAGCACTAGAAAACTCAGTGAAGCCCACAATGTCACTAGCAAGGGGCAATGAGGTAGAAAAAAGTTAAATCAGGCAAAACAATCAGCAATACCTAATTAAGCCAGAGTAGCTCCTTGTTCCCTGTTCAGCACAATTTTTTTTTTTAAGCTCTCCAAAATCTGAGCCAGTGAGACCAGAAAGTGACAGGCTAGTTAATTGCTTTAGAAAATATTCTCCATTATTTGTGACATGGTTGGTTGAGATTCTTTTTTTTCTTTTTCTTTTCTTTTCTTTTTTTTTTTCCATCGTTCGGTTTGGGTTTGGGGTTTGGAGGTTGGGGTTGGCTTTGTTTGTCACTTATCTTTCTTTTAGATTGTATTGTTAAGGCAAAAGCTAGGACAGCTTGTTTGATGAGAATTCTGTCCCCTAACATCTGGACTAGACCTATTTCTGATGAGCAAATGAAAAGGTTTATATAACAAGAGATTTACACAGAATGAAACAGCTGTGCAAAGCTCATTGAAAGAAGTCCTGGGTCTAGGTTTATTTGCTTACTAGTTATCCTGATTCCCACCTACTCTTGAGATCTTCTGTTTGGTTGTTAGGGGTGCTTTCATTTCTTCAGATGAATTACTTTGAGTTTATACCATTATCTGCTGGAAAGAGGTCGTTCTTCCTCCCCCACCCCATCCCACCTCCACCAGGAATCACCATCATGACATGGCATGGCTCTGAGCCTGTCTTTAAACTCCATGCTTCGGTCTCTCCATCTGTACAACAGGGAAGGTCCCTTGGTCCCCTGGTAGGGGCTGGCTGCTTGGAGTGCCTGCAGTAAGCTACAAATCAGTTGCAGTTTCAACCTCACAGCTTACAACTTCAATATATAGGTTTTCCTCTGAACTTTCAAAACTTGCCTATAGGCAAGGTGACCTTGGTTCTGCCTCATCACAGATTCAGCCATTATATTCATTGTTATGGAAGGAAAAACTGCATGGTCTTTTTGCTTCAGATTTTAAAACACATTCCCTAAGATGAAGTATACCTTTCTAAAGCAATTTCCTGCTGTTTTGCTAAACTGGGTGCCTACTAGCAATTGATTTAAGTTTTTTTTTGTTGTTGTTGTTTTGTTTTGTTCTTTGAATCAAGGGGTGGGAGTGAAAAGACTTAACTAAATCACACTGACTTACTTTATTAACAGGTTGCCTGAGTGGTAAGCTTGCTGCTACTTCACTCAAATGCCTGCATTTTCTTCTTTGGCAGATATTCTTTACTCTCAACCTTCTGATAGTCATGCCCAAATCCTATAATCCCGTGGATTGCTCCATCTCTATACCTTTTGAGTTGAAATCCTAACTGTGTTATATTAAAAACATAACACCTGAAAAAATGGGCACACCACTATGTGACCTTTTAGGATTGATACTTAAATTCGTTCTTCAGCAATAGCAATGGATTCGTATCAATACATTCCCCTTCTTGCCTATTTTTCATCCCAATCAATAAAATATACTTGTGGATGGTAAGAAAAGGACAGGATAAGTGGCAGTCTGTGGCTAAGGTCAGGAAGTCACACCCTGGAGTCAGTTAAGGAGAGTTCATGTTTGCCTTATTATATTCGTACAGCTAGAAGAAGACAATACCCCAAAGTATGGCACTTTGGTGTGCCAAGTACTTTGAACTAAAAAAGACTGGAAGGTCTCAGAAGTCAAGTCTCTCCAGAATCCATCCCCTCCCCCCCCCCCAAAGTGAGTCACAGTCCCTCTCTTCCACAAGGGAGGTCAAAGAAAATAGAACCCCTCTACCCCAAAGTAAGCTATAAAACCTAGAAAGTCTACTCTCTCCTTTCTCTCTTGATCCCAGAAGAATTCTGTCCTATACTTACAAGGAAGAAAGGCTACACAGAAGGACCAAGAAAAATCTGGACAGAATTGGCTGGGTCCACCTCAGTTCATTACCATTAGATCACACCCTTTTGTCTCACCAGGTTTCCATGGCTGTTTATTCTCTACTGACTAGGCATTAACAGTTTGTCCTGGGTCTTGGGGGTCTTCCTTTCTGAAGGCTCCATGCATATAAAACTTTGAATAAATAAATTTGTTATGTCTTGCTCTTGTTAAAAAGTGTGTGTGTGTGTGTGTGTGTGTATAAACACACTCTGGTAACTTCGAGCAGGACAATTCCAAGTTGCTGTCATCAGCAACTTGTTTAGGTTATAAGTTTAAACAGTTCATTAGACAGGCAGAACCCAATCTTAATGACTACACCTTCAGTTGTCACTTCTGTCCTCTACACACAGTCAACAGGGTATTATTTGTATTGTTTTCCTGGCTATAATGGATTGTACCAAGCCAAGCACATTTCCCTAACCCAGGCTCCCTTAGGGCCGCTGTTAAGATGGGGTCAAGGATGTTATCAGAGGTGGAGAAAGGAGAGTTAATTATAGGAGTGGAAGATCTGCCTGTGATGTCTCTGGCACCAGCCTTTACTGACCAGGCACTTTGCTGGTTGAGATTGATGGTCTCTCCTAACTTGAGACACTTAGTACAGGAACTGGGGCCTCTCTGGGTGAGTTAAACAGGTCCAGTTCTTAGCCTGCAGGGATTTGCAATTTAGTTGGTATGAGCCCTAGCAGCATTGTTAGTTCAGAGAGCTCCTGGGCTTTGCACTTTGGGGAGTTGGTGGAGCCTTTTGTTCTCAAGAAGTGGCTATTACCTTCTTCACAGGGATTTTTTTCCTAAACATAATGTGGTATATGAACAGTTTTACCTTGTCTTCCTCTAGTCTTGGGGATTAAAAATCTAAAGTTATTTGAATCTCGAAAGTGTTGGAAGAAGCAAATCAACTATGATCTTCATTCTGACTACAGGGTAAAAGCAATCAGAATGATATACTGGGCACATTCATCGCTCATTTTGCTTGCAGATAGCTTGGGACCCCCCTAGAGGGATAAAGGATGAATATTTATTGCAGTCTAATAATAGTGGAAAATTCAGATTTTATATTTTTTTAATGAAAGAAATAGGTGATATTTTTATATTTCCCTCAGGAATTTCTGTCTCAATAGCCACTTTTGATATACATATTCATAAACTACCCTGGTAATATGCTAAATACTTATAAATGCAGTATGATCTGGCAATATTGCTATTTCTTCTATGCATCCTTAATTGAGGAATGTAAAATGTAGTCAGGTTTCCAACCAATTTTTACGGAGCACCTACCACATCCTAGGCACTCTGCTGGGGACTTGGTAACATAACCAAGATTCATTTACCCCATCCAGAAACACATACTCCTGCTGGATAAACAGCAAATCATGATATTTTATATTTAACTAGCACACATATTCACATATTCACATATGTGTGCCAGTTAAATATAATAATAGAGAGGATGTACTGTGAAGTGGGATCATAATAGCATTGACCTTGGAGTATTGTTTTCAGGATTAAATTTCTTAGCACATGGTAAAAAAAAATAAAAGAGAGGATGTAAAGGGTGACACAGGAAGTACTGACATGTTTCTGCCCCAAAGAGGATAACTTTCATTTCAGATAGATTTGGAAAGTTACTCCTCCCACCAAAAGGAAGAAAGTAACTCCAAGTATACAGGGCAGAACAGGCAAAGCCCCCAAGGCTTATGATAATGAATCACTTGGATTAACTTTGTTCTTTATTCTTGAGCTACCTTTGGGGAGTTGGTGGAGAATATGCATGAAAACATGGACCCTCTCCCAGAAAATACACAGCAGCACCTGTTATGCTCAAATTCGGGACCCCCAAAAGACCACCAGAGACCAAGATCGATGTAAACAGCAAAGAGGTGTTTATTGCGAGCTAGCTCGGTTCTCCGCGCGCACACAGCAACTGGTGACGCTGAGAGGCCCCGAGCACAGGGCTTGCAGCAGTTTTATACATTCTTTGGAGAAGGCAGGGACCCCCACATACTTCATAGCATCCCTTAGCAAATCATCACACACCGCCGGAAAATCAAATAACAACTCTAAAACATGATTGGCACATTCACTGGCGGGAACAAGTTGGGTAGGGGTGATTGGTTACTACAAGAGGGGGATTCGTTTGAACTGATTGGTTTAAGCCAAGAGGGGTGTTCACATTGGTTTCCCAACACGTTATCAACCACCATAAACTACTGGGAAGGGGGTTGCTATGGATCCTCATCTAGCCTGACTGAGTCAGGGACACCTGGCCAGCAGATCTCTCCTGTTATTTGTAGATAAACAACTTAGCAGGGTGGGAATGTGCCTAAGAGTGCTCTGTGGGTCTTTCCAAGGACAAAGGTGATGTCCCTTCCTTGGACAGGCTTTGCTCTGAGGTAGAGGCTGGTTTTTCACACCCAATCTTGAATATAATTTCAAGGATTTGTGACCACCTGAAACTTATGGCCTATCTAGAGCACCAAATTTAGATAAGCAAACCAAAGAACCAACAATGACAATCAATATTTAGGAGTTAAAAAAAAAAGGTTTTAAGGCAAGTCCAGCACAGAGGAGCCATTGAAGGAAACTTAAAGGAAACTGGCATTATCAGAATTGAGTTGCCTTGAAGGGGCTGGTCACCCAGCCAGGGCAGCTCTGTGGGTCACTGGTCACTACCGGTTCATAAGACATCTGTGCAAATGCAGTAAGATAGGCACTCCATTAAAAACCAGGAACCACATTCCTTTTGTTCATTATCTCCCTTAATTTTCATGCCATCCTTTTTAGGTTGTTTTCCTTGTTTCACAGATGAAAACACAGGGGCTCAAAGAGACTGAGTTACACAGCAGCAAAAACCAAATCTAAACTCAGGATGGTAGGACTCCAAAGATTTTGAGATTCCACTTAATAAAATGAAGGAAGATTACACGTATTTGTAAACTGAGGGGGGAAAGCTAGAACCAAGAGACTGAAGATATAGAGTATCACGGAGGAGACAGTTGATGGGGTAAGGCCCACCAACTTTTTCTTTACCACTGGGTCTTTCCTTTGGCTATCTCTCCTAAATTAAGTTAAAAAGCTGACAACTCCTCCAGTAACACCCTCATTTCTCTCTTCCCCTTCAGTGAAAATCTTTGAAATTTTGAAACACTTGCCCATACTTGCTTCACTTCCTCCTGTCCCAGTGTCCTCAGGACATACCCCAAACAAGCTTTTTGTCCTCCGCACTTGACCAAAATTGCTCCCGTTAAGACCACCAATAATTTCTAAATTGCTCCATCCAGTGGTTGATTTAAGTATCAACCCCGTCTTACTTGCCCAGCAGCAGTATTCAATATGATGCTCACTCCCTTCTAGGGAAGACACCTTCCTCATTTGGCTTCTGGAATACCACCCCATCTTGATCCCAACTACTCCTCAAAATCCTTTTCTCCCCCCGCCCTTCTGTCTCTCCCCTCAGATCTCTTCTGCATCCATATTCACTATCCAAAGGGAGCTCTTACACTCTCATGGCTTAGATATACAATCTATATACTAATAACACTCAGGTTTACATAATGCATCTGGAACCCCTCCTTGAACTCTAAATTTTTATATCCAAAAGCCTGACATCTCCCCTTGGATAGCTAATAATCTTCTTAAAATAACATGTCCTAAATCATGATTTTTTTTCCTCCATAAGCTACTTTTCCCCAAGTTTTCCTTAATAAGCAAATCTATTCTTACAATGGCTCAGGCCAAAAATCTACAAGGCATCTTTGATCCCTTTCTTTCATTCACATCACACATCCAAGAGCTAATCCAAGAGCAAATCCTATAAGATCTAATTCTAAAATATATCCAACAGATAAGAGGAATCAATTTCAAAGAGGCCTATTGCACAGTAAAGCGACTATAGTTCATGATGATATATTGTATTCCTGAAAAATGTAGACAGTGGATGTTATGTGCTTGCACCACAGGAATGATAGCTACATGAAGTAATGCATTTGTTAATTATCTAAATTTAACCATTTCACAATATATATTATTTTAAAACACCATGTTGTATACAATAAAAACATAACATTCTTTGTCAAATTAAATAATATTTTTTTAAATAAATTAAATCCATTATCAGTGACCACTTCTCACTATTTCATTGCTACATCCCTATTTGAAGCCAAATTCACCCTTCATGCAGAACTTAACCCCTGTACTGGTAATTTGGGCTTTACAATTACCTCTCCTGCAGCCTTTTACATGCAGCAATAGAACATTTCTTTCCAAACAGAAGTCAGAGCGTGTTGTTCCTTTACTCGACCCTCCAGTGCTCCTCATATCCCCTCAAAATAAAATCTAAGTCCTTACCACGGCATCCAAAGTCATGCCCAGCTCTTTTGTTTACTTTATCATCTACCTCTCTGCCCCACTGTCCCACTCACTGACCCCCTTTTCTGTCCCTCAAAATTGCCAAACATGCTCTCACCTGTGTACCTCCCACCCTCTCTGCCCCTACATGCCTTTTACTTTGTTCAGCATTCTGACCACACTGTAGGAAACAGCAGTCCCCGTCGCTGTCACTCCCTACTTGGCCTTATTTTCTTTCTAGCACTCATCACCACCTGATATATCATATAGTTGTTTTTCAGTCTCCATTTTCTGTCTTCCTCCACCAAACCATGAGCTTCACAAGAATGAGACTCGTTCCTTTATATACACTGCTATGTTACCGTCTAGTACAATGCCCAGCATAAATGGGGTAATTAAGAAGATTCATTCAATATCTATATGAAAGGAGGCAGAAGTATGAGATCCAAAAGGAGAGGTTGGCCTCAGAAAGTGGAAGGCATGGTTCTTCCTCTTGCAGAATATGAAACGGGTAGAGACAAGCCTTTATTTGGCAAGTTTCATGACAGTTGAAAGCAGTGTCATACTTTAGAACCTGTTCATTGGGAAGGAGTCCTGGTGAAGTGAGGTGGTCCACTGGAAATAAGGAGAAATGAGATGAACACAGAATGTAAAGAAAGGGATAAAATTAGGAATGGCCAGTGATTAGGGATAAATAAAAAGACTGTCACCAGCTACAGCTGAGGTAGCCCAGAAATAATGCAGGTCACTGACGGGCATTACATACCTGGCATTATGTTACATACCAATACTGGATCCCAAGTTAGATGGAGGCCTAAAACTTAAAACTCCAAGCTTGGAGATCATGGGCATATGGGTGGTGGTGGAAGCTTGGGAACTAGAGCTAAATCAAAGAGGGCTCAGAATGAGTAAAGAGCATGCTGAGAATAGACCCCAGGAAACTTTCAATGTCCAAAGTGTAGATGAAAGATGCAGAGCTGAAAAAAGACAAGAGAGAACCAGGAGCAAGGAAGTAAAGAAGTCCATGAAGGAGAGGATTTCAAAAGGAAGAGAGAAAAGTCAGCAATTTTAAAGACTGGAAAGAGATCAAACAGAAGAAAAAACAATCACTCCAATTGGTCATTAAAGAATTATGGTTTTTCCAAGTATTGTGCTACTAGATGTTTTCTGATTCCATTGCATTAAAATAATGCTTATTAGACTGCTAGTCTGCAGTTTTCCAAGCTGTCTGCACATTAGTTTAAAAAAAAAAAAAAAGTAAGAACCAGTAGATTTTTTTAAATACCAATGCCTCAATCTCCTCCATAAGTAATTATAACAGAATGTCTGAGAGGTGAGGACCAGGTATTATTAAAGCCCCCAGGGGTTGGTAATGTGCAATCAGGATTGAGAAGTTCTGTGCAAGGGAAATCTACATTTTCGACAGTAACCACATAAGGGTGGGGGCCCAGGCCTGGCTTACACTGGGCAATCCTAGCTCACCCAACAGGATTGTAAAGCAGGACAGAGGACAGACAACTTTGGTTCTGGAGATAATGGTAACAATCAGTTGAGGGGCTGGTGGGCAGGCCTTGCCTAGGCACTAAGCCTGAGGATATGACAGACACTCTCTCTGCCAAGAACCTGCTGCCTACTTGCTTCCCTGATTTGGCAGAAGGTTAAAACAAAGATCCTGGTCTATTCATTCATTTTTAAAAAATAAAAATAATATCCAGTAAATTCTTCATTGGTGCCAGGCAATCACTAAGAGGTATGGCACATATTTACTCATTTACTATGAATGACACTCCCATTAAGTAGGTATAGCTTTTATCCCTATTTCATGGGATAAAGAAACAGCTCATGAAGTGACTTGCCCAAGGGTTATAAAGTTAGAAAATGGCAGAGTTCTGACTTACTCCAGAGCCCAAGCTCTGAAACATGTCATGTCATACTTGCTTCTCTCCATTGCCAGGGTTGGAAGCCTCTACCTGCCTGAGCATCTCCTGCAACTTCCAAGGAGGGCCCAGTTCCACCTCTCCAGAGCCTGGGCACTTCCTTGGAAGATTCACACACAGCTGCCCAAGATTCATTGCTGAACTCAAATCCTTCCCTTGTCATGACAGGTACAGATTTCTCTTCTACCTTCCAACTTTGATGCACAGCAACTTCTGATAAAGGAACTGAGTTGCCAAATTTCTGCTGCAAATGAGATGTGACCCTTAAAAATCCTTGAAATCAGAACACAGGATTTTTTTTTCAAAAGATGTAAAATAGTCATTTCCTTGGCTTCAGCAATTAGGTCTCAAAAAAGAACACTTCAGAGAAACAAGCTAAATAGAAATGCATAAACTAAACAAACCAGCCTTTATTATTGGCATCATATTTCAATATGGCATTACTTACTTTAGAGCAGGCAGTTCGTTATTTGTTGTTAATACATTAGTTCTTGGGTTCTTTCTGCCACAAGCACTTCCAGGTGTTCACTATATTTCTCCATCCAAGTAGTCATTACAAAGAGAAACTACTTCATGGGAACACTTTGCTCCCTGTGTATTCATCTTTGAAGCTTATAGATGGCAGGGGAATTTCTATAGACGGCTCCTGGGCTTGTAATTATCATCCCCTTGGAATCCAATAACCAAGCCAGCTGAGTGTTCCTTGTGAGGGAGTACACCACTGAGCCTTGCACAGAATGCTCCAGCAAATCCATACCTGAATGAGTGTGTCTCAGTTGGCACCTGTGTGCAGTTGGTGAGGATTGGAAAGTCACTCAAGCTTACCAAAGACATCTTCATGTCCACTGGACTGATTTTGCTGGGATTTGTCATGTGTAAAAGCTTCTTTACTACTCAAATATAGGTCTTTGTGATGGATTGTTTTTCCTGCACCTCTTAATCAACTGCAGTGATCAAAGATAACAATCATACACTGATTTACTGAAACTCTGAATAGAAATGCAAGAATTGAGCAATTTGGAAATCATCTAGTCCCAGGTTTCTCTTGTTTAACTTTATCCCTACCAATCAGGGGGATTTGATGGAGCTTTACTTTCGATAGCTTGAACTACTAAATCAATCCATGTGATTTGTGTTCAGGTTACAATATAAATTTATAAGAAAATCCAGTCTGATGTGATCTAGGGGGGACAATCCCCAATTCTGACGTGCTGCCTGTGTTGTGTCTTGCCGTCTTGGTCTCTCCAATATGGTATCCTTTTTTTTTTTATTTCAAATATAAAGAAACTTAAAAGAAAGAAAGAAACTAAGGCCCAGAGGCACTAAGAGCCAGATGTAACAGTGATGTAACAGGGCAATTAATGTCATGACTGGAGCTAGATCAAGAGGCTGTAACAGCACCGGCTGGTCTTTTCTACTCTGCCACTCTTCCATCAAATGCACTTAACCCTCCAACATCACAATTCTCATTTTGTGTTGTAGTAAATTGATTCCTATCAACTACACCAATTATCACGAGCCTACATACATTCCCAAACTCAAAGCATTGTAGTTCTGAAGCCTCATCTGCACCGGGGCGTGCTGCACAGGAACATGCCTGTTTTGTTTCATCATCACATAAGTTACCTTGTCAGGTTTTTATAGCACCAGAGCTCTCTGGTAACAATGGACTCACGTTCTGGATTCTGCCACGGCTCCTCTCTCCATTTGTTTTCCCCTAGGTTTCATCTCCATCTATGGCTCTAAGACAGGACTATAGTGGCAGCCCCCAAATTTCTACCTCTGTCTGAGCCTCTTTCCCAAGCTCCTAACACATATCTCAGTTCCCTATTGAATCATGCCAAGAAATTGTTACTTAAAGCAACAGCTTACATTTGCTAATAAGTCCCTTTCCGAGATGTAACCATGAAGTCATGGTGAGCTGAGGCAATGGCTTTATAGTTAGCACTTAAAGTGTCCTTTCCTTCCTACTCCCTACTCTACCTCTGCAAATTTTGAAGAGCAAGGACAGTAAGTCTTAGGCTTCCCTGCAAGTATTTCTTCAAGAGGGAGATACAAGGAATGTTCCTCAAAACAAACCTTTCCCTTTGGTGAGAAGAGAGGGGGGTGAAGAAAAATAGAAACTATCTTACATTAGAAAAATCAAAACAGAAGCATCCAACTTCTCACCAGCAGAAACATAATTTAACCCCTCTAAAACTACTCTCATCTTCACTGACTTATTTATTCATTCATTCAACTAATATTTACTGAGCACCAACTATATGCCAATGATATTCTAGGTCCTTGGGCTTCAACAAGGAACAAAAAAACAAAGTACTGTCCTTGAGAGGCTTAGAGTCCCAGAAGAGGGCGATAGACATCAATCCATCAAGCACACATATCTGTCAGCTGCTGATATGACAACAGAAGGAGCAAAGGTAAATGTGTCTGTCTCAGTGATGGATCATGAATCTAAACCAAGTGAAGAAAAGGGCACATGGGAGGGAGTGAGGGGCAGTCAGGGCAATTAGCCTGATACATTTCTAAAATTGAGAGATTAAAGGGAATTTGCTAGAAAAACAGAAGGTGGAGTCCAAAGACTGAAATGTTGACACTGAGCTTGTGAAGTGGATCAAATGATGGTCCCTGGTGCTATCTCAGTTGTGATATGAGTAGCTGAGACAGGGTGAGGAGCAAGATCATGGGAGAAGATGGGGTCAACAAATTGATGGGCCACAAATTGGACACGTTGTCCTCCTGGGCATTGAGATCACCCAAAATTATAACGGAAACAGTATCCAAGAAAGAAAAACAGGGAGCCCAGGGCCTTCCACCAAAGAATTAAATGGGAGTCAAAGAATGAGCTGGAGTCTTATACAGGTCTAGGGTCTCAGTGGCCTCACCCAAAAATGAAATGGCACAAACATATAATTGATAAGGTGACTTCAGCTCATAGTTGTAGTCTTAGATGTTCCCAAAGGCAAAAGGCTGACAAGGCAGGTAAAAAGAATCTGTTAGCAAGTACAAATCCGTTTATCTGTTAAACAGAATCTAGAAATATAGGAAGTCCTCACCATATGAGATCCACTCTGGAGACTTTCTAAATGTCTTAACTAACCACGAAGGAAAGAAAATTCAATTCTGCCACTGATGGCTGTTTCTGCCATGTCATTCCCATCATTCAAGAGCTGACGGTGCTCCTTTCTGATCAAGTGTGACTTACTCAACTTGGCCCCTAAAAATCTCCACCACAGGGCCCCTCCTAGACATTCAGTCATTCTCAGTTCCCCCAGAACTAACCGGTGGACTTTAATAGTGCAGGTCAGCCCTTACTCCCCACTCCCCACCCCACAACTCCCACCCTCTCTCTCCACACACTTATTCAGTTCTGTCCTACCTAGACCAGCTGCAGATACCATTGTTGTTCCATATAAAATGACTTCACTCATCTGCACTTGTCTGAGAGAGTCCATTTTCAGACACAAATGACAAATGGTGTCTACTAGGAGCCAGTCCTCATGAATAGTGGTAGTTTAGTTGTTGTTGTTTGCTTGTTCGGTTTTGTTTTTGGTTTCTGTGGGACCGCACACATAAATTTCAAAGTGTCATTGAAAATTAATTTACATATACATATATTGAAGCTAGATGTGGAGCTGGGGATGTAACTCAGAGGTAGAACATTTGCTGAGCATATGCTAGGTCCTGCGTTCAATTCCCAGCACTGGAGGGAAGGAAAGAAGGAAGGGAGGGAGGGAGAAAGGAAGGAAGCAAGCAAAGCAAGGAAATTTTAGGGTTGCAAACATATATTGAAGCTAGATGGAATCAGATAATTGGGAAATGGGAATGGTGTATTAACCAAAAGAGTATTGTTATTGGCACAAAGTGAACACTCCATTAGTCAAAATTTCATAATTCTGCTGGTTTGAGAGTTGAGGCATACTTTACTATATACTTTCATCTCTTCTTTTAGTTCCTCTTTTCATTTATTTAAAAGCACCAAAATCATTAAATAGTGTTGGCTTGTTCTAGATAAGATTCCCACATGTTTTAGATTATCTGTTAAATGGCATTCAGAAGCACATGAAATTAACGGCTTCCTACATAATTCCCAATGTTTTATATTTTTTAAAAATGAAATAAACAATTTAAAAGAACCCTGTCCCACCCGTCCTTACCTCCAACTTCTTTTATAGACAATCTTCTTTATCATGGTTTTGATTGATGTGGAAAATGTGTATAGTTTGTGTGACCAATTGAAATTTATAAACCTGGAGGGAAATTTCTTAAAGTAAGTAAGTAAATAAATAAATAAATAAATAAAACCTGATGGTGAGAAGAGTTTATCTGAGAACTCACATCCTAGGATACAAAATCCGTGTTCAACATCATTATGACTGGAATGTGATCAAATGAAAACAAATCTCTAAAGGATCCCCATGATCCAGATGCAGCCAGAGTATTTTTAGTTCTGCTCTCCTTCAACTCAATATACCTAGATTTGGGTGAGGGGAACTCCTCCTTATACCCAGAGGACCTTACAGTCTGGGATTCTTGTTCAATGCTTGCTCAAGTCCAAAGTACATGCCATTCCAAAAATATAACTGTATAATTATAATACCTATGTATCTGTCTATCCTTCTGCTTGTCTATGCCCTGGGGAAAGACATACCATCCTATTCCCCCTCAAAATTAGTGTCAGAATTTGATAGATATGTGCAAATTGTGTGTCCTCATTCTGAACCAGACTTGGCATCACTAATATTTATTGAACCCCTGTGTACAATTTTTCTCATCTGATTCTTGCTGTGGTACTGGAGTTCCTCTCTATTGCCTTAGTGGAAGTTTAAGGTTTGGGGAACCTTGAGAGGTTTAGTAACTCTCCCAGAGCCCCATCCTAAACATCAGAGCTGAGACCCAGAGCCAAGCACATCCACTCACAGAGATTATAAGAGGAAGTGTATGGGCATGGCTGGGGCCAAGACAGCTGTAACAGCTGCTGGAAGCTGGAGTGATATGCTTTCCAGTTTGCTGAAGGAACCAAAGGCAATATTTGCCTGTTATTACACAGTTAAGATGCTTATTGCCAATATGCTATCTATATTATTTCATTTTAAACAAATATGAACAAATCAGATAAAACATTGTCCTCAGGTAGGGTAAGGCATGGTGTTCACCTCTAAGCAAGAGACACTGACTCCCTGATGGTTCACTTAAAGATATATTTAAGTCTTAATGAGACTAGGTCGCTTTGAGTGACAATCTCCAACAAAATAATGGCATAGCTGCAAAAAGGCACATAGATCATTTTGATGTAAAACCTCTCATCCAGAGCAAATTGAAAATTCATACACCTTGCTCCGGCTCCCCAAAAGCAGAGTCACTGTTTGCAGAGTGGAGTGATGCAGTTACATCAATGTTCATAGCAGCTCAATTCACAATGACAATTCAGGTAAGCTCAGATAGACCCACATTTGTGAATTCTGTGAGGTCATAACTACCTTGTAGAAAGAAAGGCAATTCTTCCAAATAAATCTGATTCATTAAATGTAGGTCACATTTTAAAATAAATTTAAATGTTCATTATAGACTTGTCTATAATTAAAAGTTATTTTCATATTTACATTGCTAATATCCACTAGACTATGGATAACAACCTGAACTCATTTGTTATTTATACTCACTATGACGTTAGAAATAACTTCTCTCAATTATACATTTGCCTGTGGGTTTTCATGATGGTATGATGCACATGTTTACATACACGGATATTTTCTTCTAGTACTTCTAAAGTTTCATGTTTTTAATATTGGAAATTTTAAACTGTCCCACATTAAATTTTGGTTAAGGGTGTGCACTAGGGATCTAATGCTATTTTTGCTGAAGTATTAGAACATTGTCTTAAATCCCTTCTATAAATAGACTCTCCTTTCATCATTTATTTGAAATACCATTTTCATAAAACACTAAATTAGCTTATCTATTTTGGTCCATTTTAGGACTATCTAGTCTTTTTTTTTAGAAAGACTGATTTTTTTATTAGAGATAGTAGTTGTACATAGTAGTTGGGTTCGTTTTGACAAAAATCAAACATGCATGGAACTTGATTTACTCCATTTCAGTCTCCATTCTCCATCCCTTTCCCTCCCCTACTCTCCCCCCCACTCTCCCCCCTGTTCTCCAACCCTACCGATCCTCCTAGCACTTGTGTTTGTTTGTTTGTTTGTTTTTAATTGGTATTTTCTACATATACATAAAGGTGAAATTCCCTGTAGTATATTTATATATGGAACATAGCATGATTTTGTTAAATTCATTCCACATTTCCCCCACTTTCCTATCTATCCCTCTTCTCTCCTTCTTGATCTTCTTCTATTCCACTGATCTTCCCTATACCTTTGTGATATCCAACCCCTACACACACTTTTTCCCCTATTTTGCTCTAGCTTTTCTATATAATAGAAAACATTCCACCCTTAATTTTCTGAATATGCCTTATTTAGCTTATCTTTATTTGTTTGCTTATTCTCCCTTTCCATCCATTTACCAGTAAATGCCAAAATTTCATTTTTCTTTATGGCTGAGTATATATACCACATACAACCACTCTGGGAAGCAGTATGGAGATTCCTCAGAAAACTTGGAATAGAACCACCATTTGACCCAGTTTTCCCACTCCTTGTTATAATATACTCAAGGACTTAAAATCAGCATACTACAGTGATGCAGTTACATCAATGTTCATAGCAGCTCAATTCACAATGATAATGCAATAGAACCATACTAAGTGCCCTTCAACAGATGAATGGATAAAGAAAATGTTGTGTATATACAAAATGGAATATTACTGATCCATAAAGAAGGTTGAAATTATAGCATGTGCTGGTAAATGGTTATAACGGGTAACTATCAGGCTAAACAAAATAAGCCAGTCCCAAAAAACCAAATCCACATATCTCTCTGATATGTGGATGCTTCACATAACAAGAGGAAGGAAAGAACAGAAGTTCATTTAAAGGGGAATGAAGGGAAGGGAGGCAATAGGGATAAAATAATAGAATGAACTCGACATAACTTTCCAAAATGTTCATTTATGAATACATGACCAGTGAAACTGCACATCATGTACAACAATAAGAATGGGATCCTAATTAGAATAAGTTATACTCTATCTATGTATGTATAATATGTCAAAATATACTCTACTGTCATATATACCTAAAAAGAACAAATTTTTAAAAAATTTTAAAAAGAACTATTCTTATTCCTTTATCTTTCTGTCTATCCTCACGCTGGTACTATACTAATGTATTAATTATACTATTTTTATTTGAATATATATTTAAAAGTACAAAATCATAAGGGTACAGCCTGGTAGGTTTTTATGGACTGAGCACACCTGGGACACCAACTCCCATATCAGAAACCAAACATTTCCAGCTCCAGAGCTGTCATCAGCCTCTCTCCCAATCCCTCTCTGGTGTCTCACCCCTACCACACACAGGGGGACCACTCTGACTTCCAACAACTGAGGGCAGTTTTGCCTGTATTTTTTCTTTATAAGAATGAAATCATGTAGCAGTAATCAAGCTATTTTCATTATAATTTATAGTCATTTTCTTACTTTCTCTTGGTTATCCATGTATTTCACAATGACAATGTGAACCTTGTCTGTACCTTCCAGGAAGTGAATATTGGTCATCTTCTCGGGACCTCATGATATGGTCCCAAATCCACTAACATCTTTTTCACTTTTATAAACATATTTATTTTGCTCATTTGTTCAGTTCAGGCTTATGGAAAAGACAGAAAGAAGAATGTAAAGTAAATCACAGTCTAACTCATTTTACACTGAGGGACAGTCCCGTGAAAGTTAACATCTGATCAGAAGAAGGATTCTTAACAACCAACCTGGGAAGTCACCCACTCCCGGTGCTTTGTGGCCCTGCCATTGACACCCTCGTCCACCAGTCCTCAGTGGGGCAGCTGAGAAGCACTTCCCATTCTTATACAACTCCTCTGATAAAGGCCTTTGTCCTTTATGAATTTTTAAAATATTTGAACAAAAGAAAGTAATGTATCTCAACCCATCTGCTAAGTGTTTAACATGAATGATTATACTGATGCTACATTGTTTGCTTAATATTTTCCCTACCATAGGCATAGATTGCCCATGTTTCTAAGTTTTCATACCTAAGGTTTCCATATTCAAACCCACAGAATCACACTAAGTTTACTCATGCTAGAACCCCTCATCAAAAAGATTGCAATTTCACTCTGACATTTAATTTTTCTCTGGGACAACAGACAAAAATGAAGATTAAACTTTTGTAACAAAAATACATATCCCAATTTTTCTGGTCTGCTACTTTTCTTTAGTTTTGTCTAATAACCTGGGATTATATCTCCAAAATCGAAATGGAATGTTACATTATAACTAACAGTTTGTGCTTGGAGATACTGTCCTAAATCTTGGAATTGGAAAGAATAGCTTTCAGATCTCATGCCCAACTCACCTTGTGTGAAGATAAAAAGTTGATCAACACCATACTGTTACATCTTTGAGTCCTTGCCAGAGATGTTCTTTCTGCTTTGAACACCCAGAGCACATTCGATAGGATGGCTTCAACCGGGTTTTGAATCTGTACTCTGCCACTCATCACTGTGCAACCCTCAGATTCCTGTGAGGTAGAGAAGAAAACAGCATCCACGTTGCACACTTGCTGTATGGATTAAATGAGGTGATGATGTAGAGCACTTGGGAAAGTGCTTAGCAAGCATGCGCTCAATAGTTCTTAGCTATTGACATCATAATCATGTACATCATTCCATTAGATAATGCCACTCATCTCTAGCACCCAGAACTTGCCTTCCTCTTAGCATTTATCCCCTAGTCTTAACTGGCTTACTCATCTATTCCAAATATCCACAAAGGCAGACTTGGTGTCATTTGATTTTTTTTTTAATTTCTAGTGCCCAAAACTCTGTCTTGCTCATAATAAGCATTTTCATTAAGTACAATTCCAGAAGAGAAGGGCTGGTGTGGTGTAATCCCAGTTGCTTGGAGACTGAGGCAGGAGGATTGCAAGTTCGAAGCCAGTCTCAGCAACTTAGTGAGTTCCTGACTCAAAATTAAAAATATAAAGAGCTGGGGAATAGCTCAATGGCAAAGTAGACCTGGGTTCAATTCCCAATACCACAAGAAGGAGGAGGAGGAGAAAAGGAACAAAGGAAGGAGGAAGGGAATTAAAACACCAATGACCACCTATACACATCTCCTGGAGCAGCAGGTTCATAATCCAGCAGGAAGGGAGGTTCTGGGAACAGATAAATCTGTTTCAGGCACTATTGGTATGAACCACAATATTCATTGGAATCTTATTATGATTACAAACCAAAGTGGATCACTAAGGAAAAGAAATACATTTTCAATGAGGATGTACAGTCTCATAAAACTGGAAAGCATCACAATGTCATCATCATCATAACTGACCTAAATGTCATTGTGATTTAAGTCCATGTGAACTCCATGGAAAACAGAGATTATGAACTCACCGAGTAGAAAAAGTAGAATAATAACCATCCAAGACTGACTTAAGGAAAAATTTATGTGCCTAACTAAATTTGAATATAAAGGTAACATGTGAGGGAAAAGAGAAGACAATGTGAAAAAACTAAACCATTTTCATTCAAAGAGCATTGTTCGAATCTAAGCACTAATTCACAAGCTCCCAATCATCTGCATGATTGTATTTGAAGAAGATTATGGTGGCAATCCTGGTCTGCCCCTTAGCCAGATTGTAGGTTCTCAATAATCAGAATGACAGGGGAAATCTAAACAAAGAAGACAAAGCATTCAAGTTCTGAGGCACAGGTGAACATTATACCTCAGGGCCACCCCCAAATCACTAGGAATTATCACTGGTCTCCCACAGCTTCTCTCCCTGTCATTAACCCTGGGTAGACATTAGACAAGACTTTGAGGAACACAGTGGTCGGGAGACAAAGAAACATACTAGTTAAGTCTTCACACATACAGCAAAATGAACCAGAAGGGTCCTTCGATTCAGAAACACCCTGTTCCTCTGGGTCCTCTGCCATCTGTGAGACTTTCTTCTTCCCCTGGTTCTGTCACCTCCCAACCTCAAGGTTACTCCCCCTCAATCTCACCTTGGACTTAGTCTTTATCTATCATAGTTCATGTCTCTTTTTTATTTACCTTCTTAATTATAAAATATTTCAAACATATATAAAATCAAAGAGATTATTTAGTAAACCCCATGGACCCATCACCAGGTTCATCTATATCACTCAACCAGTTGCTGTGTTTTCTTTAGTTTGAGTATGTTAAATGAAATCCCAAGCAGCATATTTTGCCTGTAAATAAGTTTGGTCTGCCCACTGTGCATGTCCAATGCGAGAACACCACTGCTCAACCCAAGGGAACACCATTCAATGCACTGCGCACCCCAAGTGACCATATATGGCAGTCACGTATAGCACGCACCATAGAGCAGAGGTCCATGAACTTTTTCTTTAAATGCCAGATATTAAATATGTTCGGTTTTGTGGGACATACAGACTCTGTAGCAGTGACTCCAGTGTGCTGTTGTAGCACAAAAACAGCCACGGAAAATAAGTAAACAAGTGAGCATAGCTATGTTCCATTTTTATTTATAAATAAAATAAACGGTTGCTGAAGAAAAAGTAAGCAAGTTACACTCATTTGTTGACACTCCCCCTAACCCCCTAGGCTGGCACATAGGAATGGTCCCAAAAAAGACAGTCAATGTGAGAACTGACTATGTCTGAAAAAGGATTCTTGAATGACATATACTCTAAGCTCCAAGGCAGAAGGAATTTCAAGACCTCCAGTCTAACAGTATAGGACTCAGAGAGGATTGTCTCAGCTTCTAGGCCATCCTCAATTTTGTACCCACGAAAATTCTTGCTCGACATCCTGCCTTGCCCTACACACACACACACACACACACACACACACTGTACCTGAGTTCATATAATGGAGGCCCTATAACTGATCACAACTGAGAACCCAGTCTGAACCCCTGGTTCTCTTAAAAGTTCTCAACCCTATAAGGGACTGGTGTACTGACCTGTGCCCAGGTCTACTACTGCTGATGGGTGCTCATTGATGCCTGCTGGCCTGACTCAGATCTCAGGCAGCGGTTAGCACCCTGTGCTAAGAGAAATCCCTAACCCTTCCTACCTGTGATCTGTACCTTCAATCTCTCCTTCTTCCTTCCTATTACCTCTTTCTTTTATACATCTAAATGTCTCCCATCTTAAAATAATCTCCTCTCGGCCCTAACCATCACAACCAAAACCCTTAAAAGTCTTGTCACTTCCTGTTTCCACTTCCCAGTGTAATCCAAAATCTGCCTGCCTTACTCCACTAAAATGTATCAAGCCTCTAACAACTTCCCTATTGCTAAACCAAATACATACTTGTTAGTCCTTTAATTTCTTGACCTTGGTGGCCCCTGACGGTGTTGGGTCATTGTTATGGTTTGGACATGAGGTGTCCTCCAAAAGCTCTTATGTCAATGCAGGAATATTTGGAGATGAAACGACTGGATCATGAGAGTCATTACCTCATCAGTCCGTCCTAGTTGGAATGGACTTAACTGGGTAGTAACTGTAGGCAGCTGGAGCGCGGCTGAAGGAGGTGACATGCCCTGAAAGGGTTCATCTTCCCAGCTGCCCCCTTCCCCTTCTCTCTCTGCTTTCTGGTTGCCATGAACAGAAGAGCTCTCCTTCATCTTGCCTTTCCTCCTGAGGTTCTTCTACATCTCAGGCCCAGAGTAATGGAGTCATCTGGCCATGGACTGAACCTCTGAAACTGTGAGCCAAAATAAACTTTTTCTCCTCTGAGTTGCTCTTGTCAGGTATTTTGGTCACAGCAAGGAAAAGCTACTGACACAATCATTCATCTTCAAGTGGTCTTTTTTGGGCTTCTTGCCCGTGCCCCCAACCAGTCCTTTACAGTCTTTAAATGAGCTCTCTTCCCTCTGTGCCCCACTCCTTCCCCACACACAAGCCTCAAATGTGAACACTCCCTAGAGCTTGAACACATTCCTCCTATCTTCCCCTCATTCTCTCAAAAGTGATCTATATTGTTGACTCTTTCTAAATCTCCTCCAAAAGTCATCTCAATTGGTGACTCCTCCTAAATCTTCAACTCCAGCCCAGTCTTGAGTTTCAGATTAAAATACCAAACAGCTCTAAAATTATTTGTTTCCAACTAAACGTCTGGAAAAAAACCTCAAATTCAAATGATCTCATCATCTTGCCCCCCCAATCTGCTCCTCTCTCTGAGTTCTCTGGTCAACATTTTTCAGACCATGTTCTACAGAACACCTGTCTCTCAAGGTGGGTCATGAATTCAAATGATTCAAATAGGCTTGGAAACACTCTCTTGAAGATTTTCAAAGAATTATACTACTCAAGACCTAAAAATTAGTTACTATTGTACTTCCCAAACACTTTCCTCCACAGAATACTTTTATTTCAACAAGTCCTGGTTGTATCCAATTCAGCCAGTGGCTATTCCACAGAGCACATTGTAAAATCCCCCACTCTATCCCATCAAATGTCATCATTCTCTCCCCGGTTGCCCAAACTGGAATCCAGAACCCAGACTTTAGTCCTCCCTCCTCAGCACCCAGCATCCTTGGTTCTCTTAACTTTGCCTCCTTTGAATCTCTCCAACACATCTTCCTCTTAATCTCCCAGGCCACTGCCTTACTGGCCATCATCATTGTTGGCCAGAAAGACTGCAACTCATTGATAACTCATCTCCCTATCAACTGTCTTTCTCACCTCAATTGATTTTCCATGAGGCAAAATGATCTTTCTAGAAAAATCTGATCACAACACCATGATATCTTAAATACTTCACTGATTGTTCCAAGTGCCATTTGTGATCTGGCTTTGTCTAACTCTCTGGTCTCATTTCTTGCTGCTCTTCCCTCCTATATCTGCTCCCATCTCTAAACTCTTGCCATACTAATGAACTTACAATCTCACGTTGGTGCATCCTCTCCTACATTTAACATATCTTGTTCCCTATGCTTCAAATGACCTCTCTTCTTCTCCCTTCTTCTTTTCTACTCTTCCTCAGCTCACCTCCTCTGTGAAAACTTTCATGAATCATTCTGCCCTCACAATTTAAGCTAGATGCTATTCCCATATACCTGAAACATTTCTAGGACCTCATTACTGTTCTATGACTTTGATTATTTGTCTTCCCAAAAGACAAAGACATTTATTAAGGTAGGAAATATTTATTTTCCAACTTTTAGTGTACAGCATAGTATTTGTTAAATAAATTAATTAGACCTAGCCAGTTCCTATAGCTTGCAGAACTACTTGCTGTTACCTGTAACTATACCACCAAACAGGATACTCTGCCAGCATCTTCAGTCAGGTATTACCTGGGTACCAGAAGGTGGGTCCCATTCAAACTCCTGTTCTGCCTACCTCTCCCTGTCTAAGTTTAATAACCCAAAATATAATACAAGATATTGCATTCACTTCCAACCTAATGCCTTCCAAAATAATAATAATTCACATTGGCAACCAATCCTTGGGAAAATTGATGGAAGACAAGCTTGATTGTAGGATTTCTCTGGTTATGTTTCCTACCACTTAAATGCCTGGCTCTTACTGGAAACCCCCAATGAGAGGAATGTCATCATTGAGCAGAATGTCCATCAAGCTTTCCTCTGGGCAGTAGTCTGTCACAATAACATCTGGTACTTTAATGCAGCCTACAACGAATCTGCAAATGTTTGAATGATCTAATTCTCTGGGAAAATCAATATAGATCAGAAAGGATTTATCTAGGACATGATCTCCTAATCCCACTTTAAAATTTGACCTAGTTTTTCAACCATATAAAGAAACAAATATCTTCCTGGATTTAGTGTTATGTACAAAGCTTGCAGATCCACCCATTGTGATACAGAGTAAAGCATTTTAAAAAAAAATCAACATCAACACAATTCATTCTGGGCCTGATGTTTCATAACCCCTATCTGTAATCTGCACAACAACCCTGATTGGTGGCTATGACTGTCCCTTTAGTCACTTCTAAAGGTGAAGTGACTTAACCAAAATCCCCCACAAGTAACAAAACTAGCTCCTAGCTCTGATTTTCTCTAATTACAAAATTCATTTGTGCTTTTTTTTTAACATTGCCATTGGTCATTCCAATATAAAATACAAATATAAAAAGAAAAGTTCCTGTATTGAGAAAAAATTTATTTTTCTCACCAATGTTGCTTCAGAAACAAAAGGCATTTTTACAAACCAAGAATTCACAGATTTTTCAGTCTCTCCATACTTGTCTCTCATATGTTTGTTTTTCTTTAAGTTGGAATCCCTGCACCCCAACTCTGGGGGAAGGAGTAAGCTTTCCCTAAACCCCAGGCATGCAGCTGGCATTTCGGTGTGGCTAATTATTACATCTGCACCATCAGCACAGAGCACAGGTGGTGCTTTGCATAAACCAAGGATTGACTTGCAGATTGTCCATGGGGACTTTTCCAGTCACAATATTGTTCTCCAATCAAAACTCCCCCATCTTTTCAGCTTAAGCCTTGTTTCTCCACTCATCAATCCTTAGACTAAATCAGAAATGAGGTATTTATTTTCGTTTTTGAAACGGAGGCTGAAAAGAGGAGGACTGTTGATGTTTGTTATGCAGTCTCAACCGGAAGATGAAGGGCTTTCTGACCTCTCTCCCCTCTCCTAGGAGTACTGGATGCGATGCTTCTAGTCTCTCCTACTCTGCACTCACGCTCCACCAAGTCAAGGGCACGTAAGGAAACTCCTCCTAACTGCAGGATGAGGTGTTTGAAATACATGAAGGATTGGCATATTAAAAGAAGATTGTTTATGCCAAGCTTTACTATCTCTAATATGTTTCTTATATATTCATCAAGTCAATGATGTCTTGATTGCAAAACCTGCTGAGCCATAGAGCCCTTTGCAAAGGTGAAGAAATAGCATGTGGCTGCAGATACTGCAGGCTCCTCTGCTACCTGGAAGACTAAGTATCAGGACTACTTTGCAAAACTTCAAACTTCAACCGAACCTAGCATCTCCTAACCAAGATAAACTGATGTCATCCCATCCATTCCCTAGCCTTTGTTACTTAGAGAAGAGGTAAATGAAGGCTTACATGTTGTCACATAAGACTTTTGGAATAAAAGGAGAGAAAACAGCAATGCTTCTACTTCCCTTCTCACCTGCCTCTCCTGAACCTAAAGCCAGTTTCATATAGTAGAGAGGAGTAACAGGGAATGAAAAGAAGCTGAATCACTAGTTCTCCAAAATTTTGTGATATTAATTCTATCAAATTTTAATACTTTTGGCCATCACCATAATCTTCTAGTCCTTAATGTACCTCTATTTATCCTTTGCCATGATGGAGTAAATATAAAATAAAATATAATACAAATCAATGTAAAGTAAGGATATACAAATCAATGAGAAGTATTCATGAACCAACTCTGGGAGGTGATTGGTAATCAATAACTGAAGCATCGTAGTAGGAAGGATTCTGAGGTCAGATCTAGGTTCAAAGGAGGAAAGTTCATGGACATAAGCAAGTTCCAAGGGCATGAGTATTGTACATATTTTCCGTCCTTAATAAATATAGAGTCTAATCCTTGAGTCCAAAAAGCCAATTTGCAAATACATCAATATGGGGGTTGATGTCACAACATATACAGAGACTATCACAAGCTCAAGATGAGCCAGCAACATGAAGTCACCACCAGAGAGAGTGGCATGGGTGGAGGCATGCTGTCCAAAGCTAGCAAGGTGTGCTCTACCCTCACCTGGTTGGACTGTGGTAAGAGTACTGGATCCCATTCCATATGTCACACTGGGAAAGAAATGTTAGTCAATAATGGAGAGCAGTGCACTCAATAAAGGGCCTTGGAACCTGTGTTGTATAAAGCAAAAGAAATACATTCAACCTGGTGAAGAAAAAACTTAATGAAATTCTGATACCCATCCTTCCCAGTAATCTAGCATGTCTGTTGTCTCCCAGGTGGTCCACCTGAGGTTTTTACCAACCTCTACTCTATCTAGTTAGGTGGCCCACATGGTTTATTTACCTGCCTGCCACTTACAGAGTATGCCTGCTGCATCCAGATTGTAGACTGGGATCAATTAGCAAGTATAATTAAAGCCAAATGTAATTAATCACATAACAGTGAGACATTCTTGTTTAATTTCCTGAAGTTGGGAGACTATGACATTCCTGACAAAAGATAATCGATATAAATAAATCTCCAACCGTCAGATGTTCGTTTGAGTCACAACCAAAATAATTGTTCACCAAGCTATTGTTACCAGTTAGAAATTTACTGGCCCACATGCATGCAGATTATGATCTTGTGGCCCATTTTCAAAAGACTTGAATACCCCTGCTGTCTTAAATGCTTAAAAAATAGACAGCTGATGGTTGCACAAAAGAATGTACTTAATACCCTTGAGCTATATAGACTTAATAATGGCTAAGATGGTAAATTTTATGTCAGGTAATATTTTACCACAATATTTAAATGTGTTTTTTTTAAAAAAAAAATACCATGATTTAGGAGTAAAAGTATAGGCTTTGAGTCAGGGAGAAGCTAAAATTCTGGCAGAGCCACTCACTGGTTCCGTGACCCCTGAATCTAAGTTTCCTCCTCCAAGATGGGAGAAATAATAACTACCTATCTAATGAGGTAAGTATCTGGAGGTAGGAGTTGAAATGATGCATAGGAAGCACCCAGAAGTGATATGGCAGCTGAAGACAGATTCAGCATACAAACCAATGGGTAAGAATTATAGTGAGACCTACTGGTGTTCAGGATAAAGATTTGCTAACTTGAAGCTAACCAATGGACAAAGCACCTCAACAGAAAAATTGTTGCCCTGCAAAAACACAGTCCTACAAACCACAGCAATAGAGAAACAATGACCCAAGAACCTGAGTTTCACAAACAACTATTCACACTGCAAGATGGAGACTCCTCATCTATTCTGTAGGATTAATAGGAAACTGTCATTGTGCAGCTCAGGTTTCCCAACAGGTGTCATCCCCCACAGCCACCAGCCCCATGTTTTCTGCTTACCTCACTTGCTCCACATCCCTGTAGAGCGAGTATCTTTTTCTTGATGCTTTTTGTGGCTACTATCATCTGTACTTGGCTCCTATCATTTATATTGATTATCTTTGGTCAGGAATGTCATAGTCTCTTATTATCACTGTAATAAGAAAAGTCATCTAGACTTTCATTTGTGTGAGTCTGGACTCTGTTCCCCTTTCATCCATGGATAAAGCTGACATGTGTCCTCCTAGGACAAGTTGGTTTGATGAGCATAGGAATTTCATCAAGAACATGGAACTAACTATGTGAGTTTCAGGGCTCTCAGAGGAGGAAGAAGAAAAGAGGCGGGGGAGGGGGCGGGGGCGGGGGGGGGCGGGTTCCTGCTCAAAGCATTGTTTTGATAACTTTTTCTCAATTGTTTTTTCTGGCTTCTCCAGGCCACTTTCTTGAAGCTTCCACAATCCCTTACTGCCTTGTCTGAGGCTCCTCTGCTTAAGTGTTCATGACACTAGACACTTTAAGCAACCCAACGACAGAATCTATGTCTTTTTCTAATTTGTATTCTCAGCACCTTCTAGGAGCCAAGTACAGTGTAAGCTTTCAATGGAAGGTTGTTGAATAAATTAGAGAGCTGGGGCGAAAGAGGCTGCAGAAAGACAAAGCAAGGAAGGCAAGGGACAGGGCAATGAATCTGCACTTCTCTCTGGTGATCTAATCCCTGGGAAACCCCAAGGACAGCAGCCACTGTTATTAATTTCTTTGAACAGAATAAATAAGTCACTTGCCTGGAGATATCCATTAGTGAGTGAGGAGTCAAGGTTCAACCCACATCTACCTGTTCTAAAGCCCATGCTGTTTTCTCTAAAAAAAATACAACTCGGCTCACTCCCTTCCCCTAGTTTTATACCTCTAGTCTGTCTCCTTTCTGTATGACTTCTTTCTATCCTTAAAGCTTCTCCAACAACCCAGAGAGTTTAGTTTTACCACAAAGTCCTAAGTACCTATGCCATTGCCCCCGTGGTAGGAAATATTTAAAAGAATGAATTAACAAGCATCAACTGGATGCTACCTCATTTTCAATAGAGTGATAAATACCTTTGTTGTAGAAGTATGGTGAGGAATAAATCACCAATTATGTAAAAATAAAACAGCTCTAATGAACTAAATTCTAGCATGCTCAAGTGAAAACTGGGATAAAGGTAAAATTTGGATTGGGACCACCAACTGAAAATGCTTTATCCACCTTTATAAGGCTCTAAATATTTTTAAAATTATTTCACCTTTCACTTTGCAGTGTGCAGAGAATTTGAATGTATATTAATCTCATTGAATCTTGTTCTATATCTTAAATTAGTTAGATTTTTTTTCCTTTTTTACCACAGACAAATCTATCAATATTTTCTTTGCAACCTAATCCATTGTTTTTCATCTTGTAAACTCGTAAACTCATTTCTAAAAAATTTTGCCATTCACTTTTAACAACTGGGGCTGAGGGTGTAGCTCAGTGATAGAGTACTGAGGCCCTGAGTTCAATCCCCGGTGCCACCAAAAAAAAAAAATTACACACACACACACATATATGTGTATATATATATATATATATATATATATATATATATATATATACATATATATATGTATGTATATATATAATTTTTAACAATGGTTAGTTAAGTAATATAGTATTAATTTAGGAAATAGTGAGGTAAAGATATAATTTGATTTTTCCCACACAGCTAATATATTTATTGAATAATTCTTTTTTCCTTTCTTTAGATATTTGAGCTTTGTCATGAATTTAGTTCATATATATATTCATTTTTTCATTTCAAGATTATCTATTCTGTTCCAAATGTATTTGGCAAATCTTTTTTAAATAACATACTTTAAATTACTTTAACTTTCTGTTATTTTCTAATATCAAATAGTAAAAGTACTCCTCTTGGTACTATTACCTGCCTCCCAAACAAAAATGTCACCAAATAGTCTCATCTGGTAATTTTTCCAAAAGAAATTTAGAATTACTTTTGTTAACACATCCCTGAGGCCTCTGTCTGGTCTAGAGCCCAGTTGTGCCAGAGCAGTGGAGTAGATTGTGGGAAAGCCAAAGAAATGTCCGGAGACAGCCTGGGAGACATATGATTTATTCGGTAAAGCTTACAAGATCAGTGACTTCTCCAAGAATTCAGTGGTGGCAGGCTGACAGTACCTCCATCCCTCATGGTGCTTGGCTGAGCAGTACTTCCTCCCTCTTGTAGTGCTTTGACCAGTGTCATATTTCCTTTCCACAGTGCCTATTTGCAAATCATCAGTATGGGGGTTGATGTCACAGCAACATGTACAGAGAATATCATAAGCTTAAGATGAGCCAGCAACATGAAGTCCCCACCAGAGAGAGTGGCATGGGTGGAGACATGCTGTCCAAAGCTAGCAAGGAGTGCTCTACTCTCACCTGGTGGGACTGTGGTAAGAGTCCTGAGGCCTCTGTCTGGTCTAGAGCCCAGTTATGCCAGAGCAGTGGAGTAGATTGTGGGAAAGTGACATATTTCCTTTCCCCAGTGCCCTCAGCTCCACCAGTCCCCACTCAGAGAGAGGTTCTATATCTTAAGCCACAGAAGCAGTGGCATCATCAGCATTAGGCTGCTTAGTTTGCTTGTGTGACCAGCATCCCAAAGAGCAACTGTCCTGGTGCCTATACACAAAAGTAGCTTTCTACAGATAACACTTGCCCTAGTTCCCAGTGAGCAAAGATAATATGTATCTGGACTTTCCAGCTTGCTCTCATTGTTCCCTTATCAGGGATAGGTTTTGGGGAACAAAAAGGGGGCATTCTCAGGGACATGGTGTTTTACTGGCCCCCTTTTCTTTAGAGATGATATGGCCTCCAAGGCAGGGAACAGACCATGGGGGACAGCAAGTTTTCCTCACCCTCTCTCAGGCAAACATTATTGCTCTTTAATGTGAGGTGAAGCAAGTATATTTCCACGAATTCTTTTTCTCAAGCTAACTTTACCGCTCCTACAATTTTTGGAAATTCATATTTTCAGAAGCTTTTCTTGTGTCAAGCAGAATTTAGCAAAACCTCTTCTAATTAAACCTATGCGGAGCCTGTGCTGTAGTTTGGATCTGGAATATCTCCCAAAGGCCCATGTGTTAAAGGACCAGCCCCCACTGTGGCATCACCAGAAAGTGATAGAAACTTTAAGAGGTGAGGTCTGGTTGGGGGGTTTAAGTCACAGGATATGTGCCCTCCAGGGGAATCATAGGACCCTAGCCACCTCCTCAGTGGGCAGCTTTTTTTTTTCTGCCATATACTCACCACTATGATGTGCTGCTTTATGTCAGGCCCCAAAGCAACAGGGCCAACAGATCATCGTCTGAAACCTCTGAAACTGTGAGCCAGAATAAACTTTTCCTCTTTATAAGTCAATTATCTCTGTTATTTGTTACAGTAATGGAAACTGACTAACACAAGCTGTTAGAAAGGGATGGTCAGTGATAACAATTCTGAGAAATAGCACAATTTAGTCATGATGTCTATTATGCTTACAGCAGGCTAACTTGAAGTTACTCAGAAGTATAAAGGGAAAAAATTGTCAGAGATGTACCTTTTAGGTAAATTGCTTAACCAAAAACAAAAACAAACGTGACCACCTTAACTTAGGTTAAGAGAATATTTTTAATTAAATAGACTTGTCCTCCAATAATTATTAGATGATGGGCCAAATAAAATAGTCTCCATAGCAAATTTAAATCATACCTAAAACTGCCCACTTAAGAATTTATCTTTTTCTTTGTGTTTAGGTATTTTCTTGAGGTACAAATATTCGTGAAGAGCTATTAAGCAGATAACATTTGAACCATTTTATTTGTTATTTTAATAGGAAGTTAGAAAAGAAGTCTATGAGGTACACTACTAGGTCATCTGCCAATGTGTCACCAGAAATTAAGTTCATACTACTTTTAACCAGCGCTGAGAAAATCCTAGTGTAATAGAAAGAATGACTTAGAATCTAACATATCTGGCTGGTTTCTAATTCTAGGTCTACCACTTGGGCTAGAGGATGAAGCATGAGTTTGAAGAAGATACAATGAGAAGCAGCAGGGAAAACATCTAGAGGTTGTGACATAGCCCAAGCTGGAGTTTGGGCTTGATACTATTTGAAACCCCTGGGAAAGTTTTTTAATAGCTCTGCACCTCATTTTCCTCATATACAAGGTCTGGAACCTAAAACTCATTTTGTAGGATTCAAGGATTAGAAATAACATATAAAATGGGCCTTCTACAATAGTTGGCACAAAGTAGATATCTAAAAACAGCAGTTATTGATGCCACCAATAATATATATAGTCCATATTTCCTTATTTTTTTCTAGTCTAAGAGCTCACCCTGAGAAAGTTAGAAGAAATCAACTGTGCTGAGTGGAGGAAAGAGACTCTAGATGATTCTCCTCGTTTATAGAATTTCTTCCTAGAAAAGCAAAGTTCTTGCCTCTGGCTTGAAAGAATCCAAAGGATCCCCTCACTGCAGCTCAAAATTAGCACGATGATAGGAACATGCCCCCTGCCCTGCACCAAACACACGCTCAGGAGCCAGCCTGCTAGATCCGTGAAAAACCAAAAGCAAATACTGTCCCTGGTGTCCAGCTGGCACAGGGCTCCTTGACCGCTGTTGACTTGCTGCCCAGGTCTCTTCACGGTCCACCGAGCCACATCTGAGTGGAAGAAACAAAGCAGCAGAAAAGTTTGTGCAGCCAACAACGGGAACCAATAGATCAGCTGCTATTCACTGAATAAGCATCCCTGGATGTGCCACACACCCTGCCCGGCACTTTCATGTGTCATCTTGTTTAATTGTCACAATAACGCTGTGAGATAAGTATTGGTATTATCATTTTACAATGAAGAAAAGGAGGCTCAGAGAAATTCAAAGTAATTGCCTGATATCCCACAGCTAGTAAGCATCAGAGCTAGGATTCCAACCCAGATCTGTCCGACTCCGAAGTTCAAACTCATTCTCTCATACCATGCTGACTCTGACAACAGAATTCAGTTGTCCTCTGCCTGGGATTCAAAACCTGACTTAAAGACTCTGAGCTGGAAGGAAGTTTAGGGATGATTTAGTTATTAAGCTGTTTTCTCTCAGCTCCAACCTCACCCTGCACAGCCCATTTCTCCTTTGTCAGCTGCTCTCTTGAGGCACTCCCAATGGGAATAGGAGACCAGAATTCTACAGGGAGACTAATGGAGGGAGAAGCAATCTGCTACTTCCTGCCTGCCTCCCATTTAGGTCAACATGGTCCCAGCAGCGTCTCTTCTTGACCCTGTCCAAAAGCAGTTTATTCCTTTAGTACAGTGATTCTGTTTGCAGTTTTCTCAGCACCAGCCACACTGCTCCACCTTCTGTGTCCTTCCCCAGGACCCACCGAAGCCACGAGGTATGGGTCCCCATCTCCAGGCTTCTGGGTTTCAAAGGTCTCAACTTCTTCCCTTGTTCCTCCAACCCTTAGGGTGGAAGCTGCCCCCTGCAGTTTCTACCTCTGTGGTTCCTTTGTGTTCCCTCAGAGCCTTTCCAGTTCTCCAACACCTGGTTAAGAATTATTTATGTTACTGTCTCTGTTAAATAACTGCATGGTTTCTGTCTCCTGATAGAACCCTGAATAACACAAAGAATCTTCCTCTCCGATGCCTCTCAAATGAGGAAACTGAGGCCTACAGAAGTTATGTGACTTGTTTAAGTTTACACACTTAGTTGGTATTAGAATTTAAAATAACGTCACTACTATTTGTCCACTTAGGTGTGCTACAACCCAATGAGGCATATACCACCTTCCCTATAAAACAGATGTGGAAACGGAGGCTCAAAAGTTATCATGTTACCATCTTTATCCATTAAGAATGTGTTAAAACTCACAGAGGGACATGCCATCATTCCTGTAAAACAAATGTGGAAATCAAAGGTCAAAAGTTGTGTGATTTCTCAAATGTCCCCCACCTAATGAGTAACAGAGGTACAATTTGAAATGAATTAGTCTAACTACAAAACCAGGGCTGTTACTCATTTCTCCATACTCAGATCTTGTCTCCCCACCCCTCTAGATTGGATAAATAATTCTGCATCTTCACGGTCAGGTAGAGCTCTTAGCTGTAGACTCTTGTTCTTCTCTTAAGACTGCTCACTCATAAAGCTCAAAAGTAATCTTTTCTTTGCACTTCTGGCATGGAATAAAAAAATCTAAATATTGGGTTCCATCTACCAACATTTCTTTAACCAAGTTTCTTCTCGAAAGGGAAGAAAGCCGCTATCTTTTACATCATATTATTTGGGTCCCAAGCTATACAGGAATCTTCAGAATGACTGAAGCCCCTCTCATGGCCAATCACAATGACTAGATGATTCCCAGACAAAACAGAGAACACTCTGCAGTTAGGAAGGAGTAAAATCACACTTATGAAAGCTATAAATACCTTTCATATGCCTCCTGTAGTCACTGCTGCAAAATGAGAAAGCTCCAATATGTTATTTACTAGCTATCAAAAAGTACAAAGTCACACTTCAAAAATATCAATAAGTCTTTCTCTATTACCTCTTGACAGGTGCAGCCCAATTAGGAGCTTCCACGTGCTGGGTTTGGAGCGCAGCCACTCCCTGCCTGGGTGTTCTACTGATCACAGCTAGGCTGCAGTCAGTTAATCATGGAAGGAGACTGGATGGCAGAGACATCACAGAATCATGGTGGGAGGAGGAGCTGCTTTTTGTCTGCTAATGACTCAACCTGGATGCCCTGCGGGCTCCTGCTGGGCTCCTTGCCCTTGTTTGCAGGATGCATCCTCAGAGGGATTCATCTCAGTTCAAGGCAAGACAGAGGTTAAGTCAGCAGGGATCCAAGAATGTAGGAGGCCTGGCCACCATCTGAGGGTTGAGCCTACCTAGGAAGCTAGCAGCCATGGGCCTTTTCATTCATTTTGAGCCTTGGTGCACAGCTCCCTTGACACCCTTGAAGGTTGTATGGCTTTTATAAAAAACTATTTATAAAACCACTAACTAGGTACCAGGTGAGTGCTTTTCCAAAGAGAAAAGACCTGTGCCCGAAGGAGGTGGCCTTCTATGCTCATGTGTGACTTCCTGTTCATTTTAGAACCCTGTTTTTCTCAATATCTCATAGCAGGAGGCAGAAGTGCTAAGTCTGGGCTCTGTCGCTTACCTTCTGTACAATGTAGGCAAGTCACTTAGTCACCCCACCTCCATTTTCTTATGTGCCAAAAGGAATCTGTCAAGTTAAAGATCCAAGGAAATAAATCTAAAGATGATTATTACTGAAATTTGGGGGGAAATGAAAAATGTAGTTTAGTCCTATTTAATTTAGTCATTATAATAGACAAATGTAATTCCCTGAGAATATCATGGGGAAAATTTATTCACAAAATCAGCCCCAGTGGGAAAACTGGATATCCATGTGTAAAAAATGAAACTAGATCCTTATTTCACCCTGAACAAAAGTCAACTCAAAAGTGGATGAAAAAATGAGAGCAACTAAGAACAAAGCAGGGAGGAAGAGCAGGAAGAAAAGATTAACATTAAACAGATACATGAGGTGGGAGGGAAAGGGAGAGAAAAGGGAAATTGCATGGTAATGGAGGGAGATCCTCATTGTTATACAAAATTACATATAAGAGGTTGTGAGGGGAATGGGAAAATAAACAAGGAGAGAAATGAATTACAGTAGATGGGGTAGAGAGAGAAGATGGGAGGGGAGGTGAGGGGGGATAGTAGAGGATAGGAAAGGTAGCAGAATACAACAGATACTAATAGGGCATTATGTAAAAATGTAGATGTGTAACCGACGTGATTCTGCAATCTGTATTTGGGGTAAAATTGGGAGTTCAAAACCCACTTGAATCAAATGTATGAAATATGATATGTCAAGAGCTTTGTAATGTTTTGAACAACCAATAAAAAAAATCATATGTGATTTTAGAGCTTCAAGTGATATTAGTGATATCAGTATAATCTTTTTCCTAATGAGGTCACTGGAGCCCAGATAGACATCATTAACCAAAGACCCACGGTGATGATTTTAAAATAAAGGACAATTTGAATGTGAACTTCTCATGTACAAATGGTCATTCATTACTATTCAGAAGCAGGAACATCCAAACAACTATTGTTTGTTACACTTTGAGGCACCTAACAAGGTAGATTTTAGATAGATTTTTTGATGTGCCTTATCCTAGATTGATTTTTGCCATTGTTCTGTAGTGAATACATATAAAGGAATTCAAAGACTGATATAGGTTTTTGAGGATGGTTTTAGCTGGAACCCAGAGCTTGCACATACTTCTGTTTTCCTATGTTCTGAACTCCAAAATTCACAAGGAAAACATCTAGTACAAAATATAGGAAAAAACATAATTTTGATATATCTTTTAAAAATAATTTTTAGTTTCTAACAACAAGCAATTAAAAATTGAATCAAATTTAAGGATGCTAGGGAATTTGGTATTGAAGGGAATTCTTGTGTGAAGAATTGTTTCATAAGCACATAATAAAAACTGGTTATAAGTATGGCAGTATGTATAAACGTGGCTGTATAACCAATGTGATCCTGCAATCTGTACACGTGGGAATAATAAGAATTCATACCCCATTTGAATCAAATGTATGATATATGATATGTCAAGATCAATGTAATGTTTTCAGCAACTACAAAATTTCTTATGTTTAAAAAAATAAATGAAAACTAGTTATAAATCAAAAAAAAAGTGGATGAAAGCCCTAGAAATTAGACCACAAACTTTGCAACTGTCAGAAAAACAAACACTCCAACACACAGGCACAGGCAATGACTTCCTCAATAGGACTCCTAAAATTCAGGAAATGATACAAGAATTAATAAATGGGATGGCAGCAAATTAAAAGGAAACAAAAGCATGAAGAAAGAGCCTACAGAATTGGAGAAAATATTCACCAGCTACTTTTCTGACAGAATATCCATAATACATAAAAACTCAAAAAACTTAACACCAAAAATACAAATAATCCAACCAATAAATGGGCAAATGAACTAAACAGGCACTTCTCAAAAGAAGAAATACAAACATCCAGCAAATATATGAAAAATGTTCAACATCTTTAGCAATCACGAAATACAAATCAAAACTACACTGAAATTTCATCTGACTCCAATTAGAATGGCAGTCATCAAGAATATAAATAATAATAAATGCTGGTGAGGGTGCAGGGGTAAAGGAACACTTATACACTTTTGGTGGGAATATACATTAGTACCAAAACTATAGAAATCATTATGACACTTCCTCACAAGATGAGAAATGGAACCATCCCATGTCCCAGCTATATCATTGCTCAGTATTTATCCAAAAGAATAGTAACACAGGGGCTGGGGTTATGGCTCAGCAGTAGAGCGCGCGCCTCACACGTGCAAGGCCCTGGGTTCGATCTTCAGAACCATGTAAAAATAAATAAATAAATAAAATATGCCTCCTGTAGAAAGAAGTCTATGAGGTACACTACTAGGTCATCTGCCAATGTGTGACGAGAAATTAAGTTTGTATTACTTTTAACCAGCACTGAGAAAAGCCCAGTGTAATAGTAAAAGAATGATTTAGAATCTAACAGATCTGGCTGGGTTCTAATCCTAGGTACGAGGTGAGTGTCCAACTACAACTACAAAAAAAAAAAAAAAAGAATATTAATACCTACATACCCATGTTTATAGCAGCACAATTCACAATAGCCAAACTACGGAACCAACTTAGGTGCTCATCAACAGATGAATAGACAAAGAAACTGTGGTATATATACACAATGGAGTTTTATTCAGTCATAAAAGCAAAACTTATGTCATTTTCAGGAAAATGGATGGAACTGGAGAACATCATGTTAAGTGAAATAAACAAGACTCAGTAATAAGTCATATGTTTTCTCCCATATGTGGAAGATAAAGTGAAATAAAAACGATACCATGAAAATAGAAAAGAGATCAGTAGAGGTTGGAGATTAGGGGAGGGAGGAAGGAAGAAAATGGAAAGATACTGGGGAATGAAATTGACCAAATTATGTAATGTGCATAAACGAATATATCATAATGAATCCCATTATTAGATACTATTATAAGATACCAATAAGAAATCAGTCCTAAGAAAACATGACCATAGACGCCTGCTCTGCCTTAATTTTTTAGTGCCCAAACAGAAAATGTGGAATAGCCCCACGCTAGCACCTCTAGATTCACTGAATCCTAGTATGGAATAGCCTCTGAACACATCTCATCCAGTCCCCTGCTACCACAGGACTCTAATCTCCAACATCCTAGTAGAGCCTTCCAGTCTGCTTGAACACATTCAAGGATGAGGTGCTCATTTGTCAATAAAATACCCTATGACAGCTCAGCTCTAATGAATAGAAAACATGGACTCCAAAACCTCTCCCTATATCTACCTCCAACTGATCCTAGTACAGTGCTGCTGAAGCTACCTGGATTTACCTGAACCCCCTTCTTCAGCCCAGCCCCTCATTCCCTGGCCATCCTAAGAACTCCTATTAGCTGCTTTGGGGTTTACAAGGTACTTGCCTTATGGATCATTAGCAAAATGATATTCAAAGGGGAGGAAAAAGTCCACACCCTGACTTTGTCTGGGTTCTATTAACGGGAATTAGTTCCTCACCCTGTTTATTCAGAAGTTGACATTAGACATGAAAATAGGCATGACCTTTTGAGCCAGATCCTAAGGAGGAGATACGAAAAATATATGTGTGTCCTCAGGCACCATGGCCAGGGCTGACACTACAAATAACCCTCAGTACTCCCTGGAGACTCAGACAAGCAACACAAAGGGACCTGTAGACCAATTTGTATGTAGGGTGCAAGTGGTGACATCAGCCAGGGCCAGCCTTTGTCCTCTATGATATGAGGCATGGTCTAGTACCATAGAGGGGTTGTGCATTCCTGAACCATGAGGCGGAAATGGGAGGATTTGACCATATGTAATCATATGTATACATAAGTATACATATTCATAAACCACTGCTGGCACACACTGCCTTATCAGATGCACAGATCTCTCCTATAACACCATTAATGTGATCAATCAACCTTTTCTCAATAACTCTAGTAGGGGGTCACTACTTTCTAATTGTTTCCTCAAGATTTGCATCCCAGCTACATGGTCAGATAGCTTTGAAAGGGGACTGAGCAGTACTCAAGAGACCAGTGGGATATTCTGCCATTTTTGCATTTTTTCTAAAAGCACCTCATGAGAAAGAATGGAATTTCAGTGACACTACTTGTTTTAAGTCCCTGAGCAGTTGACTACTTCTCTGAGCTTCCTTTTTTTTCTCCCCTTTCTTTCTCCAAGGGGAATATTATATCTGCTTCACAGTGAAATCACATACATAAATATCCAACACAGCTCTTAGCACAGAATAATCGTCAAATAAATATAAATTCCTTTCCTTTTCCACAAGAATGGTGGGTAAAGTGACCTGAAAACATTGGCATTCCTTGGTAAGAATTTGCCGATTTTTCTCTTAGAAGTGTTCCAATTGTTTACTGCTCTGTATATGAACCTGGGACAATACTTCAGACTTCTCTGGGAGTCTGATTATCTTTCTGAACCATAACTGACTAAAATGGCAGAGATTTGGCCATTGTTTTCCTAAGGACAACAGGTTTCCATGATTCCAAGGGGAATATGGCTCTGCTTTCAGGGGACATGTTGAGGAGCAGGGAAGGCTCTAACTTGGGAAGGACCCATCCTGCATCCAGGTAGACACCTAAGTTGCAGAACTTTGGCAGAAACCTCAGCCATCACTGTCAAAGCACTACGGTCTCTGAACAGAAGCCACGAGGCTAACAGAGCTCCAGCACATACAGACCTAATGAGCTGGGGTGGAAGTCAAAGCCTTATTTGCATCTATTTCCTCTCATTATTATGTGGCACTAAGGAAATTTTCTGCTGAGCAGAGTGACCTTGACATATGATTGCTTGTGCTCTTCTGGGAATATGCAGAGCATTATAAGAAGTAATGATTCCCAAAGAGCCTATCTAATCTGACAACGCTCATCAGCCTCCAAAGGAAGATTATATCTTTTGTCCATTTCTCTAGTTTTTTTTTCAGTGTTGCTATAAAAAAGAAGCAGACAGAATAAGATCTATAACCTCTAACAATGTCCTTGCAAAAGTGAGAAGTGTGACAGAAATGCTGTCTTTCATCATCTTCACCACCAGTCAGCATTTCTCAGCAGATGAATTAGATCTGCACCTGACCCAACTCTCCTCTCTCTCTCAATCTTGGAGGTGTTCTCCAAACACTTCATGTTTTTGGCCTGAAAATCATGGGTACTAGACTTCAGGACCAAATGCTAAGAATCTAGACTATTGAATTCTCACTCCTCTAGTCTCAACCAATTTTCACTTCACATTTGGGAACATGGGTTGTGAAGTACTTGGGAATAAACTGTTGATTTTGCTCATTTACAGATTTGTTTGCTATGAGTGAAATCTATTATCAAACTTTGATCCCAAAACATCTTTTGTTTCTGATGCTGATATCACTTTGAAAAGAAAGAAAAATAAAGATTAAAATTTAGTTTAAATGTTGTACAGCAAATATTAATTAAAAAATAGCATTCATCATGGTTAGCAATAGTAAGATTACCCGTACAATTTTGGTACTCAATGAAATTCATTGCCACCGGTTTAATAAGGATCTCAGTTTACAATAATATAAATAAGCCAGGCACGGTGGTGCATACCTGTAATCCTAGAGGCTCTGGAGACTGAGGCAGGAGGATACCAAATTCAAAGCCAGCCTCAGCAACTTAGTAAGGCCCTAAGCAACTCAGCAAGACCCTGTCTCTAAATAAAATATAAAAAAAGGATTGAGGATGTGGCTCAGTGGTTAAGTGCCCCTGGGTTCAATCCCCAGTACCAATAAATAAGTAAATAAATAAATAATATAGATAAAGAGATTGAGAAGGATGTGGGGGAGAAGGTAGATAAAAAGAGGTTGGATTTGATCAATATATGCTATATGCATGTATGGAAATATCACCTTGAACCCCACTAATACATACAATTAATACATACTAAGAAAAAATTTAAAAATATAAAATAAATGAATTACAAAAGTGCTAAGAGCCAAGTATATGATGCATGGCATTTTTGGTCGAAAGGTGACGCCAGCTAGCCATTGAGATGATATGATTATGTTAAGATTTGCATTCATATGGATATTAGACTCCTGCTGTTCACCTAGGCAGGCTACGGGACTCCTGGAGAGTTCCCATTGGTTGGGGAAGTACAGTAGGAGGGAGTTCCGGGGGAGGAGCTCTCTCTGCCCTCCGAGAGGAGGCCGCGTGGGTGGAAAAAATCTTCCCGGGTGGTACCGGACGTTGGCGGCAGTTTCAAAAAAATAAACTTTGTTCCTGCTTGAGTAGCTCGTGATTTTGTGCCCAGCCAGACTGCGACACAAAAGTCCTTTAAATGAGAAATCAAATATTTGAGAATCCAACTTTTAAAACATTACCCAACTATTTCAGATTTATCAAAATCCCAATTTTTGATACATTGAAGATTTCAGGTTCAAAATACATATGCTTTGTTTTCTAGCCCTTAAATAGATATTGCTATGTTTCCTCTCACCTTGACCCTACTTCTCTGGAATCATTTTTCTCAATCTCGTGAACTCCTCTCCATTCTCTTATTAAAGTCTCCAAAGAACTATTGCCCACCCCTTCCCTCCTTCCCTCCCTCCTTCTCCTTCTTCTTTAATATACCATATAACTTTGGGGGGATAGCTGGGCCTTTCTAATGATAGTTTCTGGAATGTTTAGATGCACTTTGACCATTTCCTGGATATATGCCAAGAGATAAGAAGCAGATCCTGTACATCAGAACATGAACTGGGAAGAATTTAAGATTTTTCAATCTGCCACAGTATAGATGTACCTCAAGTTGGTTTGACAAGAGACAAAAAAAAAAAAAAGAAAAAAAGAAAGAAAATGCCTGAGTAGTCCCAGTCACTTCCCCCAACCACTCCCTTACCTCCATCTAAGGAAGAAGAAACATTTCGAAAAGCAGGATAGATAGAAACAGTCAAGCTTAGTGTGGACCTTTCCAAATCCAGGACAAGTCTTGCACATCTCGCCAGTACAAGAGGAATCAGGGCCTGAGCAGTCTTTTCTGATTAGAGCAGAAATACGGTGAGAAGACGCTAGAGTCCAGAGAACTGAATTCAACCCCTGCCCTCTCAACTTCTTTGCAAGAAGCAGCACAGGGTTGGGGGGTTGTATAAAGAAATGGATTTTGGAACTAGAGAGAATTTGGTTCAAATCCCAGCTCCCTCGCTAATTCTTGTAACCTGAGGCAAAGCACTTCAGCTTTTGTGTGCCTCATTTTCCTAATTCATAAAAAAGAGATAATCATATTTTTATCAGAGTTTGTTGTAAGAGATAAATGAGACATACATAGGTACTCAGTAAAGATCAGTGGTTGCTGTACAGCCTTGGGCTTATCATCTGTGAGGATCAGTCTCCTCATTTGTAAAGTACAGGATAGATTACCTAATTTCAAAGACTCTTGATAATAGAAAACTGTCAGATCCTGGCAGAGGATAATAAATATAAGGAAGAGATAACTGAGGAAAATCTAACTTGAGATGTTATTTAAATCTTACCAAAATATTTAATCAAGGTGGAGGCAATGGAGACCAAACATTTTGGAAAGTATCATCACCCAGGTATCTACAGAAAGTAGACCTACCCAGAGTCAGCTGGGCACAGTTCTAGTACCCTCACAAAGATCACCCCCACAGACTGAACCAGTGGAGAGAAAGAAAAATAATACTATTACCAAAACAAAAGTTTAAGACTAAAAGAAATAGATTCAATTTTTAAAAACTGAGGGTTAAAGGGCCGGGCATGTGCCCCAGTGGTAGAGTACTTGCTGAGCATGTGTGAGACTATGGGGTTAAATTCCTAGTAGTGAAAAAAATTATTTTAATAAAGCAAAAAGAAAACTGGTCTAAAACTTGGTTCAGATATCATTAGCTTGGTTTCCAATTTTGCTTTGGCTACCAGGAAGCTCACAGACAAATTTATTCCCCATTTTTAAAAACTATAGATGTTTATGGTCTACATAGTTTCATTATGACTCCAGTTCTCTTTTCAACTGGCAATTATACTTTAACTTGTTTTCCATTGTGATAATTAATTTTAGGTGTCAACTTGACTAGTGTTATGGTTTAGATGTGAGGTGTCCCCAAAAAGCACATGTCTCACGATAATACAAGAAAGTTTAGAGGTGAAATGATTGGGTTATAGGGGCCTTAACCCAATCCATGAATTAATCCCCTAATAGGGATTAAGTGAATGTAGCTACAGGCTGGTGGGGTGTGGCTAGAGGAGTAGGTTACTGGGGGCATGCCTTTGGGGTATAATTTTTTGTGAGCTGAGCTTAGTCTTGCTCTGCTTCCTGGTGATGTCCTGAGCCATGCTCTTTTACCATGATGTTCTGCCTTGCCTTAGGCCCCAAGGAATGGAGTCGGCCATCTATGGACTGAGAACTCTAAAACCATAAGCCCCCAAGTAAATTTTTCTTGTCAGGTCTTTTGGTCATAGCAGCAAAAAAAGCTGACTAAAACATCTAGAAAACTGACAAAACATTATTTCTGGGTGTGTGGGAGTCTCCAGAGGAGTGTAGCATGTGAATGAGGAAAATCCACCCTCCATGTGGGCAGGCAACATTCAGTCAGCTGGGGACTGGAGAAAACAAGGAGGCAAAGAAAAGGATTTTTTTTTCTTTTTCCTGGAGCTGGAATATACTACTCTTCTTCTGCTCTTGGTCATCAGAAGTCTAGACTTTCTAGATTTTGAACTCTAAGATTTATACCAGTGGCCCCTCAGGTTCTCAGGCCTTTGGCCTAGACTGAGAATTATGCCATCAGCTTCCTGGTTTTGAAGCTTTTGTACTCAGACTGAGCCAGAGCACCAGCACTCCAGGGCCTAGAAGTCAGCATAACATAGAACTTCTCAGCCTCCACAATTCCATGAGCCAATTTCCCCATCACCTATTGGTTCTGTCTCTCTGGAAAACCCTTATAATACACCCATGATCACAACTTTGCTTTTATTTTAAGATTTTCTTATTTCATTGTATGTATTCTTATAATACACCTGAATTCCTTTATGAAACAAGGCAGAGTATAAATAAATAGAAATCATCTTGCTAATCATGCAGTTATTTTACATGTCATTTTCCATGTATAAAATAAGAGTTTATGGCTTAAGATCAATATCCCTTTTAGCCCTAACCCTCTTAATTCTAGTCTTTCATTTCTATAGCTCAAAGACCATATTAGGTTTATACAGTCCTGACTTAGTAAAGTAAGCAGCACTGAATTCCCTGATATGTTTTATGTTTTTCTTGTACTTTTATTGGGAGACATTTATGCTCTGGAGGATTTTACTGTCAGTATCACTAATGAATTTTAAATGATTCATTTTGTATATTCTCTCCATCTTAATACTCTCAGACACTACACTGGTATCCTTAGAATTACAGCTAGAATGCTAACATTTGGAAAGGACTTAATATTTAGAATTTGATCAGCTCAACTAAAAGTTTGAAATAATCCTAATGTAATCACTAGTGATAACTAACATGGGGTACATCCCCGTCTTATAGATGAGGGAAAATGTAATACAAGGAGATTAAGTGACTTGCTCAAAGTCATGCAGTTCATGATTGGCACAAGGACTTGAACTCTGATCTTCTGACTCTAAAGCCTTTTCCAACTCTCAGCCTCTACAAAAGATCCTTTGAGCTCCCATGAACACTTCCAGGCCACACAAGTCTTGGGATAACCTCACTGATATGTTGCTGTGGGCAATTATATACTGCACTCCAAAGGAGTAGCTCAGAATTGGTCTTATGCCTCTTTGACTTTCAAGTCGTCCAATATTTGAAAATAGCAATCCTGTACACTATAAGTCTTTTGTTCCTGAGATAAACTTTAGAATTTAATTCACTCAGAGCTATTTTATCTGTTAGCTACAAGAGGCTCAATGCCTAGGGACCACCAGCTTTCCAGAGGTCTATGGAGAAAAAAAATATAAATTGGCTCCAAGTCACAGACAGCAAAACTGAAACTGATAGCCATTTAATTAAGTGCCTGAAAAATATAACATTATTACAACTTCATTGTTAAATTTATTATTCATTAAAAAATCCATTACATGGAGATGGGCTTGTGGCTTAATGTTAAAAGCACTTGCCTGGCATGTGTGGGGCACTGGGTTTAATTCTCAGCACCACAAATAAATTAGTGAATAAAATAATGGTCCATCACAACTAAAAATATATATATTTTTTAAATTATTACATATAAGAATAATTTGTGGATTAGATTCTCTTATTTTCCAAGAATCCTTGAGTAGGCTTAGTGATTGACTAGAAGACATAGACAATTGTATTGAATAAGTCATTCGTGGGCAAATAATTTCAAAGGTAAAATTATAAAAGATCCTCAACATTTTTATGGAAAGTTTACATTTAATTCCAAATTTGGATGTATTTTAATATGCTTACACTCAGTGATGGAACTTCACAAGAGTATACAGAAAACTTAAAATGGTTCTCTGAGTCTTCCATTGCTTAAATTTCTCCTTACAAGCTGAGATATCTTTTAGTAAAATTACTCCCTGTAGCCTCAGTGTAAAAGTTTTTTTTCTAGTTGCTGAATTTGGCCAGGAAATTGAACTACATTTGTTTGGAAGAAAATGAACTTGCTGGGGAGCACTTTGGGACCTGCCAAGATACTGCCAAAGTGGCCTACATTGTGCCAGGAATTGTAGATAACCAGGAATTCAAATTCCTCTGTCCACACTAGTCAAACTTAATCGTTTCCAGATATGAGAAAGTGCTCTTAAAAAAAAAAAATTAAAAAAAAAACCTCAAATTTTGGCAAAAGAACCAATTAAGTCAGTCACATTGCCAAGGGCATAGTTTTAATTGCCTCAAGGAGCCTTGGGGTGCACTGGCAAGATCCTAAGAATGTTGTAGGTTAAAAACCATATTGTATCCAGACACAGAGACTGCTGTTAAAGCTGTTAAACTTCTTGTATTCAAGTGATATGCTTGGCATCAAAAATGGGCAATTCTTTAAAGGCTCAATGGCTCTGTAAGAGCCGCCTTCGCAGAGCCTAAGGTGAGACCATCTGGCTCAAAGTCTTTAACCCCAGAGCCCACAGAAGTCACCAAGGAGAGAAGCTGTGAGGATCAGCTTGTACATCCTGAGGGCTGGTAATTATGACGAACCTACTTCCTGGAGCGCTGAGCCTGACTCTTGGCTTCAATCCCAGGCCTTCAGGGAGTCCTGGGGAGCTGGATTACTGAGACAACGATATTGATGGTCCCTGCTGAAGCCATAGCCAATTCTAGAACTTGCTTCCCTGCTGGGAAAATGAACTTAATTTGGGTTCTAAGTCTTGCCCAAGGAAGGAAATAAGACAAAACTCTTGAGATGCATGCAGTAGGGGTCAAGGAGTTGTGTAGGAAAAACTTGTACCCCAAGGAACTCTATGTCCTTAAGGCCCAGCCTCCAGAGCAAGAATGAATTTACCTCCTAAAAGTCCCCTGTCTCCATCTAGCACTTCAGGAATCTATTATGGTTTGGATGTGAAGTGTCCCTTAAAAGTTCATGAGTGAGACAATGCAAGAAGGTTCAGAAGAGAAATGATTGGGTTTTAAGAGTCTTAACCCAATCAGTGAATTAATCCCCTGATAGGGATTAACCTAGTGCTAACTGAAGTGGTGGGATGTGGCTGGAGGGGGTAGGAATTGGAATGTGGCTTTGGATATGTATTTGTATCTGGTGAGTAGAGTCTCTCTCTCTCTCTCTCTCTCTCTCTCTCTCTCTCTCTCTCTGCTTTGTGATTATCACATGAGCTGCTTCCCTCTGCCATACTCTTTTGCCATGATGTTCTGCCTCTCCTTGAGGAATGGAGCCAGCCTTCTATGGACTAAGACCTCTGAAACTATGAGCCCCTAAATAAACTGTCCCTTCTCTGAGGTTGTTCTGGTTGGTTCTCTAAGTTACAGCCGTAAAAATGCTGACTCAAACACTGTCCAAAACTGCTTCTTACTCTGTCTTCTAAGTCTGCTTATGCCATCTCTGCACCTCAAATCTGAGTGTGTTTCTCTGTCCAGGACCTTCAGATTAATACTCAGATCAGCTTGGTTCTAGAGTCTGGTTTCCCCAGGGCTGTTGGCAGAGTTCCCTTGTTTGTATTCCCAAAGATGATCCTGGCTCCAGAAGCCAGTCGGGGCTACACAGTTTCCACCTCTGATTGTCCAGGCAAAAGTTCTGTGTGCTCTAATGCTTTAATCTCTAGGCTTCTATGTAGAGTCTCAGCCATCACCCATGAGGAAAGGAAAAGTTGAGCATGGAATAAGTCACCTTTAGAAATACAGTAATACAAGGGGCTATAGCTATAGCTCAGTGGTAGAGTGCTTTCCTAGCACATGGAAGGCCCTGGGGTTCAATCCTCAGCACCACACAAAGATAAATAAATAAATAATAAAGGTATTGTGTCAATCTGCAACTACAAAAAAATTTTTTTAAATCGTATGGTAAAAAAAAAAGAAAGAAATATGATAGTACAAGCCAGGTGTGGTGGCACATACCTATAATCCCAGCGACTCTGGAGGTTGAGGCAGGAGGATCACAAGTTTGAGGCCAGACTAGTCAATTTATCAAAACCTTGTCTCAAGATAAAATATAAAAAGGGATATGGAATTATTTCAGTGGTAGAGGACTTAACTAGTACATGTGAGGCCTTAGGTTAAATCCCCAGTATCACAAAAAAGTAAAGGAAGGGAAGTGAGGGGAGAGGAGGTAGGAAGGAACAAGAGAAGGGAGGGAAAAAGGGAGTGAATAGTATTAGTGTGTCCCTGTGTTATACAAGAACTGTTGAGGCACAGGGGTGTACAACAAGGAACCAGGTGCACCTGGGCACCCCCCTTCATTGAACTAGAGTCACCTTCCATCTTGTTGAACAGAGATTCTGTTTCCTTGCCCACCCAGTAACACAGCAGTTTTGGCTTCCAGAACAGCTTACACCTTTCTAATTCTGATATGAGCAAAAAAGAGGTCACTCATGTGTGGACTGACACGACCAGGAGTAGCAATAAAGCAATGAATTTATGCATCCAAGGTTCATCCCATCCCTCCTAGGTTATTCTCTTTCTTGTTCATGCATTGTCGCTCTGGGAACTCCATGATCTATGGGTACCTCCAGCAAAGATCCATCAATCCCTTCAAATCGCAGCTGTAGAGCAAAGGAAGAAAACATGATAAACAATTAACACCCTATGGCTACTCAGTGTGGTAAATGTTGAGCCTGGTCTTTCCACTGGAATAAGAAGTGATTTACCTCATTGGAGAATACAGGACAACAAGAAAAACGTAGCTCATGAAACCATACTTATTTTCCAAGTTATCAAATCTTATAACAACATCCCTCAACCAGATTTAAAATATTCAAAAACCAAGATTCACAGACACCTGTAGGACATATGACTTGATTAAAGATAACCATCCCTGAATCATGAGGTTGATTTCTTGAAGGGTACTACAAGGAGACAAATTGTCTGTTCTCTTATTATACAACCTAGGAAAAGGCTTCTCCCAGGCATGACTGTAGATACTGCTGTCTCTGAATTTTTCAAAGCTTGTGACAGCTAACCTAAATCCCTCCAAAATACCACTTAATCCTTACTCTTTTACTACTCTGAATGATTAATATGTTAAATTCTGAAGATCAAATATATATCATTTAGGTAATATATCTTAAAAACAAGAATTCATTTAATGCTTTTCAATTGTAAAATTAGATTTAAATTGGGCATATCATGGTCTTCTCTATATTTATGATAATCAGGTATGCCTCACTTTGTGGAATAAATGCATCCCACCAGGTTCACCCTTAAAAGTGAATCGTCCCCTTCTAAGAGTCATATAAAACCAACCCCAAGACAAAAATACAATCACCTTTGATGATGAAGAATTTTCTTTAACTCACACATTTAAAGGAGAAAAAAAATTATATAATAATAATAATACCCATATGAAGACTGAAGTTTCTTTTGTTTGGCAGAATCATTTCTAGAGTTAAAGGATAAACAGCAATTATAGCTTCAGAACAGAACATCCTAGACTAAAAATTCATTCAGCTTTTATCCCATCTCTTCACCATCATTTTACAAGAAAATAACAGGAAATTCTCTTTGGGTGCTCAGACCTTGTTTCCTAGCAATCTGTGGAAGTTTATTCTTAGGAATAAGCAACTGAGCTAAGGCTGGGGAAGAGTGGAGACCAAGATGCTACAGGAAGTGGACCAAAGAGGCAATTATGAAGAGGTAGACCTCCCTCTTATGTGTCAGTGTTACCTGCTACCCAAATTAATGTTGGGCTGATGACATCTTATAATTGTCCCTTTAATCAACCAGAAACCATATATGTCCATAAAGGTTGAGAAGGTAGAACAGATCAAGTAAGAAAAAAGGAAGCAAGAAGAGGGAGCTGGGCACGCTGGTGCAAGCTTGTAATCCTAACGGCTCCGGAGGCTGAGGCAGGAGGATCATGAGTTCAAAGCCAGCCTCAGCAACTTAGCAAATAAATACAAAATAGGGCTGGGGATGTGGCTCAGTGATGGAGTGCCCCTGAGTTCAGTCCCTGGTACCAAAAAAAAAAAAAAAAAAAAGAAGAAGAAGAAGAAAAAGAAAAAGAAGAAAAGAAAAGGGAACCAAAATGTAAAATGTTGTAAATCAGGCTGTCAAGCAGCCAGGAACTCAGCAGCAGATCCTAAGACACCAGTTATAATGTATGTGTATATTTGTGTGTTTTCATGCATCCCTGCACACAAAAATTACAACATCATAACAGCTTTATAACTTTGCTAATTGTTGGTACGGGCTAACAGAGAAGAAAAGGGAGGAAACACAGAATACAGATCAAAGCATACTGCATATTTTCAGTTATGTAAAAGTGAGGAAAATTTAGTAAACTTTGTGGTTATTTCTTTGATTGTGCATAATTATGGATGGTTTTTCTTTGCATACTTTTCTATTTTCCTAATTTCTACAGTGAACATGTATCTTTGGCTTCCTCGTATTATGAAGAAATGTTTTGTTTTAAAAAAAGAAAGAAAAGATTTGAGATCAAAGAAGAGAAGCAAAGAGAAATTCCTCTGAGAAGAGAAAATCAATAGAAGAAGACTCAATCAAACAGTTGTGGATGGCGTTGGTGGAGAAAACATCAAAATCCACCTGAGAGACTGCACCTAAAGAAAGGCCAGGGTTGTACAGATTAAATACAGGCTCTAGGGGTGAAATAAGCAGGAGCTATAAATGTGATGGATTAATTAGTCAGACTGTGTCACTCTAATTTACCCACCTCTAAGTACGATTTCCAAGAAATAATTAACAAGTAAAATAGACTGAGGATCTAAATTACCAACTGAAAATGTGAAGGTGAGACCCACTCCAGAAGAAGGCACAAGAGGAGTGAAAGTGAAAGAGAGCCATCCCAAAAGATGCCATCTGGACAGGACATCCCCTGATGTCAGTGGAAAGAGGCCATGACAGACATCCCAGGAGCAGATTGGTGGTAACCCAGTCAGTTGCTGAAGCACGTGGCCCAGATCAACACTCTCAACCCAACTACCACCAGGAGCAATGGCATCCTGAAGGCAAATCTCATGCCTCCTCTGGGGGAGGAGGAGACTACAGAGTCCCCAGTGTGAGAGCTTCCATCCAGTCCATTGCCAGTGATGGCAATACAATCTAGGAAACGACAGCCTGAATTTTTGCAGGATGTGCATTACGTACATGATAAAAGAGAAAGGGTTCATGTATGTTAGCTGTCCAGCCTTTCTATTCCTCTCATGCTAAAGAAAATTCTGTCTTGACCCTCTCACCCAGCTATGGATGGTCCTGCTTTGCTGAATCAGCCCGATGGACCTTGTGATGGAGAGGAGAGAGGCTGATGAGAAAGGCCAGAGGCATAGAGGCTAAAGCTGATAGGAGTATGGAGAGAGTTTTGTTAGAAGAAGGCTGGAGTGAGTGAGATGGGGAAGCAATTTTAGTGTGAGGGAAATGGATGGAAGGCAAAATCAGGTGTTCAAAGGGGGTGCTATGGTTTCCTTAACTCCCCTTTCAAAATTTGAGAAAGAAAAGGAAAAGACTAAAATCTTTGAAAATTTCTTTTGAAAGTTGGACTGCACTGTTTTAACCACAACAGTGCTCCAAGATCATCCATGAAAACACAGGTAAAGTTTATACATTGATGAGGCACCCCTCATTTCTATAGAGACCTTGAGGTTCAGGTTCAGCAAACAGCTTTCCTTCCTAATGTTCTCATGTGTAGTGGCTAAAATAAGGGTCTCTTGTCCTTCCTGTTTCCCTATCTTTTTTTTTTCCCCAAATAGAATTATCCCTAGAGCTTCTAACTCTGAAAGCTGCTCCAATTTCTGTGACACTATAGAAAGTATGTAAAAGCACATAGTATTGGAAGTAACAGGGGAAAAATTAAATCTTCCCTAAGCTTGAACTGTACAGAAATGTCTGTATGTTTTAAAAGATGAACGATCGAATCTGAAATGTTCTTGTGTCAAAGTATAACTTAGTCATTTCATATGTTGGTGCTCTCTAATGAAAGCTCTTCAATGAAATCAATTGTATTTAGCCTAATCAGTAAGAATAACGAGCCACTCCAGGTCCACTGAAGTAGTGCTGCTAACCTTATATAAATAGTTTTGGTCATATATAGTACATAAGGTGCATACTGGTACCTGCTGGGAGGCCGAAGAACTCAGTATTAGTAAACCCACAGTCCTGGTGAACAGTCAAGAGCTAAATGATAACAAACGACTTCCCTGATGTGATGCAGGCATACCCACTAGCTGGCACAATCTAGCACAAAGATAGCAAGAATGTAGCACACATCCATATTCCACCCTACATTCAGTGACCCTGAGAGACATCATTAATCAATTGATACGATCTTTCCTGCTGAGCCAGCACAGTCCCAGAAACTCCCTCCTTCCAGTCCCCAGGCAGTTACTCTCCATGGATCAGAACTGGCATGTGAGATGAAATCTATTTGCCATTCCTACTCTGTGGGATGATTAAACCCAAAATGTCAATTTGGGGATGAGTGTCCAAAGATCTCGCCCCAGGTTCACACAGAGGTATTAGAGCTGATGGTACAGAAACAAACTGTGACAGAAGAGCTGGCCTTCTGCAAAGGACCAAGACAGGGCACGTACAGGCGGATAGCAAGATAATCATCCCTCATTATCCTCTCCCATTTCACTTCTTGGCTTGAGGTGCTGAGGGTTGCCACTCAAAGACATTTTCAGGAAAGAATAACCTTTTGAGCTATTGTCTTTTACAAACACCTTGGCTCAAATTAGTGTTTTGCATTAGTAAAGTAGATCCCCGGAAAAACTCTAAAGGTTTAGGGTTCAAGATGGACCTGAGAGGCAAATAATCAGGGATTAGTCAAAGACGATGATAAGGCCAGGATGCAAAATACCACTTCCCACCCACAGCTCTCTGGAGGGTCAGCCTAGAACAAGGCTGTTCTCTTTTGGGAAGCTGGGCATCAGATGCTCAAATAGGAAACAAAATTCCACGGTAAATAGCTGAGAAAAAATAATGATTAGGACTTTAGTAAGTGAAATTAAAATGTAAGTGAATATGTTTACCTTATTTTTAAATTAGGTTACAATTGGCACAACAATGAACTGAGTTCTAAATAACTCAAATATCTGTGCTGGGGGAGGCCTTAATTTTTCTAACAAAAAGGGCAGAATAGTATAATATCCTTTGTCTTGTGCTCAATTTTACAGCACAAACATAAGGAAGATCACTTTATGTCAAATATGATCGAAGGATTATTACTTTAACAATATCAATATTCATTGGCATTCAGATCACTTACTTTAAAGGCTATTGTTTAGTAATTCTTCCTAGTCATCTCCTCTTCAGTTGGTAATTTTTCTAACTTTCCTAAGCCTCATTTATGTATGGTTTGAGAAGACTCCAACATCATTTTCTTCAACTTTGTGAAATCCTAAAATTGTTACAATTTCATTCCACAACCTATTTATATTGAGTTTGCATTTATATTACTGGATGTATAATATCCATCAGTGAAACTTACTGGGAAAATATGCTGACAGGGGAAGAGAGGCAGGTGCTACCATTAAACAAGGGTGATAATTGGGGAAGACTAATTCAGCAAGTTGACGAGTGATTATTTTTATGTGATGATAAACTTGGCTTCTCTGTGAAACCATGTAATTGTCATAACTGGAGTAATGAACATCCAGATATTAAGGGTGCCTGCATTAAACACCCCTCCCCACTGGGCCACAGCTGATTGGATCAGAGATAGACACCCAGCCTGTTGACAGCCACAGCCCAGTCGGGATGGCGCATGGCATTTTGCCAGAAGGAGTGTTGAGAGGTGATGCCAGCGAGCCATTAAGATGATGATAATTAAGTTATAATTGCTGTGACTGGATGATGCTGGATTGAAACAGGCTGTGTATTGAGTTGTATATGGACCCTGCTGTCCGGCAATAGGGCGGGTCTGGGGTTCCTGGTTGTGGGCGGGGAGCCCGGTGGAGGGTGAGAGAGTTCCCGGGGAGTGCACATGGAGTGCTGGTGGAGTTCGGGCAATAAAGGAGTTCCTGTTTGAACCTACAAGTGCCTCGTGGCACCTCGGTTATTTTGTGCCCAGCCAGACTGCGGCACCAGCCCAACTGAAACAATCATTTTTCTTTTCCAGAAATTTGGGATTGAGACACAGTTACACGTATAAAACAGTGAACTCTTTTTTTTGTTTGTTTGTTTGCTTGGTTTGGTTTGGTTTGGTATTGGGGATTGAACCCAGGACTTTGCACACACTAAGCACACATTTCACCACTGAGCAATCGTGAACCAGACCAATCTCTCAATTTTTTTTTTTTTTTGTACTAAGGATTGAATCCAGGGCACTCTACCACTAGGCCACATCCCCCCTACTCCTTTTTATATTTTTAATTTCAGACAGTGTCTTGCTAATTTTCCCAGGCTGGCCTTGAACTTGTGATCCTCCTGCCTCAGTCTCCCCTGCCACTAGAATTACAGGTGTGTGCCACTATACCTAACAATCTCTGAATTTTTTTATTCTATCTCCCTATCAGTAAAAAATTACATTAATATAATTTTTAATATTTTTAAAATTTAAAAGTTGAATGAATATATATTGAAGACTTTTACTTTATAAATAATATAAAAAACTTATTTTCTATAATAAAAATTATCAATACAATATTCTAATTTTATTATTTATTTATTATTCACTGTTTTAAAAGATTTCATTCAATTCTATGGCATAAAAATTCACATTTGATGCTATTGTTAGTTTATCTAATAGTTGGTTTTAAAGGATGCAGAGCTAAAAGCCTAATTCAAAATGACAAATAGGTCCAAATGGAAGAAAAGATACATCATTGGCCAGATTTTGAAATTATGATTTTTTTTAAAATCCCAACTACCTATTACACATAGGCTTTTGTTAAAATTAGGCTTATAAATTCTTACTTTCTCTGATGTCAATCAGACCTCAAAAAATAATCAAGCAAATTAATACAACCACTTTGGAAAGCAGTATGGAGATTCCTCAAAAGAATAGGAATAGAATCACCATATGATCCAGATATTCCATTTCTCAGTATTTATCCAAAATAACTAAATCAGCTGAGTATGGTGGCATACACGTGTAATCCCAGCCACTCAGGAGGCTGAGGCAGAAGGATCGCAAGTTCAAAGCCAGCCTCAGCAACTTAGCAAGACCCTGTCTCAAAAATAAAAAGGGCTGGGGATGTGGCTCAGTGGTTAAGTGCCCCTGGGTTCATCCCTGCTACAAAAAAAAAAAAAAAAACTCAGCATACTCTATATTGATACAGGCACATTAATTGTTTATAGCAGCACAACTCACAATAGCCAAGATATGGAACCAACGCAGATGACCATCACAGATGAATGAATGAAGAAAACGCTGTATGTATACACAATGGAGTTTTAACAAAGAAGAAAAAAATCATGTCATTGGCCAGTAAATAAATGCAAATGGAGAACATCATGCTAAGTGAAATAAGCCAGACTCAGAAAGTCAAGAGTTTTCTTTCACCTGCAGAAGTTAGAGCAAAGAAAGGGGAAAAAAGAAAGCAGGATTGTTTTTCATAAAGACAGAGGGAAGATCAGTAGAGTAGAAGGAGATTAAGGGCAAGAAAAGAGGAATGGGAAAGGGGAGAAAATGTAGAATGAATCTGACAAAATTGCATTATGTACATGTATAAATATACCACAGTGAATTCCAACTTTTACGTGTACCTATAAAGAACCAATTTTTAAAAATAAATAAATATAAGGAAGACCAATAGAGCAGAGGAAGGAGAATCGGGGGAGGGAGAAAGAAAGGGAAAGAGGATGCATTGAGGACTTAAATGGAACAAAAAAATTCCACACACAGTGATTATGTCAAAATGAACCTAATTATTATGTATAACCATATGTGCTAATGAAAGAATTAAACCAATCAAACCCACTGACTTTCTTTTCTGGAAACTTTTATACCAGTCAGAAAATTCTGATTTCTGAAGTGCATAACTATTGAGGTTCTTATGGATGAAACACTTTCTTTTCAACCATAAAAGCACATAAGGTTAGAAACATTGCCAAACATCTATTTTCAAGATCTTCTTTCCATAGCAAGAGTTTATTTAAAAAGCAGATACCTTCTCTCTCACTAACAAAATGTCATCTTTATCTTGAAGATGAAGTTTACCTTGAATAAACTTTTTTTAATAGCCATTGGTATCACATAAAAGGTCAGTGACTTTGGAATACTTAAAATACACATATCTCATCTTTAATAAAGACCATTCTTTTGCCACAAAATGAGGAGAATACATCAAGACTTTTACATGAATCCCTTTTCTTTTTCCAAGTATTGGGATGATTCTACTATTGAGGTCCTTGCTTTTATAAAATTAATGACATCAATGACCTCCTGTGGCACTTTGTACCCTTTGGACTTCAATTTTTTTAATATTTATTTTTTTAGTTGTGCATAGACACAATAACTTTATTTTATTTTTATGTGGTGCAGAGGATCAAACTCAGTGCCTCACGCATGCTAGGCAAGCACTCTACCTCTGAGCCACAACCCCAGCCCCTGGACATCAAGTTTTATCTATGCTGGAATGTCTGAATAATAGGGAATGGATTTCACACATGGAATTAACACTCTTGCTCCATAATTATTTTTTATTCCAGCCATCCATAGTTATGCAAAGGCATAATACATTATTTCCTAGAGTTCCTGGATGACTATGACTGTCAGTTGCATGCACATTGACCTGGGCAGCACAGATGCCTCCTCACACCTTGGATGTCCAGTTTTACTGGATCATTTTGCCAGCAGCAGACAGGATGTGAGTGAATATTTGCCTATCAGCAGGAATTCAAGGACCAGATCCCACAGATTCCCCTTGACCAAAAGAGAGGAGCTATTTTATTAACAATAGAGACAGGTAATAAAACATCAATAATAATGACAAGAAAGTGCAGAGCAAAAAGCAAGTGAGAGGGGCTGGGGCTGTGGCTCAGTGGAAGAGCACTTGCCTCACACATGTGAGGCACTGGGTTTGATCCTCAGCACCACATAAAAATGAATAAACAAAATAAAGATATTGCATCCATCTATAACTAAAAAATATTTTTTAAAAAAAAGCAAGTGAGATGAAAATGATCATCCATGGGAATATTTAAACCAGTTCTCCTGATCTCTGCAACAAATGTCCTATAGTCACGCTGAGGGGCTCTGAGAACAAGTTATACAGTTCCCTAATCTTAGGACCAAATGTATCTAAATAGAATTCACCTTTTAAAAGAAAATTTTTTTTTCTGTGTCATTTGTTCTCAAGGAACATCACAGTAATGAGCTGGACACCCAAAGTACAGTTACTACTTTTATTTTTTTTAAATTTTTTTATTGTTGGTTGTTCAAAACATTACATAGTTCTTGATATATCATATTTCACACTTTGATTCAAGTGGGTTATGGACTCCCATTTTTACCCCGTATACAGATTGCAGAATCACATCAGTTACACATCCATTGATTTACATATTGCCATACCAGTTACTACTTTTAAATGCTCAAATGGCTCAGCCTACCTATATCCTCAAAAGTATTTTAGTCACTAGAGGGAATTAAGAAAACACACTAGAGTGTAAGAAGGGATTATCAAAAGGAATCACATTTTTGCCTCAAATCTAGAGACTCTTGGCCTGCCATAGAAATAAGCTTTGACTCTTATCCTCACCTTATAAGAAATATTTTTGCAAGTTTCTCACTATAATAAAGATTTGAAAATTAATTTCAAATAGCTAAATAGAAATGACATTTACCAAATTTAAATTACGCAAATCTTCATGACAATTTTTGTACAAACACTTTTTCATCTTGAAATGAACAAAGCCCCTTTGACAGCAAATGGAACTTAAATCAGTGTCCCCACATACATCAACTAACTTTCATCAGAGCCTTATACATGCTTTTTTTAGCCCCATTTTTATTGTTTTAATTTCATCAGACCAATCCCACAAACATGCTAGGCAAAATGCTAGGTAGAACTTGATAGATGATTTCCCCCAAAGACAACAGTAATGCTTCCAAGTCATAGGGGATCTTGGCACAGGTGAAGAATGGCCCCAGATACAAATTGTCTCTAAGAGACCCTCTGCCAATAGTAAGACAAACTATGAACAAAAATGAGCATGGTCCTTGAGAGTAATTCATCTGGTGGGAATGTGTCTTAAGGAAGAAATGCCAAATAGAAGGGAAAAAATTCTATGGGCTGGGGCTGTGGCTCAATGGTAGAGTGCTTGCCAAGCATGTGCGAGGGTTTTATCCTCAGCCCCACATAAAAATAAATAAATAAAATAAAGATATTTTGTCCAATTACAATTAAAAAAAAAACTCTACATCAAACATGTTCATGCTGTTTATAAAAATAAAGAACTAGAAGCAACCTAACTGTTCAACAATTGACAAACTGATAAGTAAACTACTATATCCACTCAATGCCATATTGTATATCACTAAAACAATGTTCAAGAAACTTCTGTCATACCACTAACGAAGATTCATGACACAATACTGTCTTTAAAATAAACAGGAATACAATAATTTTTGTATATATATATATCAGAATGACAACTTTGAGGGAGAAATTCCTATGCATGGGATTACAATGTCACAAGGAAAATCAAATGCTACTGATTACCTTAGGATGATGCAATCATGGATGGTGTTTGAAATCTATTTTCCAAATTTTCTTTTACTGTGGCTTTATTAGTCATATAAATATATATAAACAAATAAAAATATTTGAACTAACTTAAAACTTATAAATGTATTGAACAGTTATTTAAATTGTTGTAAAAGAGTTAATTTTCCTCCCATGCTTTCCCTCCCTACCCACTTTGAGTCACCCCCCTTATATCAGAGAAAACATTCGGCATTTGTTTTTTGGGGATTGGCTAACTTCACTTAGCATAATCTTCTCTAATGCCATCCATTTCCCTGCAAATGCCATGATCTTATTCTTTTTTAGTGCTGAGTAATATTCCATTGTGTATCAATGCCACATTTTTTTTATCCATTCATCCACTGAAGGACATCTAGGTTGGCTCCACAGTTTAGCTATTGTGAATTGTGCTGCTATAAACATTGATGTGGCTGTGTCCCTGTAGTATGCTGTTTTTAAGTCCTTTGGGTATAGTCTGAGAACATGTTACTCTGCCATAATGTTGTGGATGTGGATAGAAGATTAGACTACTAGGTCAGAGACAAAGGGCCTTATTACTCACTGTGACAGTAGGCTGAGTATCGGCATATTTGTGTGCCAGTTCCTCAAGGCCCAATTACCAAAAGACAGCTCAAGGAAGATCAGGTATAATCTGGACAAGTACAGGCTTGAGTTACAAAAAAGGAACTGTGATCTCAGGGAACCCAACTCTTCTATAATAGGTAACAAACCTGCCTGCCCTTTGCTTCAGAGGAACACACTGTTTTAGGACTATTTTAAACTTTGCCTGGCATGCAATCTCGGTTGCAACATACTTAGATTCATATGTGATAATCATCAATCACTGTTGCAATTAAACTTCAATTATGATAGGGAAAAAAATTGTTGTAAAGAGGCACAGATAGCAAAGAGATCATGAGAAGCTGGTGTCAAACGGGATAAAGAAGAATCTCCTGGAATCACTTGAAACAGGGAAGAGGAGCAGGGGCACTCAAAGCAAGTAGGAAGTCCTATAGTAGTAGTTAGAGGCAAAAATATATACTGCCTGTCCTATTGTTTCAAACTTAGTTTTACCTGAACATTGATGAAGGCAGTTTTCTCAAAGTTATAGATAGAGGCTAGAAGCTCAAGATCAAGGTGTAAGTAGGGTTGGCTTCAATTCTGAGACCTCTCTCCTTGATCATCTTCTCCCTGTCTTCATATAATCTTCTTCCTCTTCAAGTTTATATCCTAGTATTTTCTTCTTATAAGGGCACACATCATATTTGACTTAGCACCCACCCCTATGACTTCATTTTACTGTAATTGCCTCTTTATAGATGAACACAATGCCTTTATTGTATTTATTTGTTTTTATGTGGTGCTGAGACTCGAACCCAATGCCTCACCCATGCTAGGCAAGTGCTCTACCACTGAGCCACAACCCCAACCCTGTAATTGCCTCTTAAAGTCCCTATTTCCAAATATAGTCACATTCTGATGTACTGGGTGTTAGAACTTTGACATAGGAATCTGGAGACAAAATTTAAAGGAAAGTAGCCCTGACTTCCAACTAGTGAGGATGTGCCAGCCTGGCCACAAGCATGTCTCAGAAAGAAGTCCAGATTAGGTTTCTTGCTTTCTCTCTATGGGACAGGTTAGGTTGCAGGATGCTCACATGAAATACCTTTTTCCAAGTCTTACTGCCTTATCTTTTGAAATACTAATTCTTTGGGCTGTAAAAGTTTGCTACTAATGGATGGCTATCGTGTTTAAAGCAAATATTTAAAGTACAGATTTAAATAGAAGACTTCCTGCCTGCAAACTATTTATTATCAAAAGCGTCATCGAAAAGACATCTGAATCTGCCACTCTATTAAAAAGATCCATGGGGGAAATCTCAGAGCAAATTTCCTTTTTCTCCTCCCAATCCAATATCATACCTCCCTCCCTACCTCTAAAAATTCAATTTACAGAAATAAATCGGCACCGAAATCAAAGTATGCCTGCAGTTTTTCATGTCAATCAATAAAGCAAGCGACAAGCATTTGTTAAATGCTTTCTATGTGCCTAGCCAAAGTTTTAAGTGTTTGGAGGTACAATGAACCACATGGAATCTCTCTGGATTCATTTTAAAAACCTATTGTGTTAAAATGAAAATGTATCAAAGGTTCCAAAGAAAAAAGAGACAGAGCCTCTTCAGAAAACTTTTTCCTTTGTGAGCCTTTGAAGCTTATGTTAAATACTACATAAGAGTTTTCAAAACTTAGGTTCTTAAAGGGAGAAAAAAACAGGTTGGCCTGAGGTTTGAAACACAGGTTGTAACATCCCCAACGAGACATTCTCCAGGGAAAACAATGCTTTCCATGCTTATGAGTTATTCATTAGGAAATCAGGATCTAGCTGGCTGACACTGCAAGTGCCAAGGCAAAACTTTGATCCCAATGGGGAGGTGAGAGCTATGAAACCAGGTGTGTCTGCCATTCATTTCTGGAAGGCAATTTTAAATCATAAGAACAGAGAGAGCGAGAGAGCGAGAGAATGGGAGATAGAGGAAGAGAAGTCACCCCTGTTTTATCAAAGACTCATTAGCAAAATAAAGAGACAGGAAGAGAGAATCACAGGGGTCAAAGCCACTGCCATAATTTCTAAACTCAAAGATTAGAACAGTACTGCCTCAAGATTCCAATACAAATAAAATACTCAGAATTTGTTTGAGATCTAGGATGATTAAGCAGATGATCATAGTGAGAGATTGTATTTGGATATTCTTATTTTGTTTAAAGTGATTCATTTCAGTGTATTACAGGTGTCCCCACTTTACAAGGTTCCAATATGTACAAATTTTAGATACCATGGTTTAGTTGGTGAAAACACAAAACAGTTCAAACTGCTGTTACCATTGTATATTAATTGTGAATAATCACATAAAGTACAAATTTTGCTACTATCCTTCAGTTCACAAAATATAAGTGACATGGGCATCACTGGTCAAACACCTATCACACCACTTTTTTTCAAAGTCTGTTGATGACTAGTCACTGTGCATCTGTCATTCAGTTCAGGCACAGATAGTAAACCATATAGTTGTGTGGTCTTCTCTTCCTCAGGCACAGCAGTTCCCCCACTCTCCCACCCATGGCTTCACTTTCCACAGTTTCATTTACACATAATCAACCAGGGTCCAAAAACATTAAATGGGAAATTCCATAAATAATCCATAAGTTTTAAATAACATTAAGTATAGCATGTCATTATAATTGTTCTGTTTTACTATTAGTCTCTCATTGAGTCTAATTTATAAATTAAACTTTATCCTAGGTATTTATGTATAGGAAAAAACTGTATAGTCATGGACCAGATAATGACATTTCAGTCAACAACTGACCACACACATAGTGGTAGTCCCATAAGATTATAATGGAGCTGAGAAACTCTTAATACCTAGTGAACACCCAGCTTAAGAAGCAGCAAGAGAAAGGAAACTATAGAAAGAGGAGAAAAAAGCCTCCAAGAAAACTCGCCACAAAGGGTCAAACAGAAGCTTTTGCAGACCTCAATGATCTCCTTAAACACTTGACCATAGATCCCGTCAATATCATTAATAGAGAAGGATGTTCAAGGTGCATTATCTGCTTAGAAGCAAATCTATGATGAAAAAAAACGCAAACCACCATGGACATATTTCTGAAAATAGTGATACCTCCTCAAGAAAAGTCTCATTGGAGCTGGGGATGTGGCTCCAGCGGTAGCGCGCTCGCCTGGCATGTGTGCGGCCCGGGTTACCATCCTCAGCACCACATACAAACAAAGATGTTGTGTCCGCCAAAAACTATAAAAAAAAAATATTAAAATTCTCTCTCTCTCTCTTAAGAAAGAAAGAAAGAAAGAAAGAAAGAAAGAAAGAAAGAAAGAAAGAAAGAAAGGCCTCGTTCAGATCCTTCAAGAGGTATTCCAGAAGAAGGCATTGTCATCATAGAAGATGACAGCTCATGCTGGTGTGAAGACTTTCCAGTGGGTCAGGATGTGGTGGAAGACAAAGATGCTGATGACCCTGAGCCTGTGTAGGCCTACCTAATGTGTGTGTTTGTCTTAATTTTTTTAAGTTAATTAAAATTTGAAAAAAAAATAGGATAAACTGATAGAATAAGTATATAAAGAAAAAATAAATTTTGTTCAGCTGTATAATGTATGTTTTAAGCTGTATTATTTAGAAAGAGTTTAAAACTTTTTTTCCAAAAATTAAAAAAAAAAATTTTTTTTGAAGTTAAAAAGTTATAGTAAGCTAAGGTTAATTTATGATTGAAGGAATTTTTTTATAAATTTCGTGTAGCCTAAGTATATGTATTTATAGTCTACAGAACTATCCTAGGCCTTCACTTAGGTCAACTCCCAGTCCTGCAAACTCCATTCATGGTATATATGCCCTTTATAGATAGATCATTGTTTAAATTTAATACCATATTTTTTACTGTACCTTTCCTATGTTTGAGTATGTTTAGATGTGCAAATACTTCCATTGTTACAACTGCCTACAGTGTTCAGTATAGTAACATACTGTACAGGCTTGCACCCTATAAACAAAAAAGCTAATGCCATACAGCTTAGGTGTATGGTAGGCTATAACCTTTTGGTTTGCATATATAATTCTCTGATGTTCACAAACAATGAAATCACCTAAGGACACATTTCTCAGAATACATCACTATCATTAAGTGACATATAACTTTTTGTATAGAGTTAAGTACTATCCATGGTTTCAACATTCAGTGGGGGTCTTGGAAGGTATCCTCTTAGAACACGGGTAGACTAAGATCTTACAATGAAGACTGAAGTATAGAAAAGAAATGAAAAGTGACAATAATGGAAATGAAACTGGATGTGAAAAGAAGATTTGAATAGCATCATCAAAGCAAAAAGAGGATGAGAACTAGCCCTTCTTAAGGCTACAGTATTAAATGCATCTATGAAGTTAAAAGACTTAAAAAAAAAAGGTGAAGTTGCTTCAACATATTTTAGCTTAAACTGCAGTAGAAAGAGAAAATCACATATAATTGAAATGGAATGTTTACTTGTACTTTGGATTGAAGGATACAGTAAAAAATAATCTCGGTCAAGCATGGTGGTGCACATTTATAATCCCAGCTACTGAGACAGGAGGACCACAAATTCAAGGCCAGCCTTGACAGGTGGGGGAGACTCTGTCTTGAAAAAAAAAAATCTCAATCAGTCTGGCTCACATTCAGCCCACACTGTTGAAGTGAGTTGTCCCACTGAAAGATGCCAGTAATTCTAAGGAGACTGAAGAAACTTTAGCTGCCAGAAAAAGATGGTTTCATCATGTGAGATGTCAGCATGAATCGATTAACATTAAGCTATCTGATAAAGTAGCTGGTAAGAATAAGAATAAGAAGGCTGCTATGAAATTTGAACCTAAATCCAAGGATTAGTTAAAACAGGTCCTTCTGCTCTCAAATACTGAAGCGGCTATGACCAAAGCACAAAGATGTCTTAGAGGAAGTGATGCTGCCAAAAAAAGCTCAAGTTGAAGGGACTCTCAAGATATTTTATAACATTGAAAGTGCAAAGGGTAAAAATCTTGAAAGCTGATCTAGATTTTGAAAGGACTGTGACAATCTGCAGAGACATAAAAAGCAATGACATACTGATACATACTAAAACACAGGTGAACCTTCAAATATTATGCTAAATAAAATATGCCAGCCACAAAAGACCAAAAATTGTCTGATTCCACTCATATGAAATGTCCCAAAGAGGCTAATCTATAGATACAGAAGGCAGACATGATTGCTTAGGACTGAGGAGGAAGAATGGAAGAAGTGACTAAATGGCATGGGGTTTAAATGGTCTATTTCAAGTTATCATGGAGCTGATCAAATGTTTAGGATTTAAAAGGTCAAAATTCCAAAGAAATGAGAAGCTCACTAGGCAAGTCCATTTTGTGAACCTCTTTTCTCCTCGAGACACTAATGATTCTTAAGATGGTAGGGGCTGAGCAAGGATCAGGGGTGAGATCACTGAGAAGCCAGGCAGAGTAGATGCTATAGGCAAAGGAGCCAGAAGAAAAATAGGAGTTGGAGCCTGCCAAGATTCCTGAAGAGGTGAGGCCTAGGGAAGACAGCCTGCTACTTAATTCTCTAGCAAGACTAAAGAAAAGAGAGAAGCACAGATTACAAATAATAGGAGTAAAAATGTAGACCTCACTACAGAGCCTGTGAACTCAAAGAGTGACTAATGGAATATAAGAACAATTTTATACCAATACTTTTGAGAATTTAGATGAAACTCCTAGAAAAACAAAACACCAAAACTGACTCAAGAAGATAAGAAAATGTGAATAGTACTTTAGCTATTTAAGAAACTGAATCTAGGGCTGGGGCTGTAGCCCAGTGGCGGAACGCTTGCCTAGCATGTGTGAGGCACTGGGTTCAATCCTCAGCACCACATAAAAATAAACAAACAAAATAAAGGCATTCTGTCCATCTACAACTACAAAAAAAATTTAAAGAAAAAAACTGAATCTATCATTGAAAATCTTTCCACAAAGGCATCTCTGCATCCACTTGGTTTCACTGATAAGTTTTTCCATTTAAGGAAGAACAAAATACCAATACTAAGAAAATTATTCTCAGAGAAGACAATCTATAATAAGTGAATTTGTCAAGTTTACCAGTAAACAAGGTTGATTTACAGCAAAATAAAATATTAAAAAATAAAATTTGAAAAAATGATATGATAATAACTGCCCTCTCCCCAGTGAAGCTCAGATTTCATTTTTCTAAATAATCATCTGATACTGAATTTAAAACTTGAGAGTCATCAGAAAAGATCTACACTTAAACGACTGGACTTCAGTCAACAAACATGAATACATGTGTCTTCCTTTAAGACATCAGAACAACTGCTCTGGCACTCAGCTACGAAGAAGTCCAATGTCCCAGGTGCCATGACACTTCCAGTATGTCTGCCTGAACTCTGATGGAAGAAAGGAAGCTAAGTTACACAGTTTCAAGGGGCACTGGTCCTATAAGGATATTTTCCTTGGGCCTTGCTGGAGAACCTTCCAGAAATGTAAAATAGGGTAAGGACCAGAAGCAAAAAACCCTGGCTATTTTATTTTATAAAAAGCCCAAAGACTTTAACTCTTTCCTTCCACTACTGCATTACTGCCCCATTATGTGGAAACAATGCTTATAACAAGAATTATAAAGGGGCTATTAATGCCCTTAATATATAAGGAACATACAAATATTAATCCCAAAGGCCCTTAAGGCCCCCAAGTACAAATGGACCATGATCCTGACAGAATTAACATGGGAAAAAATACCTAATACAAATATAAATGTCCAATAACCACGTAAAAAAACATTTATCTAAGGTAGGTATCAAAATTAAAACGAAGTATTTACTTTTGCCAAACATTACCAAAGATATTTTTTAATAATCATTTTCCAAAACAATAGGATGGTACCAGGAGTATATGAACAGATCTTCAAAATCTGTAGAAGCTGAAGATAAGGAAGAGATTTGAAAGAACTGATTCTAACCTCAGTGCTGGGAAGAAGCAAATGCCATGGGGTGGGTTAATGTGTTCCAACTGCCTGGTGTCCAAATGAACTGAAACAGCTTCTGCTTAGAATGAGCACTGCCTCCAGCTACAGCATATAGGAAGACTATGTCTTCCTTCATGCCGATGACCTGGTTTTTCTATTATGACTCAGAAATGACCTTAAGAGAGAGCTAAATTGACTGGCAAACTATATTAGAAAGAAGACTTTGAGTAGAACAGACTCCACATTCAGATTGACAAACTACTCACAATATATCCCTCCATATCACACAAATATACACACATACTTGGACCCACTTATGCACACATAATGCAAGATAGTGTTTCTTGCCTTTATTTTCTAAATTTTTCCAAACACACCTCCTCTCGATGCTCTAACTTCTTTTTGACCACTTTCCACTCTGCTCACTAGTTTTCCTTTGTCTGACCTTTAAATACCAAATTATTTGTATCCTTGGCTTTCTCCTCTTTTAAATTTACACCTTCTTATGACTATAGTACTCTCAGACTCCAATACTACTGCAAGAATACACTCTCTATATATACATATATGTGTATATATACATGTGGGGGGGGATACTGGAGACAAACTCAGAAGCATTCTACTTTTAAGATACAATCCTAGTCCTTTTTAAATTTTTATTTTGATATAGGGTCTCTAAGCTGCCAAGGCTGAACTTGAACTTGCAATCCTCCTGCCTCAGCCTCCTGAGTAGCTGGTATCACTGGCATGTGCCACTGTACTCAGCTAAGAAGTCTATATTCTGACACTTCCACGTTCACATCCCAACCCTGTGTGAACTATCTTTGCAAACACTAGATCAATATACCTTGTATTGGTATGAAATATGCACATCTAAAATGAAATCTTCCTTTCTTACAACCATCCCTCCTTTTTGTTCCATAGTTACTCATTCATCATTCAACAGTTATTATTGCATTATTGTTTTATTACTTGCATAATACTAGTTATTATTGATGACTCATTCTTCCAAGCCACATACTTGAGAATCAAGTATCAACCTTCATTCTTCTCAGTCCTTTACCTGTTCATGTCAACTATGGATTCTAACTCAAATTGGTCTCTTGTATTCTGCCCTTTTTTCTTTAATGTTTAAGCAAGTACTCATCATCTCTCACCAGGATGCCTGCAGCAACCTCCTACATATTTTCCCTGCCAATACAGTCGGTCTACCTTCCACAGAGTTGGCAGAATTATCTTCCTAAAAAATAAATTGGGTCATGTCACTCGCTGTTCTTAAATGCATCCATAGCCCATAGCAATGATAGGGTCTATGGACCAACCACATCAGAATCAACTTGGGAGCTCATTACTCTGTCATCTCCAACTGCATCCATCTCCTTGGAGAGAAGACCCAGGAATCCCCACTTTTAATGAGCTCCCCAGGTGATTCTTGTACCCATTAAGGTAAAGAACAACTGCCCTGAAGGGGAGAACCCACGCTCCTTAGGCAGAAATAGAAAGTCCTCCACCCTCTGGGCCCAAATAGCCTTAGTCCGCTCCATTCTATACCATACACCCTACACACCAGTTATGCTCAGTCTCTAGCTCCAGTCTAGACACTGCAGCCCTGCCCATGCCTCCACACCTTTCTCCATACACTGCTCTTCTGCCTCCTTCTGCATCTAGTAAAACTCTGATCTACCTTCTTCTGTGACTCCTTCCTTCCCCTGCCCCATCAGAGTTGTCACTTCCTCATCCATTCTCCCACAGCCTTTTCTCCACACCTTCATTGTGGCCAGGAACTCGTCCCACTGGATCTGAATTTGTCTGTTATGTGGTGGTCTTTTAAACAGACTATAACCTAATGGCATTATCTGACAAAGAATCTTTATAGCTGTCTAATGGATTAATTAACTTCTTTCAATAAGTTAAGAATTCATCTACAAAGTAATTGATATGGGAAGGCCCGCTGGATTCAGTACTTCTTAAAATGTTAAGTTCTGAGAACCAAACTAAAGTTCTTTCATGACTAAGAAAAACAACTCTTACCATGCGAGCCAGGCCTGGCTCTGGAGTTGACAGGATGTGATCTCATAATAAATTATTTCACCAAGAAACTCTCTGTTTTAGTTGCCCAACTCCTTACATATGACTGTAATTTGATATGATGCTGTATTTTGTCAGTGAGATGGTTAATTTCATGTGTCAATCTGACCTGAGTGTGTCTGTAGGAATGTTTCTGTGTGAGATTAACATTTCCATCGGTAGATTTAGTAAAGCTGATCCCCTCTGTCCCTTGCAATGTGAGTAGGTCTCATTTCATCAACTGAAGACATGAGTAGAATACAACAAAAAAGTTGAGGAAGAGGCTGCTGGATAAGGACATTGATCTTTTCTGCTCCTCAGTCTCAGACCGAAACATCAGTTCTTCTTGGATCTCAACTCTGCTGCCTCTCAGACTGGAACTTATATCATCAGCAGCAATCCTGGTTCTCAGACCTTCAGAATGAACTAAAACTCTACATTGGCTCTCCTGGGTCTCTAGCTCACCAACTACAAATCTTGAGACTTCTCATCCTCCAAAATTAAGTAAGCCAATTCCTTATAATCATCCCCTGGCTCGTGTGTGTGTGTGTGTGTGTGTGTGTGTGTGTTTCTGATTCTCTCAAATTGGCCATTTGAAAAATATTTATATTAGTCCCACTGCCCCTGCCCAAATGTATCTCTCTTGCCAATCCCATCACTTCCCTGACTTTCATTATTCATGGACCCAACTGTCTACTTAGCATCTCACCTGAGTTATTTCTTCATTAATTCAAATTAATTCAAACATGTCCAAAAACAGAACTCCTGATTTTGTTCCCCAAGCCAGCCTATGCCTACTTCTCACCCTCTCATTCAGCCATCTCTCAAGCCAAAGATCTAGAACAAACCTAAATCCTCTCCTTTGCTCATTCCCCTCAGGCAGTAAGTCAACACCTTTAACACCACTTCCACCAGCTTCATCCTGGACAAAGCCACCATCATCTCTCACCCAGACTTTTGCAAAGCCTCTCGGGAGCTCTCCCTGCTTCCACTGTTGCCCCTTGCAGTCAAGTCTCCATACCACAGCCAGGGAAAATTAGAATTAGACTTTTTTAAAGATGACATAGCTTCCTGCTTAAAACTTCCAATGGCTCCCCAACCACACTTAAGGGAAAAAAACATCTAAATCTCTACAAAGCCATACCTAACTACCTTCTCCATCCTCACCTGTGACAAGCTCCCTGCCACTCTCCCCCACCACCACTGTGTCCCCCACCATGCACAAGTCCTCCCCATTCTCAAGTATTCCAAGTTTGTTCCTGACGCTTGGTCTTAGGATTTGCTATTCCCCCTCCTGAAATGCTCTTTGCGTGGCTCATTCTCTTCATCATTCAGGCATCTGTTCATGTCACCTCCTCAGAGACCCTTTCCCCTGCCTTCCCAACTTTTATATCCCATTAATCCCCTTCATTTTTCTTCAGAGCTCTCATCAATGCCTGGCATTACTTTACTGACTGACTTGTTTGTTGACGTCCTCTCCCCACAAAACCATAAACCCCATAAGACAGTGTGTTGTCTTGTATACCTTCATGGCCATGGTGCCTGAAACACAGCGTGTGCACACAAATAGAAAAATGAATGGAATCTTTTGTGGTACCCTACTAAAGAAATAAAATATTCTGTTGTTTGCAAACTGATATGCATCCTCTAATGAGACACAGAAACTATATACCTCATCGCATTTCCCTTTTTCTTAACTTTCAGGAAGCTCAATTCTAAATTTTGCACTCAAGCTCAATGATTTACTTTAAACTGGGTTTTGAAAATATGCCTATTTTCTGCTCTTTTATTAATTTGTGTGTGCCAATATTGCCTCTCTAACATGATTATAAGCTTCTTGAAAGTAGGTCTTTTTACAGTATTCCTTCTTGTGCCCTTGAGCTGTGTATATCAAGGGAAAATCTTACGACATTCAATCTATAACATTCCCAATTCACTTATTTCTTCACTGACAGAATGATCAATAGTATCATCACATTTGGGTTAGGAATGAATAAGCCAAGGTCTAAAGGAAATTGTCATCACCTTCCCAAGAGCTGAACAAAGATCTGTTAGAGGCAAGAGATCAGAAGTTATCAGCACAAAAAGAGGAAGCCTGACTTGTGAGCTGCATGGGGTGGGGGGCAATGTGGCACAACTAAGCTTGCCCCCAAGCCACACAATGAGAACCCAGAAGAGTTGGAATGTGCCCCTGGGAAAACTAGTGAATAGAACGTGATATAAGGAAAGGAAAGTAATTGGAATGTGCCTGGAAGAGGGGAGGAGAGCTGAAGAAAGAAGAAGATATTGACCCAGATCTTGCTGAAGAAATAAAGCTTCTTTGGCTGGGTGGCTGGGTTTGAGGGATAGTGGGATAAATGTGGGGTTAAAGGGATGGATGCAGTAGTAGGCTTTGTTATTAATGCAGAGTGAGGACAACCTAGAGGTGGTCCTTTTAATCTATGGGGCCTAGACTGAAGTTAGAGCAGAACAGATAGGAAAAAGAGAGAGGGAGGGGTGGGTTCTGATGAAAACCTGGCAGGACTGCCCTTTCACTGTTATTTCTTGACATTCAGCAAAATCCCACCATCAATTTTAAAGACCAGTACTAACCACGGAGGCCAGTGAACAGGAGTAGACACTGGTGTGATGAAACAGTACATTGGCATCTTTCCAGCTGGCCGGGCACTCCATGTCCCTCACAACCTTATGACAACAGCTGCAGCACTGGACAAGGGCAAGGATTTGAGTTCTGTATGTGTTTCCCTGCCCCACCCCCAATGCACACCAGAAAAGGGACTTGGGATCTTCCTCATTCAACAAGATAGAAATTTGAAATGGAATAAACACTTCACAACAGAGACCCTATATCCACACCCTCCCTTTCCACATCCAGAGCTTCCAAATAGCACTTTGCACAGACATTGTCTACAGAGGGGCCCAGAAATAGCAGGGACAAAATGTGAAGTTTTATCTAAAATTGAACCAAATAATTGCAGAGTCAGAGTGACTTACATAATGTTCCTGGGTTTTTGTTGTTGTTTTCCATGCTCTCTGAGTACCTTTCTCCACTGCTGAGACACAACCTATTCCAGCACAGAAAAGAAGGCAGGGCCGGTTTCAACATGGGAGGGAGCGCACTTTGGCTCAGGGGACATTCATCCTATCAACAGACTAGAGCTAGACCCACTGATATCTTCAGAGCCCCTTCAGGGCATTCATGAAATGAAATGTTATTTATCCCACCAAGAAGGTAGGCTACACTGATGCAAGAACGGACAGTCTAATCATGAATCAAATCTTCTTAGGCAGGCCAAATGGCACACAGTCACCTCTCAGTATCTGCAGAAGATTGGTCCCAGAAACTTCCCCCTGAGGATGCTAAAATCCAAGGATGCTTAAGTCTCATATAAAATGCTAGAGTATTTGCATATAACCTATGCACATCCTTTCATATACTTTAAATATCTCTAGATGATTTATAATACTTAACACAATGTAAATGCCATGTAGTTGTTGCACTATATTATTTAGGGACTAATGACAAGTAAGAAAGGTCTGTACATGTTCAATACAGAAGCAATTATATGTATATATTTATAATATTATAAATATATATATATATTTTCCCCCATCCATGATTAGTTGAATTCACAGATACAGAACACATGGATACAAAGGGAGACTGTAAATTCACAATAAATCTTGGATGAAAGAGTCCTAATGGCTTTCACTTCCCTCCTGTCTGTACTAGTAGAGGCACAGCTACATCCAAACAAGAACCCCTCCATCATAAAAATGAGTGTTCCCTGGACACCAACTATGTTCCAAACACTATGTTTATAGCATCATCTCATCTAAGTTTCCCAAGAGCAGAGCCCTGGAAGGAAGGTACCACCATGACCCAGTTTCACAGATGAGGAAACTGATCAGGCTAAGCCCTTGCCCAGCATTTAGACCCAGGAGGGCTACTGAGAGCTTCCATTCTTAGCTTCTAAACAGTCCTGTCTCCACAGGCTGAGACAGGCCCCATGGGGAGATGCCAAAGTGGCATTCCATCCCACAATACCACTTCTGAAAAGCAAGATGCAGTTGCAACTAAATCCAAAAGAACTGAATTTACACACCAGAGACAGAAGAGATAGGCTCTTAAAATTCTGAGCATAATAACTGAATATAAATAGTTTTATTTGCTAAATTAAATACAGTGTTAGCTGAAATTACAGTAATGCAGCAATCACTGCTGTTTTAATCTAGTTGATAATATTTGGAATTTCCTCCTAAAAAAATCAAATATTTAGGCTTAAGAAAGCACCCACCAAAAGATATCTGAGGAGATGAAATATTTGAAAAGGACTGACCTCAATGTATAAATACTTTTAAAACATAAGCTCTAAGCCCTGGATCTCAGCTCCCTTTCAGAAGACCACACACACACACACACACACACACACACACACACACCATATTCATTACACACACACACACTACACACAAATGTACTTACACCACAAATGCACCCAGTTACACATACTACTCACATGCAGCACGCATATAATCAACACACGAAAATACACCATAACTACACACACACACACACACACACACACACCAAACATATATATATATATATATACCCAACACACAAACCACAGACACATACACACATACAAGACACCTGTGCCACACAAAGTGCACATACGACATACACAACATATGCGCGCACACACGAAGCCTCTGAACAGCAAAGTGGAGACAGCTTCCTTTGTTATCCCCTTTCTATACCCATTTATGTATAATTGCAGCTTTCATTTTCAATTTTAAAAAGCACAGCTCTGCAGGGGCAACTGTTTCAAACTCGAGAAAGCCTGAATTAAATGATAATCTTACTGAAGTTTTTTTTTTTGTTTTTTGTTTTGTTTTGTTTTGTTTTTTTACTAAAAATGCAGTTTACATTAGCCAAAAAAAAAAAGTATGGACTTTAAAACTCATGTTCTTAAGCTTCCTAAATCACTGCAATTTTAAAATCTTGAATCTACCATTAGGAAGAAAAGAGGAATCTATTTTGCAATTTGAACATTCTTATGATGAGTTTCTTATTATGACTCATTCTATGGATGTCTTGTGCAAATGTAAAAGAAAATAACAGATTGGTAAGTGAGAAGTATTTCAATGATGGGAGAGGAGCCATTTGGGTGAGTCAAGTCCTTCCCCTCCTTTACTGACTTGGGAATCTTTGGGAAGCCCACATTATGCAAAAAATATATATATATATATATTCTTACAGAGCTGAAAAGAACACTTGGCATAGGACATCAATGTAAAAAAGGAGGCATTGTACCAGGGATTGAACCCAGGGGTGCTTAACCACTGAGCCACATCCCCAGCCTTTTTTTATCTTTTATTTAGAGTCAGGACCTCACTGAGTTGCTTAGGGTCTCACTAAGTTGCTGAGGCTGGTTTTGAACTCATGATCCTCCTGCTTCAGCCTCCCAAGGCACTGGGATTACAGGTGTGTGCCACTGTGCATAGCAAAAGGAGGAATTTTAAACATGTCCTAACTGATATTTCTATGTGTCGACTGACAAATACTTTGAGACTTAACAGCAAATAATCATTTTATTCTCTTAATTTAAAACCTTTATGTTAATTGCAACATGGTATATTGGATTGGATCCTGGAACAGAGAAAAAACACCAGTTTTTTTTTTTTAAAGGTAAAATCTGAGTAAGTTTTTGTACTTTAGTTGACAGTATTGTGCCAATATTAGTTTCTTAGTTTTGACAATGTACCATGGTTACATAAGATGCTAACATTAGGCAAAGCTACATGAAGGGCATATGGAAACTCTCCATACTATCTTTATAACTTTTCTGTAACTCTAAAATTATTTCAAAATAAAAAAATTTAAAATATTTATGGTAGATAATATCTTCGCTCTCAATCTATGCTTTCATTAAAAGAACACCAGGTGCAGCAATACTTTTGATGGAATTTATAGGATAGTTGGGCATAGTTTGAGCATTTTTTTTTTTACTTTTTTTTTTTTACTTTTTTTAACTTTTTTAAATTTTTTTGTTCTTTTTTAGATATACTTGACAGTAGAGTGTATTTTGATATATTATACATACCTAGACTATAACTTATTCTAATTAGGATCCCATTCTTGCAGTTTTACATGATATGAAGTTTCACTGGTCATGTTCATATGTGAACATAGGAAAGTTATGTCTGATTCATTCTACTGTCTTTTCTATTCCCATCTCCCCTCCCTTTCTTTCCTTCCCTTTTGTCTAATCAAATGAACTTCTATTTTTCCCTCTTCCCTTATTGTATGTCAGTACCCACATATCAGAGGGAACATTTGGCCTTTGTTTTGGAGGGATTGGCTTATTTCACTTAGCATGATAGTCTCCAGTTCCATACATTTACCAGCAAATGCCATAATTTCATTCTTCTTTATGTCTGAGTAATATTCCATTGTATATATGTATATATTGTTTTGAACACTGGAAAAACTAGGGTTGGAAGAAACATATCCCAACATTATAAAAGCAATATACAACAAACCCAAGGCCAAAATCATTCTAAATGGAGAAAAACTGAAAGCATTCCCTCTAAAAACAGGAACAAGACAGGGATGCCCTTTTTCACCACTTCTATTCAACATAGGCCTGGAAACTCTAGCCAGAGCAATTAGGCAAAAGAAAGAAATTAAAGGGATGTGAATAGCAAAAGAAGAGCTCAAACTATCTCTGACAGGACATTATTCTATATTTAGAAGACCAAAAAAATTCCACCAGTAAATTTCTAGAACATATAAATGAATTCAAAGTAGCAGGATACAAAATTAACATCCATGAATCAATTGAATTTCTGTACTCCAAAAATGAATCAGCAGAAAGAGAAATTAAGAAAACTATCCCATTCACAATAGCCTCAAAAAAATACTTAAGGATCTCTACAATGACAACTACAGAATACTAAAGAAAGAAGCTGAAGAAGACTTTAGAAAATGAAAAGATCTCCCATGTTCTTGGATAGGCAGAATTAATGTTGTCAAAATGGCCATAATATCAAAGGTGCTATACAGATTACAATGCAATTCCTATAAAAATTCCAATGATATTCTTCACAGAAATAGAAAATGCTGTCATAAAACTCATTCAGAAAAATAAGAGGCCCAGAATAGCCAAAGCAGTCCTTAGCAAGAAAAGAGAAGCAGGAGGCATCACAATACCAGACCTTAAATTATACACAAAGCCATGTAACAAAAAGGGAATGGTATTGGCACCAAAACAGTCAAGAAGACCAATGGAATAGAATAGAAGACACAGAGACAAACTCACATAAATATAGTTACCTCATACTAGACAAAGGTACCAAAAACTTACATTGGAGAAAAGAGCCTCTTCAACAAAGAGTACCTGGGAAAACTGGAAACCCATATATAGTAGAATGAAAGTTAACCCCTCTCTCTCACCATGCACAAAATAACTCAAAGTGGATCAAGGACTTAGGAATTAGACCAGAAACCCTGCACACACTAGAATAAAAGAAGAATATGTAGGCCCAACACTTCAACATATTGGTTCAGAAACTGACTTCCTTAACAAGACTCCTAAATCACAAGAAATAAAATTAAAAATCAATAAATGGGATAACATTGAACTTAAAAGCCTCTTCATAACAAAGGACACAATCACAAGTGTGAAGCAAAAACCTACAGAATGGGGAAAAAATCTTTGCCACTTGCACCTCAGATAGGGCATTAATTTCCAGGATATACAAAGAACCCAAGAAACAACATCAAAAAAAACCAATAACTCAATTAATAAATAGGCAAAAGAACTGAACAGACCACTCTCAAAGAAGAACTACAAATGGTCAACAAATATATGAAAAAAATGTTCAACATCTCTAGCAACTATAGAAATGAAAATTAAAACTCATTTCAATCAGAATGGCAACTAACAAGAATACAAGTAACAATAAATGTTGGTGAGGATGTAGGAAAAAGAGTACACTTGTACATTGTTGGCAGAACTGCAAATTGGTGTAACCATTCTGAAAAATGGTATGGAGATTCCTCAAAAAAAAAAAATTAGGAATGGAATCACCATTTGACTCAGTTATTCCACTCCTCAGCATATATCCAAAGGATTTAAAATCAGCATACTACAGTGACACAACCACATCAATGTTTATAGCTGCACAATTCATAATAGTTAAGCTATGAAGCCAACCTAGGTGCCCTTCAATAGATGAATGGATGAAGAAATTATGGTATAAATACACAACAAAATATTACTCAGCCATAAAGAAGAATGACTTTGTGACATTTGCCAATAAATCGATGAATCTGGAGAATATCATGCTAAGTGAAATAAGCCAATCCCCAAAAAAATGAACATCACATATTTTCACTGATACGTGGAAAGTTAAACACAATAAAGGGGGAGGGAAGGGGAAGAAGAAAATTTCAATGGCTTAGACAAACGGGAATGAAGGAAAGGGTGGGGTGATAGGAATGGGGAAGACAGTAGAATGAATCTAACATAATTTTCCTATGTACATATATGAAAATATCTGAGTGAATCCCACCATCATATATACCCACAAGAATGGGATCCTAATTAGAATAAGACATATTCCATGCTTGTATAATTTTATCAAAATGGATTCTGCGGTCATGTATAACTAAAAAGAACCAATAAAAAAAATGAATGGATAAATAAATTGTGGCCAAATATGCAATTGAAATTATTCAGCCTTAAAAAGGAAGGAAATTCTGACACAGGCTGCAACATGGATGAACCATGAGGACCTAAGTGAAATAAGTCAGTCACAAAAAGAAAATACTGAATGATTCCACTTGTACTAAGTACATAGAGAAATCGAATTCATAGAGACAGAAAATAAAATGACAGTAGCCAGGGGCTGGGAGGAAGGAGGAAACAGGAAACAGGGAGTGGTTTAATGGGTATAGAGGTTCCGTTTTACAAGAAGAGCTCTGGAGATGGTTGCAGAACAACATGAATGTACTTCACACCACTGAACTGTACACTTTAAGATGTTAAAATAGTAGAATTCATTATGTATATTTTACCATAAATTTTTAAATATTTTTATCTTATTTCTAGGGAACTGACATTCTAAGAATTTCATTCTTTCGTCCCTCATCAAAGTCAAGGGTTGAATGTGGGCTACCAGCCCACAATACATGATCACAACTTTTTAGATTGTTAATATTTTTAACTATGCAAATATATATAGGAGAAAAACTAGAAAACAGAGAAGCCAAAAAAGAAATACAATCTGTTTTAAAACTATCATCATTCCGCCACCCAAAAATAACCCTGGATAACATTCTGTTGGGTCCAACCAGGCGTCTTTATTTTTGCAAACCTCAAGTTTGTTTTCAGCATGTTTCTAGCAGCAATTTTAAAGACACCCGACACACAGAGTGTAGGAGTCCACAGAGTGTGGATGTCGGGAGTCAAAGGACTGCAAATGTTAGCCCCTACAAAGGAGCTTAAAGGCTGACCAACCAGAGTCCCCTGATTTTGTTGGAAATTAGGAAACAAAAGTTCAAAGAGTACTTATGCAAATAAAAGGTAATGGGAAAACCAGGCCTTGAATGTACATGTTAAAGACAGGAGAGAATGCTGATGGTCAGCTCAAACAGAATGAGCTGGGATTTCTCATGCCCCACAGTAGTCTAGGAGCAAGAGGGCAGGCTCCTAGACAGGCAGCCTGGATGTGAATCCAGGTTCTTTTGCTCACTTTTTGGCTATTTGACATTGATCCAGTTGCCTGACTTCTTAAGCCTCCTCTGTAAAATGAGTATAACAATGGTGCCTACTTAAGATGGTCAGGATTAACGAAGCAATTCAAGCAATACACAATCACTTACAATCGATGATTACAATTATTGTTACTAAAATAACATTTTCTTAACCAAGGACATTAAAGAGCAGACCCTGTTCACAGCATCTGCTGTGCTTGCCCTGACACTGGCTGCTCACACAAGGCTCTCTGAATGCTCAGAGGAAATTAGCCCAGTGGGGGACCCCTAAATTGCCACCTTTCTCCACCTCATTTCTGTCATCAAGTTACTCTTTCACTAGCAGAATGTTTGAACTGCACAGCCCAGTTAAGCATGACAACATTTAGAGAAGTGCTGGGCAAGCCACACGGGCCAGAGAAGGGTCCAGTCCTGACAGCATAGATATAAAAGGCATCTGAGGCCATCGGTGCACAGGTGATTTTGAAGGGCTCCTCACTGACCACACTCCCAGGTGCCAATGGACTCATCTCTAAAGCCTGAAAAGAGCCAGTGAGGATGTTTTATTTCACTCTGCACACCAGCAGCACAATCAGGTTTTGAGATGAGGGTTTTTAATGAGATACTATATGGAAAACCACTGATTGTAAAGTGTTACCATAGATATCAGTGCCATCCTCATTCTATAAGTGTAGGAATACCATTAATTTATTCTCAGAATAATGTTTCTAGGTGTGGTGAGAACATTAGCTGGGACCACATTTCCAGATCCCTGATAATCTCTCCTTCCACTATTCTGAGAGGATATGGAGTAATCTGTAAAGTCCAAGTCAAATCAGAAGAATTTAAAGATAAGAGAACCACCCCTTGACAATGGATGAATATCAGGCACTAAAAAAAAGAAGGGTTATACAGATTGCAAGTATTTACCTCAGTCCCCAATCATTGACCATACCCTGGCTACATAGATGCTGCTGCTTAAAATCTTGGATGAACTTGACTGGCATCATCTTCCTAGGCATTTGCCCAAAAAAACAGTATCTCTTTTGTTCACAAACATTTCCATATTATATATTTAGCCATTATCTAAATTATTTAGGTGATACCTATTTAGATGTTTAGACAACAGTCAATTGGTAGGAGAGGATGGGGGCAGAGGAGGATGTTCACTCAAAAACCAGGAAGTCAGCTGCGGTTGGTGGCACCTGCCAGTAATCCCAGCAGCTCTGGAGGCTGAGACACGAGGATCACAAGTTCAAAGCCAGCCTCAGCAACTTAGTAAGACCCGGTCTCAAAAATAAATAAATAAATAAAAAGGGCTGGGATGTAGCTCGGTGGTGAAGTACCCCCGGGTTCAATCCTTGATACAAAAGAAAAAGAGGGAGATCAGAGCACAGGTGTCTGAAAGACTGAGGAAATATAAAACTGGACAAATCTCACTGATGCTTAAAACTAAGAGCAAGTATCATCCAAGAGCCAGAAAGGTCTTCTGAAGACAGTGAGAATAGTAACCAGAATGAAGAAAGAGGGCAAAACCCCACATTCAACTCACTTCCCAGAGAAAAGTAGTTTGGAAAGTGAGTGGGGGAGAATCTAAAGCTACTAAACATCCCACCTGCTCTGGAGACACTGACAGCAATGCTTAGAAGGGCTGGACAGGGATGGGGGCATTTCTAGGGAAGAGTAGGCTCTTTCCTGACAGAGAGGCAGGAGCATGAGGAAGAAGCACAGCCACAGGGCATCTCATGTCACAGTCCTCAGAGACACTTGTGCCCTATGTCCTGCCAAGACTGCCCAAGTCTCAACAACCAGTACACTCCCTCAAGGCCGTCCCATTACTGATCCAGGGTGCAGCCTCCAGGTCCAGTTAGGAGCAAAATCCTCAAAGCATCCAAGTGGAAAGTGAGAGTGCCCAGGAAAAATACCCTTACGTGTTTTGAGGATAAATGCCAATCTTGGATAGATCAGATTTGACTAAATGGAAACATAGAAATAATGTACTGAGCCTATTTTTTTTCAGTCTAGTATTTGTAAAAGAAAATAGAACTCCAGAGGCAATAAAATCATGATCATTACATAGTACAAATTTTCTCTTTGCTATTTCAAGCAGTAGCAGGCTCTGGGCCTCCTTCCTTGTGGAGGTTTGAGGCAGGGCAGAAAGTAGAAGTTACTGTGACACATCCTTTTCTGATTGTTGCTCCAAAGTCTGGCAGGACATACAGCAAAAATGTCCCAAAAGATTGTCTGAGGGGATAGGAAGGAAGTCGAGAACATTCCCTAAGACCAAGAAAAGATTCCCAGAAGCCTGTGGTGGGGATCGGGTGACCAGTGATTCTGCACATGGCGGAGACCAGAGCTCTCCCTGGTTGAGGCTAGAGTCAGTAAAGAAATTCATGAGACATTCCTGATTGTGTCAAAGAGCTGCGTGCTGCCAGCCTGGCATAGAAATAGTAACCCCAGGACCTGTGAGACTGTGCTCAAAGATAATCAGTAAAGAACCAAGGCCTGGAACATATATCACAATGTTCTAAAGACACCCTTTTACCAACCTGGAATGGAAAGGGTCATCAAAAAAAAAAAAAAAAAAAACTAAGTGAAAGGAGAATGGGAGAGGAGAGGGAAGATGGGAGGAAAAGGGGGGGGGATCATGAATGAAATTGATTTCCAGGCACATATGAGTTTGTTGGGGGAAATGTAACTAATATGTATAACAATATGGCTTCAATAAAAATAAAGTAAATGTCCCAACTCTAATGAGATGGGGTCCAGGAGTTAAATTAAGGTAATAAATAGCAGAGTATAAAATATACTTGTTCTTGAATACCTGAGTAAGTATCTACTACATATCTGTATTGTACTTTAAGTACAAAACAGATATGTAGTAGATACTTTTTATTATTAAGTTGCTGAAAAAATAAATTCTATGTAAATAAGAAACTCCAAAACTCAAAAGCAAAAAATAACAATAATCCAATTAAAAATGATCAATAGATCTCAATAGACATTTTTCAAGAAAAGACATACAGGTAAGTACTCAAGATGGTGGCGAAGGGAGTGCATCACCCCCGTGTACCGGGTCACTGTGCGGGAGAATGACGAGTTAGAACGGCTAAAAGCTATCTTGTTAGGAATTTCCAGCAAAATTGGGGTGCTCCAAAACCTAGAGGAAGGATTTCCATCGCACGAGGATCAGCTACGGGGGCTCAAATGCGAGAGATTTGTCCGCACGGAGAGTCACGCTGCTTATTCAGCAAATTGCCCCGCGGCTAGAGTCTGCGGCGCGCGCTGGGAAACGACGAGATAGCAACGCAAAGATACAGCGCTGCGGATTCTGTGGGCTCCTGCCGGGCTGTGCACTCACTGTGCTCAGTGCTGAATTCTGGGTTTGAGACGGGGGAAGGAAGCGGTCCAATTCGGTTCTCCACACCGGTCAGACCACAGAGGAAGCCAGCGGCCACCATCTTGGAGAGCTGACGTCACCATCCCTGTTTTCGACTGATCGCAGCTCATTCAGCTATAGAACAGGTAATTTCAGGCTGCCATTCGCCTGCGTCTCACAGACAAATTACTCAGGCTCAGTGCTAAAGAACCCGCGGAAACTGCTTCTTGGAGCCTGCTCCTATCAGAACATACACCGAGCCCGGAGCGGCCGAATTCCGGCACCCGGAACTGCTCTGGCCCAGGGCTAAAAAAACCGCGGAAACTGCTTCTCGGTCCGGGTCCTGCTGAATACTGTGGAGGTAAATACCAACTGAGCCTTCATAGGCAGAGGCAACAGGATTGAGACAGGGCTTGTGAGGGCCGGTCAGGACCCACCCGTTGCTTTGGTCACCCGGCAAAGGGAACGAAATGCTGCCATTTGCATGGGATACCAACATGGCAGAGATCTGATGTCATCAGAAAGCGGCGGAGGAGATAACTTAATCAATACCAGCGGCGTCAGAAACAGTTGGTCTCCTGGTAAAGAAAGTGAGCCACAAACACCCGAGTCTCTCTCACTTTGTCATCAAGCCAGAGGTGCAGAGCAGAGCCACCGCCCGCATCCAGAACAGGCCCAGCGACCCGCAGGCGTGGTAGTCACGTCACCCCAATTGGAGTAGGGGCAGAGCAGAGCCGCCGCCCGCACCCGGAACAGGCCCAGCGGCCCGCTGGCGTGGTAGTCACGTCACCCCAATTGGAGTAGGGGCAGAGCAGAGCCGCCGCCCGTGCCCGCAAGGTAGGCAGACCTGCGACCGACCGGCGGAACAGGCCCAGCGGCCTGCCGGCATGGTAGACACGTCACCCCAGTTGGAGTAGGGGCAGAGCAGAGCCGCCGCCCGCGCCCAGAACAGGCCCAGCGGCCCGCCGGCGTGGTAGTCACGTCACCCCAATTGGAGTAGGGGCAGAGCAGAGCCACCTCCCACACCTGGAACAGGCCCAGCGGCCCGCCGGCGTGGTAGTCACGTCACCCCAATTGGAGTACAGGCAGAGCAGAGCCGCCTCCCGTGCCCGGAACAGGCCCAGCGACCTGCCGGCATAGTAGATACATCACCCCAATTGGAGTAAGGGCAGAGCAGAGCCGCCGCCCACGCCTGCAAGGTAGGCAGACCTGCGACCGACCGGCAAAACAGGCCCAGGTGACCGCAGGCGTAGTAGACACCTCACACCAATTGGAGGAGGGGCAGAGCAGAGCCGCCACCCGCGCCCGCAAGGTAGGCAGACCTGCGACTGACCGGCGGAACAGGCCCAGCGGCCTGCCTGCATGGTAGACACATCACTCCAATTGGAGTAGGGGCAGAGCAGAGCCGCCGCCCGCGCCCAGAACAGGCCCAGCGGCCCGCCGGCGTGGTAGTCACGTCACCCCAATTGGAATAAGGAGAGAGCAGAGCCACCGCCCGCGCCTGCAAGGTAGGCAGACCTGCGACCGACCGGCAGAAAAGGCCCAGGGGTCCGTGGGCATAGTAGACCCGTCACACCAATTGGAGGAGGGGCAGAACAGAGCCGCCGCCCGTGCCTACAAGGTAGGCAGACCTGCAGCAAACCGGCAAAACAGGCCCAGCGGCCCGTCAGCGTGGTAGACAGATCACCCAGTTGGAAGAGGAGCACAGCCGCCGCCCGCCCCTGCAAGGGAGACTTTTCAATTATACAAGAGCAATATAAATATATAGGGGGAAAATTTCAATAGCACAACAGTTTCACCAAGCAGAAAGAAACGTGAGTAGTATGAAAAGACAAGGAAAGAAAGGACCACAAGCAATGCAGGTCAACTCAACTTTAGAAGAGGTAATAGCTGCAGCAGATGGAATGTCAGATAAAGAATTCAGGATATACATGCTTCAGATGATCTGGAGTCTCAAGGAAGACATTAGACAGCAAAATCAGACAATGAAACATCACTTCGACAATGAATTACATAAACAAATCCAAGAAGCAAAAGATCAACTATACAGGGAGATAGAGGTTATAAAAAACAAACAAACAGAAATCCTAGAAATGCAGGAAGCAATAAACCAACTTAAAAACTCAATTGAGAATACTACCAGCAGAGTAGAACACTTAGAAGATAGAACATCAGACAATGAAGACAAAGTATTTCAACTTGAAAAGAACATACACAGCTCAGCAAGACTGTTAAGAAACCATGAGCAGAACATCCAAGAAATATGGGATAACATAAAGAGACCAAACATAAGAGTCATTGGGATACAGGAAGGTATAGAGCTCCAAACCAAAGGAATGAACAATCTATTCAACGAAATAATATGAGAAAACTTCCCAGACTTGAAGAATGAGACAGAATCCCAAATCCTAGAAGCCTACAAGACGCCGAATGTGCAAAATCATAAGAGATCCACACCTAGACACATGATAATGAAGATGCCCAACATACAGAATAAGGAGAGAATTTTAAAAGCTACAAGAGAAAGGAAGCAGATTACATTTAGGGGTAAGCCAATCAGGATAACAGCTGATCTTTCAACACAGACTCTGAAAGCTAGAAGATCCTGGAATAACATATTTCAAACACTGAAAGAAAATGAGTTCCAACCAAGAATTGTGTATCCAGTGAAATTAAGCTTCAGGATGGAAGATGAAATTAAAACCTTCCACGATAAACAAAAGTTAAAAGAATTTGCAGCTAGAAAACCATATCTTCAAAACATCCTTGGCAAAACATTACAGGAAGAGGAAATGGAAAATAACAATGAAAACCAACAGTGGGAGGTAGTACAGTAAAGGGGGGAAAAATAATCAAAGAGGAAAACAAACCATGTTTAGTAACATAAATAAACAAATAGGGCTGGAATAACAACCCATATCTCAATAATAACCCAAAATGTTAATGGCTTAAACTCACCAATTAAGAGACACAGGCTAGTAGAATGGATCACAAAACAAGACCCAACAATATGCTGCCTACAGGAGACGCATTTGATAGGAAAAGACATACATAGACTGAAGGTGAAAGGTTGGGAAAAATCATATCACTCATATGGACTTTGGAAACAAGCAGGAGTGTCCATACTCATATCAAATAAAATAGATTTCAAGCCAAAGTTAATCAAAAGGGATAAAGAGGGACACTACATACTGCTCAAAGGAACCATACACCAACAAGACATAACAATCATAAATATATATGCCCCAAACAATGGTGCAGCTATGTTCATCAAACAAACTCTTCTCAAGTTCAAGAGTCTAATAGACCACCATACAATAATCATGGGAGACTTCAACACACCTCTATCACCACTGGACAGATCTTCCAAACAAAAGTTGAATAAGGAAACTATAGAACTCAATAACACAATTAATAACCTAGACTTAATTGACATATATAGAATATACCACCCAACATCAAGCAGTTACACTTTTTTCTCAGCAGCACATGGATCCTTCTCAAAAATAGATCATATATTATGTCACAGGGCAACGCTCAGACAATATAAAGGAGTAGAGATAATACCATGCATCTTATCTGATCATAATGGAATGAAACTGAAAATCAACGATAAAAGAAGGAAGGAAAAATCATGCATCACTTGGAGAATGAACAATAGGTTACCAAATGATCAATGGGTTATAGAAGACATCAAGGAGGAAATTAAAAAATTCTTAGAGATAAATGAAAACACAGACACAACATATCGGAATCTATGGGACACATTGAAAGCAGTTCTAAGAGGAAAATTCATTGCTTGGAGTTCATTCCTTAAAAAAAAGAAAAAAACAACAAATAAATGATCTCATACTTCATCTCAAAATCCTAGAAAAAGAAGAGCAAAACAATAGCAAAAGAAGTAGAAGGCAAGAAATAATTAAAATCAGAGCTGAAATTAATGAAATCGAAACAAAAGAAACAATTGAAAAAATTGACAAAACTAAAAGTTGGTTCTTTGAAAAAATAAATAAAATCGACAGACCCTTAGCCATGCTAACGAAGAGAAGGAGAGAACTCAAATTACTAGCATACGGGATGAAAAAGGCAATATCACAACAGACACTTCAGAAATACAGAAGATAATCAGAAATTATTTGAATCCTTATACTCCAATAAAATAGAAGATAGTGAAGGCATCGATAAATTTCTTAAGTCATATGATCTGCCCAGATTGAGTCAGGAGGATATAGACAACATAAACAGACCAATATCAATTGAGGAAATAGAAGAAACCATCAAAAGACTACCAACTAAGAAAAGCCCAGGACCGGATGGGTATACAGCAGAGTTTTACAAAACCTTTAAAGAGGAACTAATACCAATACTTTTCAAGCTATTTCAGGAAATAGAAAAAGAGGGAGAACTTCCAAATTCATTCTACGAGGCCAACATCACCCTGATTCCTAAACCAGACAAAGACACTTCAAAGAAAGAAAACTACAGACCGATATCTCTAATGAACCTAGATGCAAAAATCCTCAATAAAATTCTGGCGAATCGGATACAAAAACATATCAAAAAAAATTGTGCACCATGATCAAGTAGGATTCATCCCTGGGATGCAAGGCTGGTTCAATATACGGAAATCAATAAATGTTATTCACCACATCAATAGACTTAAAAATAAGAATCATATGATCATCTCGATAGATGTAGAAAAAGCATTCGACAAAGTACAGCATCCCTTTATGTTCAAAACTCTAGAAAAACTAGGGATAACAGGAACATACCTCAATATTGTAAAAGCAATCTATGCTAAGCCTCAGGCTAGCATCATTCTGAATGGAGAAAAATTGAAGGCATTCCCTCTAAAATCTGGAACAAGACAGGGATGCCCTCTCTCACCACTTCTGTTCAACATAGTTCTCGAAACACTGGCCAGAGCAATTAGACAGATGAAAGAAATTAAAGGCATAAAAATAGGAAAAGAAGAACTTAAATTATCACTATTTGCAGGTGACATCATTCTATACCTAGCAGACCCAAAAGGGTCTACAAAGAAACTATTAGAGCTAATAAATGAATTCAGCAAAGTGGCAGGATATAAAATCAACACACATAAATCAAAGGCATTCCTGTATATCAGCGACAAATCCTCTGAAATGGAAATGAGGACAACCACTCCATTCACAATATCCTCAAAAAAAATAAAATACTTGGGAATCAACCTAACAAAAGAGGTGAAAGACTTATACAATGAAAACTACAGAACCCTCAAGAGAGAAATAGAAGAAGATCTTAGAAGATGGAAAAATATACCCTGTTCATGGATAGGCAGAACTAACATCATCAAAATGGCAATATTACCAAAAGTTCTCTATAGGTTTAATGCAATGCCAATCAAAATCCCAATGGCATTTCTTGTAGAAATAGAGAAAGCAATCATGAAATTCATATGGAAAAATAAAAGACCCAGAATAGCAAAAACAATGCTAAGCAGGAAGTGTGAATCAGGCGGTATAGTGATACCAGACTTCAAACTATACTACAGAGCAATAGTAACAAAAACAGCATGGTACTGGTACCAAAACAGGCAGGTGGACCAATGGTACAGAATAGAGGACACAGAAACCAATCCACAAAACTACAACTATCTTATATTTGATAAAGGGGCTAAAAGCATGCAATGGAGGAAGGATAGCATCTTCAACAAATGGTGCTGGGAAAACTGGAAATCCATATGCAACAAAATGAAACTGAATCCCTTTCTCTCGCCATGCACAAAAGTTAACTCAAAATGGATCAAGGAGCTTGATATCAAATCAGAGACACGGCATCTGATAGAAGAATAAGTTGGCTACGATCTACATACTGTGGGGTCGGGCTCCAAATTCCTCAATAGGACACCCATAGCACAAGAGTTAATAACTAGAATCAACAAATGGGACTTACTCAAACTAAAAAGTTTTTTTCTCAGCAAAAGAAACAATAAGAGAGGTAAATAGGGAGCCTACATCCTGGGAACAAATCTTTACTCCTCACACTTCGGATAGAGCCCTAATATCCAGAGTATACAAAGAACTCAAAAAATTAAACAATAAGAAAACAAATAACCCAATCAACAAATGGGCCAAGGACCTGAACAGACACTTCTCAGAGGAGGACATACAATCAATCAACAAGTACATGAAAAAATGCTCACCATCTCTAGCAGTCAGAGAAATGCAAATCAAAACCACCCTAAGATACCATCTCACTCCAGTTAGATTGGCAGCCATTATGAAGTCAAACAACAACAAGTGCTTGCGAGGATGTGGGGAAAAGGGTACACTTGTACATTACTGGTGGGACTGCAAATTGGTGCAGCCAATTTGGAAAGCAGTATGGAGATTTCTTGGAAAGCTGGGAATGGAACCACCATTTGACCCAGCTATTCCCCTTCTTGGTCTATTCCCTAAAGACCTAAAAAGAGCATGCTACAGGGACACTGCTACATCGATGTTCATAGCAGCACAATTCACAATAGCAAGACTGTGGAACCAACCTAGATGCCCTTCAATAGATGAATGGATAAAAAAAGATGTGGCATTTATACACAATAGAATATTACTCAGCACTAAAAAATAATAAATCATGGAATTTGCAGGGAAATGGATGGCATTAGAGCAGATTATGCTAAGTGAAGCTAGCCAATCCCTAAAAAACAAATGCCAACTGTCTTCTTTGATATAAGGAGAGTGACTAAGAACAGAGTAGTGACGAAGAGCATGAGAAGAAGATTAACATTAAACAGGGATGAGAGGTGGGAGGGAAAGGGAGAGAGAAGGGAAATTGCATGGAAATGGAAGGAGACCTTCAGGGTTATACAAAATTACATACAAGAGAAAGTGAGGGGAAAGGGAAAAAAATACAAGGGGGAGAAATGAATTACAGTAGAGGGGGTAGAGAGAGAAGAGAGGAGGGGAGGGGAGGGGAGGGGGAATAGTAGAGGATAGGAAAGGCAGCAGAATACAACAGACACTAGTATGGCAATATGTAAATCAATGGATGTGTAACTGATGTGATTCTGCAATCTGTATACGGGGTAAAAATGGGAGTTCATAACCCACTTGAATCAAAGTGTGAAATATGATATATCAAGAACTATGTAATGTTTTGAACAACCAACAATAAAAAATTTAAAAAAAGAAAAGAAAAGACATACAAATGGTCAACAGATATCAGCATCACTAATCATCAGAAAAATGCAAATCAAAACTAAAATGAGGGGCTGGGGCTGGAGCTCAGTGGTAGAGCGCTTGCCTAGCATGTGTGAGGCCCTGGGTTCGATTCTCAGCACCACATACAAATAAATAAATAAAGGACCATCAATAACTAATAAAAATATTTTTAAAAAACTAAAATGAGAGGGGCTGGGGCTGGGGCTCAGCGGTAGAGCACTCGCCTAGCATGTGCGAGGCCCTGGGTTCGATCCTCAGCACCACATAAAAATAAATAAATAAAACAAAGGTATTGTGTCCAACTACAACTAAAAAAAATAAAATATTAAAAAAAAACTAAAATGAGATATCACCTCCCTCCAGGAACAAGGGCTATTAGCAAAGAGACTAAAAGAAAAAAAGTATGGGCAAAGATACAGAGAAAAGGGAATGCTTGCCCACTGTTAGTGAAAATGTAAATCAACACAATCATTGTGGACAACAATATGGAGGTTCCTTTAAAAATTAAAAATAGAACTACCATATGATCCAGCAATCCCACTACTCAGTGTGTGTGTGTGTGTGTGTATGTGTGTGTATCCAAAGAAAATTAAATCAGTATGTCAAAGAGACATCTGCACTCCCATGATCATTGCAACACTATTTACAATAGCTAAGAAATGGAAACAACCTGAAGTGTCCCTTTCCTGAATGACGAATAAAGAAAAGGTGGTACATGCACACAATTGAATACTGTTTGGCCATTAAAAAAAACTGTCATTTGTGACAACATGGATGTAACTGGAGATTATTAAATGAAGTAATCCAGGCAGAGAAAAAATTACTGCATGATCTCACTCATATGCAGAATCTAAAAATGTTGATCTCATAGAAGTTGAGAGTAGAATAGTGTGGTTACTAGAGGCTGAGGAGAACAAGTAGGGATAAGGAAAGGTTGGTCAATAATACAAAGTTACAATCAGGAATAAGAAGTTCAGGTGTGCTGTTACATAGACAGATGAGCACAGATAAATAACATATTGTACTTTGTGAAAAGCTCTAAGAAAGGATTTTTTGAAATATTTCACTACAAAGTAATGATAACTGTTTGAGGACATAGATACATTTAACCTGATTTAAACATTGTACAATATATATACATGTATAAAAATATTATATGGTTACCCTTTAACATGTATAATTTTTATGTTTTTGTGTATCAGTTAAAAATAAATTTTAAAAATCAATTCTGTGAAACAATATGCCTAAAAAAATCTACCTAATTTCCTGTTTCTCTGTTCAGATTTTTGAAACATGAAGCCTCTTTAATTCAAAGGTCCATCTCTGGTCCATTCAGCCAAGGCCTGGGAGGGAGGGAGGCGCCCCTGGGTGTTGCACTTGCTCTAGCTGGACACATCTGGGACAAGGTAGGAAGGCAGTTGTTTTCATCAGGAAAGAATCTGACTGAGACCCAAGCAGACCAAAAGAACCAGAGGAATGTTATGATACCAGACATGAAATGACAAAAGTTTAACAAGAATTGGAAAGATTGCAGAGTAGGATCAGCACCCCCCAAAATTAAATCAATACTATCTGGGCAAATCTAAGATATTTAATCAGGAGAAAAGGAACAAAGACACAATTATGAGAAAGAAAATAAGAGATACTAAGGAAGAGACTGGCAATCTAAAGTATAATTTATATGCTCAAAGAAAGACCAGAACAAATAGAAAAGAAGCAATGATTTTAAAAATGAAGAAAAATAGCTTGCTTGAACTGAAAAAAAAAATGAAAGAAAGATATCCTCAGATGAGAAGGACTCAGTAGGATCCAGGTGGGATTAATAGCAAAAGTCCAACTCGTACACATGCAAGGATGCCAATAACGAACTTCCAGGTAAGAAATTAAACCTTACAGTATCAGGAAAGCAAAAACAAAGTTATCTACAAAGAAAGAAAAGTTAAGCTAACCTTTGTCACAACACAAAACCAGTGTTTTAAGGTGCAAAGTTGTAATATAAAACTTCTCTTCTAGTCAAGTTGTTTCCCATGAAAAGCAGCATGATACTCAGATGTGCAAAACCTCAGCGCTCACCACCCATACAACCTTCTAGGGAAACTCATCACAAGCCTCTCCCTCCAGCTAATAGGTGGAAACCAGAGCATGGGATGTCACCAAATAAAAATACTACAATGACCACTACAATCCTATTCACATAAAAGCTCAAATAATTATAGATATGCTTTCTCAATGTTGTTGAGGGAATGAGCCACATTCTCATAAGAGAAGATAAACAGCATTAAAAAATAAACATGCACAGGTCAGATTCTGAATTATATAGGGTAAGGTAAACATGTTTCAGATTAATTCCATTAAAATGTAATAATAGTTATAAAAAAGAGAACATAAAAGTAGGACAAGCCATTGGAGATCAATTTAAAATCATCTAAAGCTGCAGATAGTATTTTTCCTGAGGCTTTTTTCAAATGGGGTAATACATGCTTTTGCCATTGCCTTTTAATAAGGAATTCATGCATCAGGCAAACATTAATGTTTAAACCAAAAAGTGTGTGTGTGTGTGTGTGTGTGTTTGTATACATACACACACACACACACACACACACACACACACACTAGGGGGCAAAAATCTACACATTAGAAGGTGCATGTTGTTTGAAAAAAAAAAATAGAGGCAGCAGAGACTCACTTCATGTTCTACTGTGCAGAGTGGCCTTGTCTTAGTTTGGGCTGCTATAACAAAGTACTCCAGTCTGGGCAGCTTAAATGTGTAGGACCTCAAGACCCAGGCCCAGCATTAGATGACCAAACCCCTAGGCCTCAAAGCTGCAAGACACATCCTCACCCAACCCCCATGTCAAAACCCCTCCAGCAGCATGTAGCACCTCAGGTGTTGCACAATGTTACCACAAGATGTTCCATGTAGATAACCCTAACGGGCCCCCTATCACAAGATGTTTTTTTTAGACAGTCCTACCGGTTAAACTTGAGAACTAGGTTTAAAAACAGGAACTGAAAGGACAGAATGTAATTTTATGGTTTTTTTGAGAACAAAAAGTTGAAAAACAAGTTTACCCCCCTAGGTGACTCAACTGCTAAATTCAGAGGGACCAATAGGAAGGCTGTTGCTGTGCTAAGCTAAGACCTAACCCACCTGTTCCCTATAAAAGATCTATACCCCAAAGCCCGGTGTGTCAGCTCATCAAAGCTCCGGCTGAGGTTTTGCTGTACACCCGCAGGCGCCTGTGTGAGAATAAACGCCTCCTGCTTTTTGCAGCCAGTGTCTCGTGTGGTTCATTCTGGGTTTGGGATCTGTGGATATTTTATTGTGGAGGTCCCACCGAGATCCAAGATCCCGGTTCCGGTTCCAATCCCGGTCCCTATCCGGAGGACACCCGACATCACTGGGAGGTAAGCTGGCCAGCTCAAACTGACTGTCTTATTGTCCTGTTGGTTATCTGTTCTTTGTTCCGCGCAACGTCTGTAAGACTATATGATCCTAGACATAGTCATTTAGTATTCTGAGTATTCTGAGGCAGTTCTATCATTTAGTATTCTGAGACAACTTAAAAAAAAGTTGACGAACTCGGACTTCTCCCCTGCCACCCTGGGAGACATCCCAGGGATCAGAAGGGTCCATTTCTTTGGGGCCCCCGGTGTTTCCGAGGATTACACCATTTTTGTAGACGACAAAAAAGTACAAACTTCTCCCAGGCCATCTGATTTGTTCGGTTTCCACCGAAGCCGCGCAGCGATCTCACTGTTTGGTTTCGTTTTTGTGTCATTGTGTCTGTCTCTCTATTTCCTCTCTGAAAGTAACATGGGACAATCACTAACAACCCCTTTGAGCCTAACTCTAGATCATTGGCAAGACATTCAAGATCGGGCAGACAACCTGTCCATGGCAGTCAAAAAAAAAAAAATAAAAAACTCTCTATACTTCAAAATGGCCAACATTCAACACCAGCTGGCCAGCAAAAGGGACTTTTAATACTGATCTTATTTTCCAGGTAAAAACCCAAATCTTCACCCATGGTCCTCATGGACACCCTGACCAGATACCCTACATTGTTACCTGAGAGGACTTAGCCTCCAACCCCCCCCCTTGGGTTGCTCCTTTCTCTCCACCCAAACCCCCTCTCCGTCCTCCCCTTGAACCCTCTGCTCCCCTCATTCCACTTCCCCCTCCCCAAACCTCTCATCTTTACCCTGTTCTTAACAAATCTGAGACCTCAGTTAAAACAGGGACAACACCAAAAAAGGTTCTACCGCCGGAGGACTCAACTCTAATTGACTTGCTGACTGATGAGCCTCCTCCCTATCAACCCCAGCCCTTACAAGCCCCTGAACCTGATCAAGCATCCTCCGAGGACGAGAACCAAAAAGGCCCAGTCGCCAATGCTCCCCCGGATCCTTCTCCCATGGTGGGACGGCTCCGGGGACGCCGGGATCACACCGCCTCAGGAGACACCTCCAGAGTTCTCCCCCTGCGACAGACGGGAGGCCCCAATGGCCAATATCAGTATTGGCCTTTTTCTACCTCTGACCTCTATAACTGGAAAACCCATAACCCTTCCTTTTCTAAAGACCCTATAGCTCTAACCTCTTTGATTGAGTCTATCCTAGTAACTCATCAGCCAACATGGGATGACTGCCAGCAGCTCCTGCAAATTCTCCTCACTTCAGAGGAGAAACAAAAAGTTCTTTTGAAAACTCGCAAAAATGTGCCAGGGGACAATGGACGTCCCACCCAACTCCCAAATTTGATTAATAAAGCTTTTCCTTTAACCCGGCCAAACTGGGACCATGCGACTGAAGCAGGTAGGGACCACCTACGTCTCTATCGCCAGTTACTCATAGCGGGTCTCCATACAGCAGGGCGACGACCCACTAATTTGGCTCAGGTAAGACAGACTACCCAAGGGACAACAGAAACCCCGACAACATTTCTAGAAAGATTAAAAAAGACATATCGGAGGTTTACTCCTTTTGATCCTGATAGCGAGGACCAAAAAAAAAATGTATCTATGACTTTCATTTGGCAGTCCGCCCCAGATATCAGGTCTAAATTGCAGAGACTAGATAACTTGCAAGATTTTTCTCTGACAGACTTACTAAAGAAAGCCAAAAAGATATATAACAAAAGAGAAACTCCAGAAGAACGAGAGGACAGGATCAGAAAGATGCAGAAAGAACGAAAACTTAAACTTAGAGAGAAATCAGACAAAAAAAAAAAAAAACAAAGGCGTAACAAGAAACTAAGTAAAATATTGGCCACCGTAGTTCAGGCAGGACATCAGGAAAACAAAGTAAACAGGGACAGGGAGCAAAGCAGACCCCGTGTAGACCGAGATCAATGTGCCTACTGCAAAAAAAAAAGACACTGGGTAAAAGACTGCCCAAAGAGACCCCCCAACCCCAGGAGAGATACCAACCGGGCTCCCCGACTGCTAACATTAAATAAAAATTAAAAAAGTCAGGGCCAGGAGCTCCCCCCTGAGCCCCGGGTAACTCTACAAGTAGGGGAGCAACCTGTGACCTTCCTAGTAGATACCGGAGCCCAACACTCAGTGCTGACACAGACACCAGGACCCATGAGCCACAAAACGACGTGGATCCAAGGTGCCACTGAGAGTAAACCCTACCGGTGGACCACCACGAGAGAAGTACACCTTGCCACAGGTAAGGTTTCTCATTCGTTCCTACACGTGCCTGACTGTCCGTATCCACTGTTGAAAAAAAACTTATTGGCTAAATTGAGAGCCCAAATTTATTTTAAAAATGGGGGCGTCTCCATTACGGGGCCAAACCAGACTCCATTACATATATTGACTTTCAAATTGAAAGACAAATATAAACTTTTTGACAAGCCCTCGGTACCTATAAAAGACATGGACTATTGGCTTAGTTCCTACCCGGAGGCCTGGGCTGAAACCGGAAAAATGGGATTGACAAAACAACGGCCCCCAATAGTCATTCATCTGAAGGCCGCTGCTACTCCCATTAATATCAAACAATATCCTATGTCAAGAGAGGCCTATCAGGGCATCAAGCCGCACATCAAACGCCTCCTAGACCAAGGCATCCTAACACCTTGCCAATCGCCCTGGAACACCCCACTACTACCAGTTAAAAAGCCGGGGACTAATGATTACAGACCAGTCCAAGACTTAAGGGAAGTTAACAAGAGGGTATGCGATATCCACCCCACAGTGCCAAATCCTTACAATCTCCTTAGCACTTTGCCTCCTACTCATACTTGGTATACTGTTCTGGATCTGAAAGATGCTTTTTTCTGCCTAAGACTGTCTCCCCAAAGTCAGGCTCTCTTCACATTTAAATAAAAAGATCCAAAAGGGAAAATCTCTGGACAGCTGACCTGGACGAGACTGCCACAAAGATTTAAAAACAGCCCAACACTCTTCGATGAGGCTTTACATCAAGATTTGGCAAACTTCCGTGTAAGACACCCTTCCCTAATCATGCTCCAATATATAGATGACATCTTGCTGGCTGCGACCTCCGAGAAAAATTGCCAGGCAGGTACGGAGAAATTATTGCAAACTTTGGGGCTACTAGGATATAGGGCGTCAGCAAAGAAGGCCCAAATCTGTCAGACAAAAGTTACCTATCTGGGCTATAAACTCCATGATGGTCAACGATGGTTGACAACTGCCAAAAAAGAGACTATCTCAAGTATACCAACCCCCCAGAGTCCCAAGCAACTGCGGGAATTCCTGGGGACCGCAGGTTTCTGTAGACTCTGGATTCCTGGGTTTGCTGAGATAGCAGCCCCCTTGTATCTACTAACTAAGCAAGGTAACTCCTTTGCTTGGACTAAGAAACATCAATTGACATTTGATAACATCAAATTGGCTCTTCTGTCAGCCCCTGCTTTGGGCTTACCGGACATTACCAAGCCCTTTGATCTGTTTATAGATAAAAAACGGGGATATGCAAAAGGGGTTTTAACCCAAAAACTAGGGCCCTGGAGGCAACCTATAGCCTACCTGTCAAAAAAATTAGATCCAGTGGCAGCAGGATGGCCACCATGCCTCCGGATGATTACAGCTATGGCTCTGCTGATTAAGGATGCCACTAAACTGACTTTGGGACAGCCATTAACCCTGTTAACCCCTCATGCCATTGAAACTGTGATTCGCCAGCCGCCTGATCGCTGGATGTCAAATGCCCGACTCACCCATTACCAGTCTTTGTTATTGGACACCGACCGAATTCAGTTTGGTCCCATGGTGACACTAAATCCAGCGACCCTCCTGCCGCTCCCAGGAAAAGCCGATCCTCACAACTGTCAGCAGATTCTTGCAGAGACACAGGGAACCCGGCCGGACCTCACCGACCAACCGATAAAAAATGTAGAGCTGGTCTGGTACACAGATGGAAACAGTTATCTGCTCAATGGAAAACGACGAACAGGAACAGCCGTCACCACCAAATCTGAGGTAATATGGGCAAGTACACTTCCGGGCGGAACATCAGCTCAGCGGGCAGAACTGATAGCGCTAACTCAAGCGTTAAAATTGACAGAAGAAAAAAAACTAAACGTGTACACTGACAGTAGATATGCCTTTGCTACTGCTCACATACACGGAAAAATTTACAGACGCCGGGGTCTACTAAGCTCAAAAAAAAAAAGATCAAAAATAAGGCTGAAATATTAGCCTTACTTAAAGCTTTATTCTTGCCTAAAAAGTTAAGTATCATGCATTGCCCCGGTCATCAAAAAGGTAATACTCCAGAGGCCAAAGGGAACAGATTAGCAGATAAAACGGCCAAGAAAGCAGCCCTAGGGCCACAGCTTTTAATAGTGACTCTATTGCCCCAACGAGCAGACCCACCACATGATGACCATAAAAAACACTGGGTCTATAAAAATAAAAATTTAGATGCCATACAAAAACTGGGGGCCACTTATAACCCCGAAAAAAATGTCTGAAAATATCAAGAAAAAACTATCATGCCCCTCAAAAATTCAAAACAATTAGTAAAGTCCCTACACAGACTAACACACCTTGGGGCTAAAAAGATAAAAAAACTCTTAGAGCGTGGGAAAGGTACTTTATATCTTCCAAACAGGGATCAACTTCTGCGCCAAAAAGCAGAAAACTGTCAAGCATGTGCCCAGGTAAATGCTGGTAAGATCAAAATTGAAACAGGGATCCGGATAAAAGGCCATAAGCCCGGAACCCATTGAAAAATAAACTTCACTAAAATTAAACCTGATATATATGGCTACAAATATCTTCTGGTTTTTGTTGACACTTTCTCTGGATGGACCGAGACATTCCCAACTCGGCATGAGACTGCTAAGGTGGTTGCAAAAAAATTACTGGAAAAAATCTTTCCCAGGTATAGAGTACCCGGGACCATTGGGTCAGATAACGGGCCTGCCTTTGTCTCCCAGGTAAGTCAGATGGTGGCCAATACATTAAAAATTAATTAAAAATTACATTGTACTTATAGACCCCAAAGTTCAGGACAGGTAAAAAAAATAAATAAAACCATCAAAAAAACTCTAACTAAATTAACGCTTAAAACTGACACTAGAGACTGGGTACAACTCCTACCTTTAGCTTTATACCGGGCCCGAAACACCCCAGGCCCACAGGGGCTAACCCCATTTGAAATTTTGTACAGTGCACCACCACCTGCTGTTAACTTTTATAAAACTAAAACTTATGCCTCCCTCACCCCATCTATGCAGACTCATTTGCGTGCCTTGCAGTTGGTCCAGAACGAGGTTTGAAAGCCTCTAGCCGCAGCATACAAGGAGGAACTCAAAACCCCCTCGCTGCCACATCCCTTCAAAGTCGGAGACACCATCTGGGTACGCAGACACCAGAGCAAGAACCTCGAACCGCGGTAAAAAGGACCTTACACCATCCTGCTGACCACTCCCACTGCAATCAAAGTGGACGGCATCACCGCTTGGATCCACGCTTCCCACGTAAAAGCTACACATCCGCAGGAGCCCACAGACGCCTCTCTGGATCCAAAATGAAAACTGCAACGCACCCAAAACCCACTAAAGATAAGACTTACACGTTGTTAATCACTCTTGCTCTCTACGCTACTCCCCTCGTCCTAGGTAGTAATCCCCATACCCCCATAAAGTTAACTTGACAGGTGTATTCCGAAACCGGAAAAATAATTTGGTCTATTACAGCAGCCCACATCCCTGGCACATGGTGGCCTATTTTGACCCCAGACTTTTGTCAACTAGCCGCTGAATCAGACTCTTGGGATATTCCCGGCAACTCACATGACCTCAATACTTATTGTTCTACCCCCATAACGAGATGCAGACTGGGTCAACATGACTTTTACGTTTGTCCCAAAGAAGAAAAAAACCGAACCCAAACACGTAGATGTAAAAATTATAAAACATACTTTTGCTCCTCCTGGGGCTATAAAACTACAGGGGACGCTCATTAAAAACCTTCTTCTGATAAGGAATTCATAACAATACTCAAAAACTTCACTCCCCATGGTACACGCCCCTCTGATTGCTATCCCCCCCCTACATCTTACTACCAAGGGGACAAATCATTGCCCTTACGGATACAGTTTACAGAAAAAAAAAAAAAACAGCTAGATCCCTGGCTCACTGGGAGAACATGGGGCCTTAGATAATTTATAAAAAAAAATAATCTCGGTGTAATTCTCAAAATCAAATTATCTCTAACCCCAATTTTGATGAACCCAATAGGACCTAATCCTGTTCTCGGGGACCAAAGAGCTCCCTCAGTTCCCAGACAATCAAAAAGTCCGCCCAAAGTACCTCCCAGTGAGCCACCCATGTCTCAAATTGTAACCATAGACTGTCAAACCTCTAGTTACTCCCCCGAACCCACACTCCCTGGAACCGAAAACCGATTGTTAGATTTGATTCAAGGAGCCTTTTATGCCCTCAATGCCACCAACCCAGACCACACCCAGAAATGTTGGCTCTGTCTCACCTTCAGCCCACCCTACTATAAAAAAATAACAATAATGTCTGACTGGAACAGTAACATAAACCCTGATCCTAAATATATGTCCCTGCCCGGCTATAAACTCACCATCACTGAAGTTTCAGGACAAGGGATCTGTATAAAAAATATACCCCTGTCACATCAACCTCTCTGTAACACCACCCTCCTGACAAATGGCTCACAAAATAACTATTTGTGGGGTCCCCCCGGAACTTATTGGGCCTGCAACATTGGACTGACCCCCTGTATTTCCACGGCAATCCTCAATGCCTCCACTGATTTTTGTATGTTAGTCCGAATCTACCCACGACTATTCTATTATTCCTCAGAAAAATTTAAAGGACATTTCATGGGCAGGATTCGATACACCCGAGAGCCTATCAGCCTTACCCTGGCAGTCTTGTTAGGAACAGGAGTATTGACAAAAATTGGGACTGGGGCTGCAGCTCTGGTTGAGGGCCCCCGACAGCTAGGGATTCTAAAAGCTGCAATCCAACAAGACCTAAGAGCAATAAAAACCTCTGTAACCACTTTAAAAAAATCCCTAACCTCCTTATCAAAAGTTGTCTTACAGAATAGACGAGGTCTGGACCTATTATTCTTAAAGGAAAAAAGACTTTGTACAGCCTTAAAAAAAAACTGTTACTTTTACACCGATCACACAGGGGTAATAAGGGAGTCTATGACAAAGCTTAGAAAAAGACTAGATACAAAAAAAAGGTCTCTGCAAAGCTCCCAAAGTTAGTTTAAAAACTGGTTTAATAACTCCCCTTGGTTAACTACTATATTATCTACTATAGCCGGTCCCTTAATTGTATTGCTGCTGATCTTAACATTTGGGCCCTGCATATTTAACAAATTAATGCAATTTATAAAAAAAAAATTGTCTGTAATTCAAACTATGGTACTCGCGCAGCAATATCAAGTACTCCCACAGCACCCTGAACCATCAGCTGAGCAAATACCGGACTCTGAGCAGGTAGATCAATGGATATAAAATTATATCCCGGATAAAGAAAAAGGGGAATATAAACAAAAAGGGGGGAATATAAAACCTCAAGACCCAGGCCCAGCATTAGATGACCAAACCCCTAGGCCTCAAAGCTGCAAGACACATCCTCACCCAACCCCCATGTCAAAACCCCTCCAGCAGCATGTAGCACCTCAGGTGTTGCACAATGTTACCACAAGATGTTCCATGTAGATAACCCTAACGGGCCCCCTATCACAAGATGTTCCTTTTAGACAGTCCTACCGGTTAAACTTGAGAACTAGGTTTAAAAACAGGAACTGAAAGGACAGAATGCAATTTTATGGTTTTTCTGAGAACAAAAAGTTGAAAAACAAGTTTACCCCCCTAGGTGACTCAACTGCTAAATTCAGAGGGACCAATAGGAAGGCTGTTGCTGTGCTAAGCTAAGACCTAACCCACCTGTTCCCTATAAAAGATCTATACCCCAAAGCCCGGTGTGCCAGCTCATCAAAGCTCCGGCTGAGGTTTTGCTGTACACCCGCAGGCGCCTGTGTGAGAATAAACGCCTCCTGCTTTTTGCAGCCAGTGTCTCGTGTGGTTCATTCCGGGTTTGGGATCTGTGGATATTTCAAATGGATTATTTATTTCTCATAGTTCTGGAGGCTGGAAGACTAAGGTCAAGGTACCAGCAGATTTACCTGGGGTAAGAGCTCTCTTTCTGGTTCCAAGACAGCTGCCTTCTCATTGGGCTCACGTGGGTTTCCTTGATGCCTGTGCACAGAGAGAGGGTAATCACTGTTCTATTATTAGCAATATTCTATTAATAGCACTTTTCTATTAATAGCACTAATTCTACCATGAGGATCCCACCCTCCTGACCTAATCTAAACCTAATTATCTCCCCAGGGCCCCAGCTCCAAACATTATCACCTTGGGGGTTAGACTTTCAACATATACATGATTGGGTGGAGGGATATGCAAACATTCACCCCATAGCAGCCCTTCCTCCCCTCAAAAGACAAGCAGCCTTCAATGCTGTGCCCAGGAACACCTGCTAGTCATACCACCGTCCTCTGCAGTCCACACACACACACACACACACACACACACACACACCAGCTGTGGACTAGTTTGACTGCAGCCACCCATACAAGGCAACTTTATAGCTCTTCAAGTCCAGGTGCTAAAAAACTCCATCACCTAACACCCTTCATCACCCTTCTGGCTTCACAAAGCCTTGAATGTGGCCTGTCAACTGTGAGTCATCCTTCCATGTAACCTTCTGGAGGATGGAGGATGATTCCCTAGATCCCTCCTGGGAGGATGGGAGGGGAAATAGACTGGGGCTGGGCAGGAGGGTTGGCAGGTTGATCCTAGGTGTGTTTCATTTCCCTGCAGGGAGAAAGCAGCTCACTCAGCAGGCTGCACATCTGACACGTTCTGCTGTAAGTGGTCTCAATTGCCTTCAAGCTTAGAGCTGGGGAGGTCAAATGGAGGAAAAGGAAAAGACAAAAGGTGTGGGTTCCTTCATGTGCAAGCTTCTCAATAGGGGAGAAGTGATTCGGGGAGAGGGGGAAAGCAAGGTGAGAAAGGAGATGATGCAATATGTGTGTGCCTATTTCTGGCCATAATATGTGTCAAATAAGTTAACATTAAATCCATTTTTATGCTACCTTAATGAGTTTGGGTTACATTGTAATTTGGGGTATCCATGATGGCATAATTATCTCACTTTGTTTCTTATATACTATTTTTAGGTTTCAGAAGGCAAAATTATCAAGAATTTTTTTACCATTTTTTCAAATCACTATTGTAGAATCAATCAGATATGTGTTTTAATATACATTGATTACAATTCACCTTTAAGGTAAGTCTAAGAAGTTTACTGTGAATCATTTATATCAAACATAGGCTGGAGATATAGTTCCATAGTAAAGTACATGCTTAGCATTTATGAGGCCTTGGGTTCAATCCCCAACCCACAACAACAATGAAAAAGAAATTACTGAACATTTGAGTCATTTATTATCCCTCTTCATAAGAACACTATTAAAATAATATAATTTATCTAAACATCATTTCACAAGTGTTAGGAACAGTTAATTTAAAAGATTCTATTGTGTGCTATAAGAAAGGAACTAAAGAGATCGTTTTAGTAGTAAAAAAAAAATTATTCTTCTTGCGTGTTAAGAGTGGAAGAACAGTTATTTAATCAAAACAAATATGCTTTGCTTGCAGACTTTCCTTAAACCTTCAAAATCCAGCTAATAAGCATTCTATTGGTAGGTTGATTTCTATTCTTAAAGGAGGAAAATGCATTTCTCTTCTTATAATTTCCTTTCTTTCTAAAGAAGGATTTATATAATTTTATTGCACACATCAGTTGACATAATTTGAAAATAGCGTATTTCCAAGGTACAGATAATTTTCACATTCTGTTATCCATCCCAGGGCATTAAACTTGGGGAACAATTTCCTTCATTTAACAAAATTCACAAAGCCCTGAATAGAGAAACAGAAAATCAGAAATCAAACCCCTTGTACATATAGGTTTAGGATCAAGAGAGGTATATCCAATATTATAGCTATTATTTAAATTACTTTGGATATTTTGCCAAATGGGGGTGGGAAGGAAGACAATAAAAAATATAACTATATAACTATCAGAAGGTAAACAAGATTATCAGGTGATAGTCTACTTAAAACTTCAGTAAATCAATTGCCAAGCTATCAGAACTAATCAAAATGTTCACTAAAGTAGTTGTGAAATCAATGACCCAAATCATGAACTTTCCTATATAGGAGCAATGAGCCAGAACCATTTGGAAAAATATAAAACCTGCTCCAATAGCAATGGTATCTTTTTTATACATAAAGAATTGCTGGGAGCCATTAGCCAAGTAGGTATGACAATTTCCTTGCCAGCGTACCCCATGTTGCTTAGTGGAAGGACTCGTGGAAATAGGACATTTTGCAGTGACATTGCAGTTAGGTGACCTTGCTCAAGGACCAGGGCGGATCCGGGATTAGGGTGTTCCTGGTTTAGGATAATCGGGTTTAGGGCGTTCCAGGTTTAAGATTATTCCTGCTGGGAATAGGGCGTATCCTGCTGCCTGAGTTCCCCTTGAGTTCTCACGGGATTCAGACAGTATTTTTTGGGAGATAGAAGCCCAGTGGAGGTGGATTTGGGCAGAGAACGTGGATTTCCCCAGAACGTGATTGTAGACGGCTGGTGTGAGTTCGGGAATAAAGAGTTGCTGTTTGAATCTACAAGCTGTATGGTGGCTGGTGATTGTGTGCCCAGCCAGACTGCGGCATTTGTGCCCAGCCAGACTGCGGCAAAGAATGACCACTTGGAATAAATTTAACAAGAGACATGGAAGATACAGATTGAAGGGAAAAACTACAAAACTATCTTCCGAGATATAAAGGAAGATTTAAATCCATTACCAGGAAAGTCGAGAGATGTACAATTGAAGTCCACCCAGATTCACTGAGGTCCCATTCAAGACCAGAGCCAGTGATTATGCAAGGCCAAACCTAGAAAACTGGGTTTCCTTCAAGATCACTGGATGAGGGGAGGTCTCCATGCTAAAAGCCTCACCGGGTCCATGTTTTTGTGGTAAGAAGATGTCACACAAAATAATATAAACAAATGGAGCTGAACTATTTCCAAAGACTGACAAGCTTCCTGCGGCAAGCATATTACTTTTATACTGTAAGTAAAGGTAATGCTTACAGCTGTAAAGATAAACCCCATTGTCTCCTGAAATTTACTTGCTTACCTACAAATCCAATCTGCCTGAAAAAGCGAGAGAGGATAGGAACCAGACAAATTGGGTCCCTGTCATCCTCAATGCATGGCTTTTCTGGTTGCCCTGAACTTCAACTTCACACCAACAGGGAGAAAGATCTGAGACCAGGTCTGAATGAGATGCCCTTCACTTCTGCTCCTATTCCCCTAGATATACTCAGTCTTCATGATGTAACTGCAAGGGAGGCTGGGAAGTAGACCATACTGCTTCCCTTCCCCTTACTTAAATTTTATTGAATAAAGTATATTTATTGTAAGGAAAAAAGAAGCCACCCAATTATCTTCTTCATATTACTGGAGTCTGCCCTTTATTTTATTTTTTTAATTTTATACACTTGGAGAAAACTTTTCCAAAAATGCATAACAATTTTCCTGTTCCAGTAGAGTGGACAATAATGAATTTTTTCTATCCTCAGGTCCATCACTAAGAATATCAGCTCTCTTAACTGGGGCTACCTTCAGGAACTCTTGAAATTCTGGTTCTTTACTTCTATACTAAAAGTCTCTGAATTACTCTCTTTCTGTAAATTCTTTTGGTGGTTTTTTTGTTATTTGTTTTGTTGTTGTTGTTTTGGTTTGGTTTGGTTTTTTGGTTTTGCAGTGCTAGGGATTAAACCCTAGGCCTCACATGCATGAGGGGCAAGTGCTCTATCACTGAGCTACGTCCCCAGCCCTGTAAATGCTTTGAAATGGTTCATTCTGAATCCCTCTGCAAATTAAGAATGGCATCTGTCATTTCTTACTGCTGTTATCACTGCAGGCTCCTAGCAGTTCCTTTTCCCTCTGATATCCTCCTTCTATTAAGGGTTTTATACTAAGGTAAAAAAAAAAAAATAATGTATCTAAAGTTCAAGCAAAAAGTTAGCTCAGACTGAGGCCCACCCCTGAGTAAAGAAAATGAATTTTTATCAACTAGACTTTTAGTTGATTTTGGTAATCCAATAATATCCTTTTTAAATTTTTTCTTCCAAATTTTTACTGTTTTAAGCAGGTGCAAATAAACAATTGTGCTATTTTATTATAGAATCCTAGAAAAGAGAATAAAATTATGCTCAAAGAGAATGACTTTGTAAATAGTTCTGTGAAGAAAATTTTAAAATAAGAAAAAAAAAGCTAGAATATTGACTAATAAGGAGAGGAGTCTGCAATGTATTATTATGTAGAAAAAAGCAAGCTACAAGGTGGCTATAGATAACCCTTTTTCTGTTAAAAAAATGCACATTTGTATAAGTTTAGAAAAAAATCTGAAGAAATTGGGAGTAGTTATTTTATTTCTGAGACATAGGATTACTGATGATTTTTACTTATAATGTTATTTATTTATGTAATGTTTGCCTATTTTAGAAGTAGGTATTTTTTAACCATAAAAACAATAAGGATATTTTTAATAATTTTTTTACACAAATGGAGCACAACTTTTCATTTCTCTGATTGTACATGATGTAGAGTTACACCATTCATGCATTCATACCCATATATAGGGATAATAATGTCCATATTATTCTACCATCTTGCCCTACACACACTCCCCCTCCCCTCCTCTGTCTCCCCTCCAAAGTGCCTCTACACACTGTCTGCTGCCACAAATAAAAAGCCTCTCATAAATACTGAGGTTTTTAGTCAAAAAAATAAAAAAGCATTGAACTCAAAGTCACTCTCATAAACAGGGGAAGTTCCAGGAAAGGGTTGATGGCTTCCCCCAGAAGACTTTGCCTGGAAATCTGTTGGATATGATGTTAAATAGAGTTTTAAGAGTCTATCAAAGCCCTCACAGTTTATTATAATTAGAATCACAGTGTAACCTGTACTAGAATTATGATGAAAATGTATTTTGTTGGGAAGAATCCCAGCAACTACACTGTTATAAAGGTTTTCAAAATGTACTTCCTTTCCTAACAAAAATATTGGTAATTTAGTATGCAAAACCAAATGCACCTAATAGGCTTCTTTCTCTGGGTATCTACTAAGGGGATCCCAAAAGAACACCATCTGCCCAACATTTTGTCTCTATCTTGCATGAATCTCTATAAAACAGTCAAATGGATTTAGGCATGAACTCCAGAATATCCCAGTTTAAATTGATATAAGTAATGTGTTGCTTAAGTATTGCCACAAAAGTACCACTTAACAGATTATGCCAAAATTGAGGGATATGCAACAATAAGTATTTATTCTCATGTTCCTAAGTCTGCAGGTCTGGCTGGGACAGCTCAGCCTCAGACTGTGAGTCAACTGGGGCAATTCTGCTCCACATGCCACTCATTCTTCTGGGAATTACAGAAAATCTATGATATGCTCATGGCAATGCAGATCAAGAGGGCAAGACAAAAACCACAAGCATATTTGAAGCTTTTGTCATCATTGTGTCCACTAGTATCTCATTGGTCAAAGCAAATCACATAGCCAATCCTAACATTAGAAGGACAGGGAAATATACTCCACCTCTGATAAGAAGAACCACCACAATATCACATGACACAGGGTGGGGACACGGGGAAGGTTGAAGAATTGGTTACAGTAATGTAGTCTTCCAAAAGTAGTATTAACTCACTGTTAACCAACAATACAATAGCATCTCTGCTTTTATATTTAGCTAGTCTTAAAAAGGAGGACACTAGAGAAGAGGACAGAAGGAAAAGGGAAAGTAGGATCCAGAAACATGTAGCAATTTGGACACTGCCCAGAAAGAGAGAAAGAGTTGGGGAAGAGAAAACAGTGGAGGTCCCTGGAAGGGGACATTATAAAGCAGAACACCCTTATGAAAATATTCACTGATGAGAATTCAGAAATGAAGATAAAAAAGAAATGAAGAAAAACAAGATAGTAGGAGACATAAGCATAAAGGATAAAACTTTTAAAAATCCCAGAGAAACACAAATTTTAAGAAAATCATGCCCAGAAATAAAGCCATTCAGGCATAATGAATGTCTTCATTTAATGACAGCACTTCTTATATGATCATTACAAGTCTATTGTCTATGTTTTATGATTTATAATCTGAATGCATCTATGAACCCCTATGAGAATCTCTCCACAAGAAAAAAAAAGTGTGTGTGAGTGTGTGTGTGTGTGTATCTGTGTGTATAAACAGAATTTTTTTTTCTTGAACCAGGCAGATCAGTGACTCCCTGGAATTGGAAACCTGAATACAGAGAGAAAAACTAAACATGTCAAAAGTTCACTCAGCTTTATGATTGCCCTGAAGAGACCGTCCCATGATTCCTTTCCCCCCCATCCTCAAGAGTTGTTCTGCCTTCCTAATCCCTCTGAAGCCCTACTCTGAAATACTTCTCCACATTTCTTTCAGTTCTGTGAACTGTCCTTTCATCCTATCGATAAGGATATTTTTCTGCCTCAATGAGCCAAAATTGACTTCTGTTGCTTTTAATTAAAAAAAGATGCATCAAGTACAGTTTCCTATTCCACATGAGATGAGGTGGGTGGGAACGGATGTGAGAAAGCAAGCAAGCGAACTGAAGAAGCCTCGAAGCAAATTACAAGGCATGCTATCACTCAAGATCTAATATCTGAAATCATTCCATGAACTGTTACCATGGCAACCTTTCAATGTGTATTCAGTGACTTTATAATATATTAACATTTTATTATAAACCAAACTATATTGACTTAATTTGGCCTTGATTCCTTTTTAAATATATATTATTTTGTCTTATAAAAATTATCCGAGCTTCCAAATCAAGATGGGGTGTGAGCCAACAAATACACTTTTCCCTTTAAAGTTTCTATGGAAATGACAATATAAATAAATGCCCTCCATGCTTGTCTCCTACCATCACCACTATTCTTTATACATACACACACAGGCACACACCACTCACTAGAGCCCATCTCCTGCCATCAGAATGGATGAGCCAACATGGTTGATATGGTTAATCCCTTCCAGTTGATTGATAAAATGAAAAAAAAAAAAAAAAGTCAAAATGCTGGTTGAGTTTTTTAAAATATAGAATCTGGCCAGTTGAATAGAAAAGTCATCTGTATTAGAGGCAATAAAATGTCAAAGAAGAAGGACACTGGGCAGAAAAGACATGGCCTCCGAGAAAGTCAAGGTGGTGGCAGCAGAATATCCCAGAGAGCCTAGGGAGGTAGAACCCTAGGGAGAGGTGTGCCTATTTCTCCTCCAGCCACACTCTGTAATTTCCTCATTATCTACATCCAGAACAAAGTCAGAATTTGGGGCAACAAATTGTTTCTAAAGCCATATGAGGCCATTGAACACCACTTAACTCATCCATGTGCCACAAGAGTCTGATGTCAGCCTACTCCCTAATTCAGAGAAGAATATCATCATTCCAGAAAAAAAAATAGTCAGGCACCCAAAGAGAATGAATAGAAGAGAAATAAACCTACACGGAAGAAATTTTTTTTTTAATCCAGTAATAAAGAGAAATAGAATATTTTATGCAATGTGGTGTCCACATGACCAAAAAGAAAAAAAAAATGCAAAGGAAGAACATGAGCTACAAGCTCATGTTCTTCCAAGCCCAGCATCCCCACACACTGCAAATCCTGAAGTAGGGACACTAGGCAGCAAAAGAAAAAAAAAAGAAAGAAAGAAAGAGTGATAAATAGGAAAAGATGAAAATTATCCATGGTTAAGGAAACACAGATTGAAACATATGTCAGTTTGCCTCATGTTTATAGGGGCATTGTGTTAGTTTGTATAGGCAAAATAAAAATAGGAAAGTGAAAGGAGGAGTAGGGAAGAAAATGAGTTGAAAAAGAAGAAAAAAATAAATAATTTCTATGAAATTATAGTAATGAAAATTGTGGTATGAGCTTAATAATAGCTCAATAAAACTGGAATAGGGGTCTATAACAAACTCATGTATGTACAGTCATGGACTATATAACTTACTTGCACAACTAATTTTTTTTAAAGAGAGAGAGAGAGAGAAAGAGAATTTTTTTAATATTTATTTTTTAGTTTTCGGCGGACACAACATCTTTGTTTGTATGTGGTGCTAAGGATCGAACCCAGGCCACACGCATGCCAGGCGAGCGCACTACCACTTGAGCCACATCCCCAGAGCCCCGCACAACTAATTTTTAATAACCAATATAATATCTTTTTAAATTATTTTAGTTGTAGATGGATACACTACCTTTATTTTTATTTATTTTTATGTGGTGTTGAGGATTGAACCCAGTGCCTCACACATGCTAGGCAAGTGCTTTACCACTGAGCCACAACCCCAGTCCCCAATATAATATCTTTTTTTTTAGTATTTATTTTTCAGTTTTTTCGGCGGACACAACATCTTTGTTTGTATGTGGTGCTGAGGATCGAACCTGGGCCGCCCGCATGCCAGGCGAGCACACTACCGCTTGAGCCACATCCCCAGCCCCCCCAATATAATATCTTAACAGTAATATATTTTTTTTAAAAAAAAAGCAAAATAACTAAATGTAACTGTTATGCATATCTATACTGGAATATCTTTTTTAAATCCCACTGCCCCCTCCAAACTTAAATTCCAAACTGCCCCCTCCCACACTTAAAACACCTCTATAAGCAAGCTTCCCTAGAAAATGAAGGCTAGTATTAAGGTGCTGAAGTTTTATTGGGAAGTACAATCCCAGTGCAGCAAAGGAAAGGAAAAGGAAAGTGAGGGAAGAATGGGAAATACAAATAGTCACTTCTCTGTGACAGCCATAAAGATGCCCCGCCAATCACTTGGAAGGTAAAAGGAGCATCTGCTTGGCCACTCAGGATGTTGCTGGACAGCCTATATGGGAAAATCATGAAAGGGAAGGTAGAGAGGGGCTTTATCTCCTAACTCCTTCTGGTCAAGTTGCCCCGGGAGAGGTCATTTCTGTGTACCTTTGGGTTGCCTCACTAGGTTTCCATCCAGAAGTAGAAATCAAAGCTGGAAACTCCAAGAGTATGGCTGGTCAAACTAAAGAGGAATTTCAGGGGTCTGCACAGAACAGTGATCCAAGGGTCTGGAAATGGGTAAACAGAGAGAATCTACAGAGGTATAAAACATATGTTTGGCACTCATGATTAGATTTTCATTTAAAAAAAATATGGTAGTTATAGAGTATACATTTGAAGGGAGGAAGAAGTCAGACAAAATGACCAGGTAGGAAGGCAATAGACCAAGTGCTCATAGTCAGATGAAGTAGTAGGAGAAAAATTGCTAAGACTCTGAATAATAACCACAGGTCAACACTAGGCTGCATCCATACATGCATTATAAGCCTGGTCAACTAGCTAGACAGTGGAACCACTAAATCAAGAGAGAAATCAAGAAATCCAGTGTAGTGGTCAGTATTGGGTATTGAGAAATTTATGGATCTTAACCATGGATCACCATTACACCATGGTCTTGAGTCTCTTTGTTGAAGTGTAGACTGGATTTGTATAATTGAGATTCAAAGTGTAGATGGATGATATGATGTTAAGAAGAGTGTGTAGAATAATAATATTAAGAAACACCATTGTCTGAGCAGAAAAAGCCCAGACAATGAAAAAGAAAGAAGCAGTTAGAGCTTGAAGCAGAAGCAAGAGAACAGAAGTTAGAGAAATAAGAGTTTCAAAAGGAAGTAAGTAAAAGAGAGAGAGATCAGAGAAGACAAGCACTAAAACCATCCACTGGTTTAGGCCATTACAGGGCCTTCGGTGACCTTAGTAGGAGTAGTTTCCAGGCAATGAGGGATGCAGAAGGCATATGGAGGAGTGAATTGGAGGAGAGGTCATTCAAAAGACCAAATTTTAAAAAAAAAAAAAACAAGAAGAAGAAGAGACAGACTGTTAGCTAGAGAAGATGAAGGAACTTAAATGCAGTGGCATTTGTTGTTACTATTATTGTTGTTTTAAGATGAAAGGGACCTGAACATGTAATAGCTAATAATAGTAAGTCACTAGTAAACAGGATGAAGAATGAGAGGGGAAAGGGGAAATCTATGGATCAGGTTTCAAAAGAAAGAAAGAAAAAACCAGTCCAGGGCATAGGATAAGGAGCTGGTTTTAAACAGAAAGAGGAACTATTCACCCTGTGGAAGAAAGTCCAGCATTGGATGCATGTAGACAAGAGGCCATGAAGGGGGATGGAAAGCTGAACACGAAAATGCTTGATGGCCTCCATATTTTGATAAAGTAGGGGAAAACATAATTTGCTAGGAGTATGGGAAATTAGAACTTAGAAAAAAGTAAAGCCGGGCACATTGGCACACTCCTGTAATCCCAGCTACTCAGGAGACTGAGGAAGGTGGATGGCAAGTTTGAGACCAGCCTGAACAGCTCAGTGAGACCCTGTCTCAAAATAAAGTTTTAAAAAGAGATAGGGACATAGTTCAGTAATAGAACAGTTGCCTAGCTTACAAGAAGCCCTAGCTTTAGTCCTCAGTACCACCACCACCACCCCAAAAAAGTGGTAATGGCATGGCACAGTTGTTGAAGGCCATGAAAGAGGAACCTGATGAGCCACAAACTAAATGGACTACTGAGAGACGGGCAAGGGCTTAAAGTCATCAATGTCCAGTGCTACCAATCTGCAAGGTTCATTGCAAAGTTTATGGATTTTTTTTCAAGCATTGATTAACTAATCTGAAAATAGGAATAGTAATCTGAAGTAAACTGTGACATTTAGGCAGGGATGCGATGTTGTGGAGTGAGTTTAACAGTAGTCAAAGTAAAGGGGGTACTTGTGAGAGAATATTTTAGATGATCACACACAATGTACATGGAAAAGAAAGAAGCCCCAAAATGGAGTCAGGGATCAGGATGCTTGAGTTTTACTTGAGTCTTCTAATATGAAGGCATTTAATAACATGGCATACCATAGATAAGAGAGATACAGCACAGTAGTTAAGAGCATGGGCTTTGGAGCCAGAGACTTTCTGTTAAGTTTTATTACTTGTTGTCACTTAGCCTTGGTTTCATGACACCCAGTCCATAAAATTGTTGTGAAGATTAAAAGAAATCATTTACTTAAAGAGTTTTGTTCAGTATACTGTATCATTCAAAGAACATAGTAAGTCCTCAATAGATTTTAGTTTAAAAAAATTTTTTTTAAAACTAAAAGAGGAGCTGGGAGCATAGCTCAATTGTAAAGCATAGGTTTAGCATTCCACCAAGCCATAGGTTCAATCCCTAGCACCAGAAGAAAGAAAGAGAGAGAGAAAAAAATACATATATAAGCATCCTATGATTCTACCTATTAGGAGTTAACATGCACAATACATTGGGCAGAAAATGCACTGCTCTTAATATTGATGCTAAATTTGCCTATAGGCAGCAAATGTTTCCAAATGCAGATGAATGCCCAAAGGAAACAAGTGAAAAGCCTAATCCAATTATGAGCTCTTCTTTTTCCTTGACAAAAAAATGTCTTAGAAAATGAGTACATAGAATGGTCAGCAGCACTCGAGGAGGGTATGCCTATTACAATTGATTAAGTCAGCAATTACAGTAGAAACTCGAGCCCTTTGACCCAAAATTTTGAAAAGGAAGGAATATTTCTAAATGAAAAAAAAAAGAACCTTATTTTCAGATAACAAGTAAAACACAATCATAAGTAAGCAGAGCCAGTGTTCTTGGAAATGAAAGAATTATTCTTGGTAAAGCTGGGGAAAAATATCAGAATTATCTGGTGTGTTAAGAAATAGTCCTACTCCACAAGCCCTTATCACACCCTCCCTCACCCTATAAATGGTTACCAAAAATGTAAAAGACACACACTTGCACAGTCATCTCCATTGGGAGTCTAAGACCACCCTCGAACACCAAAAGCTACAGATGCTCAAATCTATTAGAATAAAATGGCATAGTATTTGCATAAAATCTATGCACACCCTCCTGTACACTTTGAATGATACTCAATACAATGTAACTTCTATATAATAATTGTTATACTGTATCATTCAAAGAACAATGATGAGGAAACAAATCTGTACATGTTTCAGTTCTTTCCCTAATGTTTTT